>NC_084846.1:23379542-23689542 GCF_033115175.1 Lepus europaeus
ACAACATTATGTCCAATTTTTGGATAATATCTTACTCTTCCTTTTCCTTTTGTTTCTTTTCTATGTGTTTTTTATTTTTATTAATATAAAGGGGATGGATTTCATGCATATCATACATACAGTTCTAAGAAGAAAACCATGCTTCCCCTCCTTCCTCTTCCCCCTCCCTCAATCCCCTGCCATCTCTCCTTTTTTTCTTTAATTTTAGCAAAGATATACTTTCAATCCACTCTATAATTATAGGGTTAATTTACCACCAACCATAATATTCAATAACTAAAAAGTAAAAAAAAGGGATAAAAAAGACAATCTTGTCACAAGATGTGCATTTTATTCCTATACATTTTTTGTAGTCTATATTAACTGCCACATATCAGAGAAAACATATGACATTTATATTTTTGGGAATGGCTTATTTCACTAAGCGTAATTGTTTTCAGTTGTATCCATTTTGCTGCAAAAAACATAATCTTATCCTTTTTTATGGCTGTGTAGTATTCCATATTGTAGATACACCACATTATCTTTTTCCAGTCATCAATTGATGGAATATTTGGGTTATTGTGAATTGAGCTGCTATAAACGTGGGGATATAGATAACTCTTTCATATGCTGATTTCATTTGGATAAATTCCCAAGAGTGGGATGGCTGAGTCATATGGCAGATCTATTTCAGATTTCTGAGGAGTCTCCATACCGTCTTCCACAATAGTTGCAGTAGTTCAGATTTCTGCCAACATTGGATTAGGGTACACTCTTTGCCCACCTCCTCACCAGGATTTATTTATTTTTTATTTATTTTTGGGTGATAACTATTCTAACCGGGGTGAGGTGAAATTTCATTGTGGTTTTTATTTGCATTTCTCTGGTGTCTATTGATCCTGAGCATTTTTTCATGTGACTGTTGGCCTTTTGAATTTCTTGTTTTGGAAAATGGCTGTTCATGTCCTTTGCCCATTTCTTGATTGGATTCTTTGCTTTGTTATTGTTGAGTTTCTTGAGTTGTTTATAGATCATGGATATTAATCCCTTTTCAATTGCATAGTTTGCAAATATTTTCTCCTATTCTGTTGGTTTCCCCTTCACTTTGTTGAGTGTTCCCATTGTAGCACATCCGTTTCTTAGCTTGATGTAACCCCATTTGTCTATTTTTGCTTTGATTGCCTATGCTTCTGGAGTCTTTTCCAAGAAATCTTTGCCTTTGCCAATGTCATGCAGCATTTCCACGATGTTTTCCTCTAGTAATTTAATGGTATTAGGTTGTCTACTTAGGTCAATGATTCGTTGTGAGTTGACTTTTCTATAGGGTGTAAGGTAGGGATCTTGTTTCATACTTCTGCATGCATTTTCTCAGTATTATTTGTTGAAGCAACTGTCCTTTCTCCAGGGATTGGTTTTAGCTCATTTGTCAGAGTTTAGTTGGTTGTAGACGCATAGATTTATTTCTGGGGTTTCTATTTTGTTCTATTAGTGACATGTCTGTTTTTGTGCCAGTACCAGGCTGTTTTGTTTATAACTGCCCTGTAGTTTGTCTTGAAATTTGGTATTGTGATGTCCCCTGCTCTATTTTTGTTGTTTAAGATTGCTTTAGCTATTTGGGGTCTGTTGCGTTTCCATGTGAATTTTAGTATCATCTTCTTTTCTAGATCTGGGAAGAATGTCCTTGGTGTTTTGATTAGGATCACATTGAATATGTAAATTGCTTTGGGTAGTATGACATTTTGATGATATTAATTATTTCAACTCATGAGAATGGAAGATTTTTCCATTTTTTGTGTTTTCTTCTATTACTTTCTTTAATGTATAGTTTTTGTTGTGGAGAATTTTCACCTCCTCTGTTAAATTTATTCAAAAGTATTTAAATTATTTTCTAGTTATCATGAATGGTACTGAAATCACAAGTTCTTTCTTAGCCATAGCATTTTTTGTGTATACAGAGCTACTGATATTTGTGTATTGATTTATATCCTGCAACTTCACCGAACTCTTATGAGTTGCAATAGTCTCATAGTGGAATCTTTTGGTTTCCGTATATAAAACATCATGTCATATCCAAACAGGGATAATTTGACTTCTTCTTTTCTAATTTGTATCTCTTTGATTTACTTTTCTTGCCTAATGGCTCTGGCTAAAACTTTCAGGATTCTATTCAATAGCAATAGTAAAAGTGGGCATCCTTGTCTGGGTCCAAATCTTAATGGAAATGCTTCCAACTTTTCCTCATTCAATATGATGCCTGCTCTGGGTTTGTCATATACTACCTTGATTGTGTTGAGGCAAGTTCCATATATACCCAATTTACTTTGTTTTTATCATGAAAGGATGCTGTATCCTATCAAATTCTTTCTATTGATATAATCATGTAGTTTTTGTTCTTCAAGTTATTAATGTGATATATCACATTAATTTGCAAATGTTGAGCCAACCCTACATACTAGGCAAAAATTCCACTTGGTCTGGGTGAATGATCTTTCTGATGTGTTGGTGGATTCGATTAGCTGGTAGTTTGCTGAGGATTCTGTCTATGTTCATCAGGGATAATGGCCTATAGTTCTCTTTCTCTGTTGTATCTTTTGCTGGTTTTGGAATTCAGGTGATGCTGGCCTAATAGAAGGAGTTTGAGAGGATTCCCTCCCTTTCAATTGTTTTGAGTAATTTGAGAAGAACTGGAATTAGTTCTCTAAAAGATTGGTATAATTCAGCAGTGAAATCATCTGGTCCTGGGCTTTTTTTTTGTTGGGAGGGTCTTTATTAGTGATTCGATATCTGTCTTGGTTTTTGGTCTATTTAAGTTTTCTATATTTTCATGACTCAATTTTAGTAGATTGTATGTGCCCAGAAATATATCTATTTCTTCTAGACTTTCCAATTTGTTGGCATAAAGCTATTTGTAGCAATTCTTAATGATTCATTTTATTTCTGTGGTATCTGCTGTAGCATTTCCTTTTTCATCTCTGATTTTGTTAAATTGGTCTTCTCTCATTCTGTTTTTCATTAGTCAGGTCAGTGGTGTATCAATTTTGTTTATTTTTTTTCAAAAAAGCAGGTCTTCATTGAACTAATCTTTTATACTTTTTTTAGTTTCAAATTTGTTTATTTATTCTCTAGTTTTAATTATTTCTCTCCTCCTACTAATTTTGGAATTGCATTGTTCTTATTCTTCTAGTTGCTAGAGATTCATTGTTAGGCCATTTTTGATGCCTTTCCAATTTCTTGTTGTAGGTTCTGATTGCCATAAACTTCTCTCTTAACACTGCTTTTGCTGTATCCTGAAAGTTTCAATATTTTGTGTTGTTATCTTCATTTTTTTCTAGGAAATTTTTTCCCCTTTTGATTTCTTCTGTGTGCCACTATTCATTCAGGAGCATGTTGTTCAGTCTCCATATGTTTGCATATTTTCTAGAGTTTCTTAAGTTTTAAATTTGCATCTTAATTCCATTGTGATCAGAAAAGATATATGGTATGATTTTCTGAGACTTGCTTTATGGCCTTGAATATGGTCTACCCTAGAGGAAGTTCCATGCACTGATGAAAAGAATGTGTATTCTGTGGCTGTGGGATGAAATGTTCTGTAGATATCAGTTAGGTCCATTTGGCCCATAGTGTATATTACCTTTGTTTTTTCTTTGTTGTTGTTTTTGCCTAGTTTATCTGTCCATTTATGAAATTAGGGGTGTTGAAGCCCCCCCATTATTATTTTATCAACTATGTATGCCTTTTGATCCATTAAAATTTCTTTTATTTATTTATTTAAGATTTATTGATTTGTTTGAAAGGCAGAGTTACAGATAGCCAGAGGCAGAGGCAGAGAGAGAGGTCTCCCGTCCACTGATTCACTTTCCAAATGGCTGCAATGGCCATAACTGGCCTGATCTGAAGCCAAGAGCTAGGAGCGTATTCTTGGTCTCCCATATGGGTGCAGGGGCCCAAGCACTTGGGCCATCTTCTATTGCTTTCCCAGGCTATAGCAGAGAGCTGGATCAGAAGTGGAGCAGCTGGGTCTTGAACCCGTGCCCATATGGGATGCTGGCACTGCAGGCAGTGGCTTTACCTGCTATGCCTCAATGCCGGCCCCAACATTTCTTTTAAATAGCCAGGTGACCTTAATTGGGTGCATATACATTTATTATAGTCACATCTTGAATTGATCTCTTAATCATTACATAATGCCCTTCTTTGTCTTGTTTAGCAGTTTCTGCATTAAAGTCTATTTTGTCTGATAATAGGATGTCTATGCCTGCTCATTTTTGCCTTCCATTAGCATAGAATGCATTTTTCCAACCTTTTTGTTTTAGTCTGTGTGTATCTATTGATGAGGTGTGTTTCTTGTAGGTTGCAAATAAATGAGTCTTATTTTTAATCCATTCTGCCAGTCTGTATCTTTTAATTGCAGAATTTAGGCCATTTACATTCAAGGTTATTATTGATAAGTAATGACTAAGTCCTTTCATTTTTCCATAAATATCCATATTGTGCATTTTGGGTTTTCTTTGTACTTTTACTAGAATTTCTGCCTTCACATTATTTCATGATGATGGCTATCTTTCTGTGTTCTGGTTTGTAGCATACCCTTAAGTATCATTTGTAAGGCTGCACAAATGGTGACAAATTTTTTCAATTTCTGTTTGTTTTGGAAGGCCTTTATTTCACCTTCGTTAATAAATTAATAAACCTCACTCCTGGAAGATGGCATCTCCTCCAGCTGCTGGTTATGAGAATCACTGGTGGTGTCCCCCTTGCTGCTCTGTGTTTGTACTGTCCATGCTGCTCCACAGCATCTCTCTTCTTTCTGCAGAATTTCCACTGCAAAACTCTCTCCAACTCTCTCCAGGGAATGCAGTTACTCCGCTTTTCCCTTGCTATCCCCTATAGTCAAAATCAGCATGCTTTTTCCCTATTCTGCTTAGATTGGCCCCATTCTTTTCTACAGTTGTTATTTGAAACTTAGAACTACCATTTAGTGGGACAAGAGATTTAACATCTCAGGCAGACTTCTAAGCTTTCTCCAGTGAAATCTGTGATACTAAGGATATTTCAGTATCCTTTTGAAGTGCCAAGTCAAATGCTTCATCCATTTCTTACAGTTTGAACTGATACCCCATACTTTATATAAATGAGTATATATATATTTTTGTTTTCAATGTTTTCAGCTACCTGCCCTCTTTTTGCCTTCTATACGTGTATGTTCTATAGCACTACTGTCTACCAAAAGCAAAATACAAGTCATACATGTAATTAAATTTTTTCTGCATCTATACCCAATAATTGTCTGAATTTACTCAAGGTAAACATCATAAAAGGAATAGTTTAAGATAGATAATTGTTAATCTAAAAAGAAAGTAATTATGAATATATAAAAGTAACTTTAAAGGTAAACTAGGGCTGAGGGAGTGTAGTGTAGGGAAAGATGACCTGGGAAAGGAGAGATTCCTCTTCCAAGTCAAGGTCAAAGTTCAGACTTCTTTCCAAAGAGTGGATTTCAGACTGTCCAATGATAGAGAAGTTTGGTGAACTCCTTGGGCTGGAGATAACCCATAGTCACAGAACAGCAAGAAATGGTTGTGACTGGAAGGTAGGTGCTCAGAACGAGCTGGGGTAACATTGTGGGGATGAGGCCTGGAATCTGTAGTGTTTGTATGAGCAGGGTGGTGGCATGGTGGTAGGCTGAGGGAACATGCACCCTGGGGACATGGCTGAGGCACATCACCTCCAGATCTCGTCAAACACCCGTCCTGCTGACTGGCTGTGTAGCAGAAGCAAGATACAACCCTAAAGCTCAGCAACCAGTAGGACGAGAGTCCTTTATCCTGCAATGTCTCTCTGGTACAGATGTTTGGCCTCATGGGTATGATTCCAGCTAAAACTCCTACATCCCATGCCTGTTCCTGAATATGTCTTCCTGCCAATGGAAATCTTAGGACCCAGTAGTGATGGCTCAAGTGATTTGGTCCCTGCTGTATGTGTGGGAGACTTGGATTGAGTTCTTGGCTCCTGGTTTCAGTCTGGACCAGCCACAGCCACTGCAGTCATTTGGGGAGTGAACCAATAGTTTGGAGCTCTCTGTGTGTATGTCTCTCTGCCTCTCAAAATAAAAACACATTGACTGTAAAGGAGAAAAGTTCTAAGAATCCAATGTAATATTGTTCATTGATCTTTGTGTATGTTTTTATGCTAACACCATAATACTTTCATTACTATAGCATAGTAGTGTATTTTGAAGACAGGTAGTGTAATGTTTCCTGCTTTGTACCATATGATACAGCAATCTCATTACTAGCTATGTAGCCGAAGGAGATATAATCGGTAGGTTGAGGAGATATCGGTCTACTAGGATGTTTATTGCAGCATTATTCACTGTAGTCAAGAAATGGAAGCAGTCTAAGTGTCCATGCACTGATGAATAAATAAAGGAAATATACCACATATATACATAATGGAATCTTATTCAGGCTTACACAGAGATAAAATCCTGTTATTTGTGACAACATGGAAAGAACTGGAAGTTATCATGTTAAGTGATGTAAATCAGACACAAGAGGACAAACATTGTAGAATCTCCCTTCTATGTGGAATCTGAAAATGTTGACCTCATTGAAGTTGAGAATGGAAGGTGGATACCAGAGGCTGGGGAAGTAATGAGGGAGTGAGGAATGGGGAGAAGTTTATGAATGGATAATAAGTTATAGTTAGGTAACAGTAATAAGTTGAGGTGTTACATTGCACAGTAGGGTTAACATAGATAATGATAAAATGCTGTATTTTTTTTTAAATTAGAAGAAAATATTTTGAGTGAATTTACCTTGAAGAAATTATAAATGATAAATATTTACCCTGATTTGAACATTGCAAAATGTAGATATGTATTGAATAGTATCTCATACATATGTATAATTTTTACATATTATTTATAAAGAAAAGATAATCCAGTCTATTATCATAGAGCAGATATTGAAGAGTGACTTTGGAGCTCAGAGGAAATATTTGATAACAGACACATAGACATATTATAAAATAGTAAAAAAAATTCATGTGAGAGTTATTTTGACAATTAATATAAAATTATTAATGATATATTTTACATATTTGTAGTTCTAAGCATTTAAACTTTCATTGCATAGTAGATCAGCATTTGAATTCCACAAAATTAACAGCCAGATTATTCCAAATAGACTTAAAAAATTTCAAATAACTTAATTGAGAATCTAAAACCATTATAGTTAACATTCATATTCATATTGGTAAATTGGCTCATTTGATAGTGCTTTAATTCAAATGTATCTCAGTTTCAAAATTATGTCTGTCTCTGACCTTAGAATCAGCCCTTAAGGCTTCCTAGTCTGGCTGAAAAGCCTGTGAGGGCATTTCAGGCACAGAAAGCCAAGACCCTATGGCAAAAAATGTTCTACATGAAGGATCTCTGTGAATGAGACCCCAGCAGAAAGAAATGGCAATCAAAGAAGGAGGTACTTTTCTCTAAAGGGAGGAGAGAACTTCCACTTTGATTATGGCCTTGTCTAAATTGCTGTATATAAGAATGTTAATTGTTAAATTAACAACAGGAGTCACTGTGCACTAACTCTCCATGCAGGACCTCTGTCCTCAATTAGTTATATTATGAGAGTTAACTGTAAAACTAGTTATTAAACAGTTTTATTTTTGTGTGTGCATGTGTGTGAATTGCTGAAATCTTTACTTAGTATAGAGTTGGTCTTCTGTGTGCAAAGTTAATTGAAAATAATCTTAATGGAGAATGGGACAGAGAAGGGGAGAGGGAGGAGAAGGAGGGGTGTGAGTATGGGTGGGAGGGCAGGTGTGGTGGGAAGAACAGCTATATTCCTAAAGTTGTATTTGTGAAATTTGTATTCCTTAAAATAAATAAATAAATAAGAAACCAAAATTTTGTCTGTGCAAGCTAAATTAATTAACTTGTGATAATGCCTTATTATTAACATTGAATTCAACCATTTACCAAAACCAACAATGTTCCTCAAACTTTATTGCAGATTTGCTGCTGATTTATATAACACTTTAAAATACAATTAACATCTTCTGTGTTTGTAGTGTAAAACTTATAAAATATTTTATTGATTATATTATGAAATTATGATTTTAACAAGAATTCTCATATATATCTAGCCAGGTCATAAATGAGCTTGCTTTTCCTTAGAGCTTCAAATTTAATTCATTCATATGGAATGAAATACTCCTTATAATTTGATAAAGAAAAACCCACTAGGCCTTTAAGGAAATTTAAATAGATTAGACTGATAGCCTAAACATGAAAGACGATTAAAATCTTGTCTGTTATTAATAAAGAAAAAAAAGGACTTAAGAAACAAATTGAAGTGAGGGAGGGAGGTGGGGGAAAGGAAGGGAATATCATTAAGTCTTAGAATTGTATCTTCAAATCATATTGATTCTGTTAAAGACTAATTAAAAACTAAAATAAGAAAAAATTAAAAAGTAAAAAGCAAAATAATGAAAAAAGAAACAGATTAATTTTATAATGAAAAGAGGACCCAACCTCAACTTTCTGCAAACATAAAGTAGACGAAGAAAATTGTTCAGTTCTAAAAATAGAACAGAAGGCAGAGCCAAGAATCACAGCAAACTACTCTCAGGCAATCACACTGGCTGTGGTCAAGCCATTGGAGATGCATGTTTAGCTTTACAATAGATCTGTGAATGCTATGAGCCTTACCTGTCCATATTCTGTTTCTGGACTGGAGCATCTGATGAAATTCTTCCGTCCCTTTCTCACCATCATATGTTGATGTGTGAGGAACTACTTGTCTCTTCATACTGAAGAGACCCACACTCAAAGAACTACATCTGAGAACTGTGCGTAGGTGCCTCATCTACACCTGCACCTGATGCAGCTAAAAGTCTCAACTTTCAGTTGATGTCCTCTGAAACAAGGTTTCCAGGGAGGTCTTGGAACTCGTGAAATTGTTTTGCTCATGAAGTGACCTGGGCTCTCCAAAGATGGCCACAAAATATTTCCCTCTATGCACATGCATGCCATTCCTGCCATTAAGAAATACAGCTTATGTTTCTTTCCCCTTGAATTCAGGTTAACACATAGCTGCAGTGATTCATATAATGTGGAAGACATAACAGTCTAGAATTTCAAAGCTCAGGCATGTAAAAGCCTCGAGAACTTCTTCCTTTCAGAGTCCCTCTTCAACACTACGAGAAAGTCTGTGCTGCCCTGGCTTCAGATAAGCATGATGCGCCGGCCGCGGCGGCCATTGGAGGGTGAACCAACGGCAAAAAAGGAAGACCTTTCTTTCTGTCTCTCTCTCTCTCTCACTATCCACTCTGCCTGTCAAAAAAAAAAAAAAAAAAAAAAAGTCCATGCTGCCACATGAAAAGACCCACAAAAGAAGATAATTGAGGCCCTACTAAGTTCCCAGCAGATGATTGGCATCAGTGTATTTGCTACATGAATGAGACAGCGTTGAGTCAGATATTACACCCTAGCCAAGCCACCCCAGCTGTTGCCCCATGGAGCAAAAACATGCTGTCTTCTCTGAGATCTACTCCAATTTTGCGCTCATGAACAAACATTCAGTGGCTTTATTTTTAATTTACTAAACTTTGGTGAAGTTGGTTAAATAGTAGAGAACCCAAATACAATGCTGTATTTTAAATTTTGATAACTATCTCCCATACACATTATGTGCGTTACCTTTGTGTATCTCCATCTCTGTCTCTAGAGGTGCCACCCACATGCCCTTTTAAGGAGACTTTGCAGCACATCTACAAGGAATGCAGAGAACATCCACCTGAGAGCTCCATTTGTCTGCTCCAGTGCAGAGGTACATTTTGCCACAGGTTGTGTTTTAGGTTTGTCTACCTCACATGATGTTTTTAAAGATCTATGTGTGTTCTTTTTATACTTGTTTGATATTTCCCTGTTGCTTTGTGGTATGTTATGTGCACATGTTTGCATTTGTATCTATGTCATTTCCCAGAGATGGACTCACAGATCTCTAATGTCTCACCATCACAAACCTTAGACACTTTACCTTGTCAGGATCACAGATTTTATTCTCCTCAGGCAGCCCACACTTGGTGACAGAGCAAAGAGGGCTTGGTCACTTTGTCCAGTGAAGGAGATTCCAATGGCCAATGTTAACAGAACTTTTTGTCAGGTTGCCCTGGCCTTTGTTGGACCTATATCCCGACAACTTCTTGCCCTGCCCAATTTTACTTTCTCTGCCTTCCCTTGACAGATGTTTGTTCACAAAAATATTATTCACTAATCTACCTCCACATCTGGTTTCATAGAACAACAAGAGTAGTTACATATCTACTAAATTTATTAGAGAGCATTGGACAAGTTTAAGATTTTAGCATGGCTTCTTTCGAGGAGATGAAGGGGAGATGGGGTTAGGAGAAGAGAATGTGTAGCTTTACCTTAACTACAGGTCATAACTTACAAATCTGAACCAAAGGTAACAAACCTAATATTTACCAGGTACATGGATTTTTTTTTTTTGACAGGCAGAGAGGACAGTGAGAGAGAGAGACAGAGAGAAAGGTCTTCCTTTGCCGTTGGTTCACCCTCCAATGGCCGCCGTGGCCGGCGCACCATGCTGATCCGATGGCAGGAGCCAGGTGCTTCTCCTGGTCTCCCATGGGGTGCAGGGCCCAAGCACTTGGGCCATCCTCCACTGCACTCCCGGGCCACAGTAGAGAGCTGGCCTGGAAGAGGGGCAACCGGGACAGAATCCAGCACCCCAACCGAGACTAGAACCTGGGGTGCCAGTGCCGCAAGACAGAGGATTAGCCTATTGAGCTGCGGCGCCGGCCAGGTACATGGATTTTGATTTCACTATCATTTGTATTATTTTGCTTTATTTTCACAAACATTTATTTTGACATAAATGTAATCATTTAATTTTTTATTATTTATTTATTTATTTTTGACAGGTAGAGTTATAGACAGTGAGGGAGAGAGAGAGACAAACAGAAAGGTCTTCCTTCTGTTGGTTCACTCCCCAAATGGCTGCCATGGCCAGGTGCCTCCTCCCCGTCTCCCATGCAGGTGCAGGGGCCCAAGCACTTGGGCCATCCTCCACTGCCCTCCTGGGCCACATCAGAGAGCTGGACTGGAAGAGGAGCAACCGGGACTAGAACCTGGCGCCCAAATGGGATACCGGCGCCGCAGGGGGAGGATTAACCAAGTGAGCCACGGCGCCGGCCCGAATGTAATAATTTTTTAGGTTTGTCTATCTTACAGGATGTTTTTAAAGATTTATGTGTGTTCTTTTTATACGTGCTTGATATTTCCCTGTTGCTTTATAGTATGTTATGTGCACATGTATGCATTTTTATCTGTCATTTCCCAGTGGTGGACTCACAGATCTCTAATGTCTCACCATCACAAACCTTAGACACTTTACCTTGTCAGGATCACAGATTTATTCAACATGAAACAGGAGTGTTAATGCTGTATTTGAGGTAGCCTATATACATGCATGTAACTTTAAAAACTCATATCCTGTGTTTCTCCCTGGGAGTTTACATTAAAGTCCATAGGAAGAAACCTTTTAATCCTAAATTAAGGGGCCACTGATTTTCCCACAGATTTACTAATGAAGTGAATAGAGCCATCATGGTGTAGTTTCAATTCTGTGTGAATATCAAGCACTGTTTAAATACTCATTAAAAAATACTTAGGGAAAGAAAAATTCTCTCATGGAAGTGTACAAAAATTGTTGCTGTCATTATAAAATCATTTGAAAATAGCATGTTATTTGCTATGCAGTCTGTCATGACTTTTACTTCAAAAAATAATTTTAAGTGGTATGAAAGAATTGCCATTTTCTGCCCTGTAATCATGAATCTTGGCATCTTTAACAATTCATCTGGGCTGAGTTGAAGTTACGATCCATAAATAACACCATCCATCAAATTTTCAGTCTAGTGGCTAACATGAATAACAAGTACACTTGGATACTGGTCAACATTATGTGCTAGTGGTAGATGAATTGAAATCTAAATTTCTAACAGATTATAAATCTCTTTCTTAAAAACAATGATTATGAATATTCAAGTCCACTACTTTCTTTTTTACTCTTTCAGAAATCCAGAAAGTTAAAAATTTTATTTTCAAAATATAATTAGAAATTGCTTTTATTCAAGCCAAAAGCTCAAGGTGGAGACCAAAGGTGGCCACAGATTACTGGACATTCTTCCTATTGAGACATAGTTTTCTTAAGCCTCAGGGGGCCCTGTGAAATCTTTGACCAACAGAATATGACAGTGTGACATTGTGTCTTTCTGAGCTCATCTTCTAAGAAACTGGCAGTTTCCAATGATGTTTTCTTGGAATGCTCATTCTGAGGTCAGCCAGCTTCCATATAAGAAGTCTGACTTTGCTGGGAGGCCCATGTTATATTCCATCCAAGGCAATTACATGGAGAGCTACTTGGGGGTGGGGAAAGATATCTAGTCAACCACTTGTTGTTCTAGCTATTTCAGCACAATCATCAGACTTGTGAATGAAGAAGCCTTTAGATGACCCCAGTCCCAGCACTATATGACTGTAATCAGATGGAATCCCAAACATGAACCAATCAGTGGAGCTCAGTCAACCCACAGAACCCTGTGTGATAATAAATTGTCATTTTTGCCATTAAGTTTGTGGTGAGTACTGTATTTCATGATAGGAACACTTGATCTCCAAATTGTTGTTAGAATGGTAGGTTGTGATGGTAATTACTCTAAAATAAAATTTTCCAATGGTGCTGTATCCTTTCTTTTTACTAGCACAGTTTTATTTCTATCTGTGATAAGTGGAATGAAAAGCTGGAGGAAGTGAAAGATTTGGAGTGGTTTCAGAGTGTTTAAGGCTTGGGTTTAGTTTGAAATTTATCACTGTCAGGAACTATGGGCAAAGAGGACCACAGAGAAAAGGAAACAAATGTGTAACTGGAGGTAAATTTTGTGAGTCTTAAAATTATCCAGTTTTTTATAACTATGTGGATTATATTTCCTCAGAATTCTATCACCATCTCTCAAAGAGTATCTAGCATTTCTTTGGGAGAACATGCAGACATGGCAAATTTTTATTTTGTAAGCTGGATCTTCACTAATATCTTTATTTGGAACTATACATATGCTGTCAGAGTATGAGTATGTGAAAATTTACCATTGCATATTTGTATGCCTTCAGAGGTCCTACTTATGCTCCTGGGTCTGTACTTACCAACTTGTGATTTCAGCCATAATACATAAACCACTGAACCTCGGTATCTGTTTTAATTAAAAAAATTATTTATTCTCATTGTTATTTGAAAGGCAGAGAGATATACAGATGCAGAGAGATTTTTCCATCCACTGATTCACTCCCCAAATGCCTGTAACAGCTGAGGATGAGCCAGAAAGAAACCAAGCACTTGGAACTCTTTCCAGATCTCCTAAACGGGCAGCAGAACCCAAGGACTTGAGCCATCATCTGCTGTCTTCCAGGGTGTGCATTAGCAGGAAGCTGGAATCAGGAGTGGAGCCAATACTGAAACCCAGGCACTCTGATATGGGATGCAGGAGTCTTAACAGCCTGGCCACATGCTCCCTTCTTGCAACTGGCTCCCTCCCTCCTTCCCTCCCTCCCTCCCCTCCTTCCTTCGTCTATCATAGACTAAATCCCCACTTTGGAGGAACTTAGCCTGAAGCATGGAGCAGAGTGTGGAGGACTCTAAAGGACCCCCAGGGCTCTCAGATGACATTTGAAGAATTTCTTGCCTAATTCACAAATGAGTCATGAACTGTGCCGGTTTAGCTAAGAGTCACCCCTTGGTGTTAGTGGAGATAAGAGACCTTACTTCTCATGCGTTACTTCTCTCCATCCTGTTCCATGGAGTCCTCATGTTCTGTGCGTAGACACTTATACTGTCTGCACTTTCTAATCTCTGGGAAATCATGTCTCTTTTTTCTGCCAGGATTGTTCACCTCTTTCTCCTTCTCTGACTGATGCCTTGGGCTGGCTTGTCTCAGCTCAAATTAGAAATCATCCTGGGAAATTTGTTCATATCCAGCATGTCTCCTTTCTTAATGTTTTGTGGCCATTTGAACCTTGTTCAATCTATTTTTTAAAAGATTTGTTTATTTATTTGAAAATTTGAAAGTCAGAGTTGCAGAGAGAGGGAGAGGGAGAGACATAGAGAATCTTCCATCCGCTGGTTCACTCCCCAGATAGCTCTAACAGCCAGGGCTGGGCCAAGCTGAAGGCAGGAGCCAGGAGCTAGGAGCTTCTTCCAGGTCTCCCAAGTGGATGCAGGGGACCCAAGAACTTGGGCCATCCTCCACTACTTTTCCCAGGCCAGGAGCTGCTCCAGAAGTGGAGTAGCTGGGCTTGAACTGGGGCCCATATGGAATGCCTGCATTTACCTGCAAAGTCACAGTACCAGTTCTAACTTTGTTCAATATAAACCTGTTCATTATAATAAAAAAAATTAGTGTACTTCTCTTCTAATAGATTGCAAGTATCTTGAGGGTAGAGAGTGTTTTGTTTTTATGAATATGTACTTTTTTCCATATACAGAAGACACTCAGTAAGTATTTGTTGGATTAATGGATAAAATGACTCTGATATTGGAGAGCAAACTCTACCAAATTGCCTGGAGAGGAAAGAGTGATTGCTATGGAAACTAGTCAGAGCCTTTAGTTCTCCCTTGTTCAATTTCCTTTGGAGCTTGTTGAATTTTATAATAATTTACTTCCTTTTCTACACTTACTTTAGCTTTTGTGTTTCCTTTTTAAAAATGATTTATTTATTTGCTTGAAAGAGTTATATAGAAAAAGATCTTCCATTTTCTGGTTTACTCCCCAGATGGCTGCATCAGCTGGGGCTGAACCAGGCCAAAGCCATGGGCCAGGAGCCAGGAGCCAGGAGCCAGGAGCCAGGAGGCAGGGGCCAGGATCCAGGATCCAGGATCCAGGGGTTTCATCTGGGTCTCCCATGAGGATGCAGGGCCCCAAGCACTGGGACCATCTTTGGCTGCTCTCCCAGGTGCATTAGCAGGTAGCTGGATTGGAAGTGGTGCAGCTGGGACTCGAACCAACACTCATATGGGATGCCAGAACTGCAGACAGTGTTTTAATCCACTGTGCCACAGTGCCATCCCCCCACCTCCCATTTTTTTTTTCTTTTAGCTTTTGTGTTTCTATGTAGCTTTGGTTTTGGTATCAGATTGCATGTAAATGTCCCATGGTGGCCCATGTGTTAAAGGTGTGATCCCCAGGATGGTGCTGTTGGAAGAGAAGGGACTTCCAGGATGTGGGGACTGGGCCACTGGGGGCTTACACCAGGTGGAAGGACTTGTTAGAGGGCTGTTGTAAGAGCCTAAGCTTGTGCTCATCTGCACCCCCTGCCTCCTGGCTCATCATTGACCTTTCCTCTGCTTGTGCTCCACCATCTTTTGTGAGCCCTGCACCAAAGCTTCCATCATTCTCAAAGCTGTGAGCTAAATAAACCTCTTTCTGTTGTAAGTAGCTTGTCTCAGGTATTTCATTGTAGTAGCAACAACAAAAACTAACTACATGCTTATCTGTCTACTTTATCATAGGTCATTTAAAGGCTTTGGGTATGCTTTTGTGAAATAAAACATCGATCTTTTTTTATTTTTTAACCCAAAAAATTGAATTTATATTTGTAGTAATGGCCATGATGATTTATGTTACAAACATGTATACTTCCTTAAGACAAATTAATGCCATATCACACTCTATAGTATTCCCAAAAGGAAGGTGACTTTTTTTCAAAGGCAGTGGGTAACTTCAACAACAAAGGACGTAAACACTTCATGAAACACAAAGTCTCCAGTCATGTGAATGAGTTGTGGCTAAACATTTCAACAGGATCAACCTTCATTCCTTTGATCTTCGGGTTTTTACTTTTGAATGTCCACACCTGGCATCTGTAGTAAAATACACAGCATCTGGATTACAGAATACAAATAACATCCACTCCGGCAAATCTTTGAGAATAATTGCTTGAAAGTAAATTGATATAGATGGCAGTAGGAACTTGCTATATGTTTTTTTTTTTTTTGGGGGGGGGGCCTTAACATGTTTTTTGAGGGGTGGACATAGAATACCTCTTTTTCTGGCAAATAGAATCATTTACTATTCTGAATCTATTTTAGTACTAAGCAGTATTAAACTATTATATTTAGTGAGAAAGAGTAGTTTTGCTTCTTAAAGTTCCTGGTAACATTCCTCTTCAAATGGGTTTATAAAACTTAGGAGAGGAAAAAAAAAAAGAAAAAAACTCAGGAGAGGGTGAATCATTAGCAGGATAATTATGCTATTTATTGTGCACATGTTTTACGTATTTAGAGAACTATAAAAATTCAAAAAAGGCAGGAGATTGTTTTTACAATTGTACATCATCATGACTTCCTTTTCCGCAAAACTTTCTTGGAAATCTGGTTAGGAAATGTGTAGGAATTCTGTGTGTGTGTGTGTGTGTGAGAGAGAGAGAGAGAGAAAGAGAGAGAAAGAGAGAGATTGTGTAAAATTGCATAACATAGATATTTAAATCCACCATGAATCTGTTTTTAGGGAAAAATGTTTCTATCTTGGACAGGTTTTATGTTAAATTGACAGACATGTGACAGTGCTCCAAGAAAATTCGCACATTATGCTCTATTTAAGTGGATTGTGAAATTTGCTTTTAGTTACAACGAAAGTGATTCTAAATTAGTGAAGCAATTTATAACGTAGTGATATTTTCAGAAAATTTTAATGAGATCTATTCAATTTTTGTGCATTTATAAATGAGTATTTCAATTAGGGCATGGATTTTTATTTCTATTAAAACTGAGTTATTGTTCAAAGAAGTGTATTAAGAAAATATATTCAGAATGGACACAATTATTTACAATTAAAATCTGTTCATTCAGACAATGTTCAGTGCCTGTTAATTTTCTCCTACCCTTATTCATCTAAATATACAGATGTTTGATGTTACATGTGATTGTATGAAAGCTCTGATCTGAAATCCTGTGGCTTACTGGATTACCCTTTACCCACATGGTTTAAATTAATAATAAAAAAATGAACCAGGGCAATCTTGCAACAAAAGAACAAGACTTTATTGTATAACAGAATTGCAGAT
The DNA here is from genome assembly GCF_033115175.1 of Lepus europaeus. Taxonomy (NCBI): domain Eukaryota; kingdom Metazoa; phylum Chordata; class Mammalia; order Lagomorpha; family Leporidae; genus Lepus; species Lepus europaeus. The sequence continues at coordinate 23,396,674 of NC_084846.1, forward strand.
GTGGAAAGGTGCTCCTAATACAGACAGAATATTTCTGTTTCATAGAGCATCTGGAATGCCACAGGATCTCTGAGTTATCAGGAGCTAATGTTAGACAGCCTTGGCTTGTGATTAATTTAATATTCAGAGAAACTTTTTTTTAAAGCCTTGTGCCATTCATCATCATAATGTCATTTTTGCAATCCTAAAATGATTTACAAAGTCAACTTTCCCTCCCAAATTTCTAGAACAATATTAAGACATCAAAAAGTTTCAGATACACACTTCAAAGGGCAGTCAAATCAGAGATTTCTGGTTAAGACAGTTTAGATCATTTAATATCCTCTGGTTTTCCAAGGATTAAATTACAGCCTATAGAATTCTTGGAATCTGGCTAAGGAAGTATTAGATAATGTAGCGTAGCAATTTTGGGGCGATGGCAAGGGCTACACGGAGAAGGAGATGCCTGCCGCCTTTAGAAGTAAAAGAGGGTGTCTATGTGCATCCCAAGCCCTGCTATCGAGAGCACTGTTTGTGTGTAAGCTTTGGCTGGCATTCATCTGGAGATGCCCACTTTCCTCTTTGTGGTCCTTACATCGAAGTGAAGCTTGGATTCAACGAGTACAGTGACGGCTTGAGGTGAGAACAGATAACAGGAACTCATTCTGGCACAGGCACAGAGAGACGGCTTCCAGCCACTGTGGTTTTCTAGGAACAATGGTGACTTCTGCTTGCTTTTACCGTGCCATGGTGTGGCATGTGAGAATCACAACACACATCATTCCGGCTGGAAGAGCGTGCTGTCTGTTACCACCAGGATGCTCTATGGAAATTTAGCATTCTCTAAAAGAACCACATTCAACATGCAGTTGGCCTGGAAAAAAGAGAAGGTCTGTGAAACAAATGTTAGTGTTCTGACTCAACCAAGATATAAGTGATTACAGGAAATGACCTGTTACAGCGGACTTTCCACCCCAAGCACACACATCCTGCCCCAAAGCTGAGCATGGTGTAGGTAGTGATGTGCATAAAAGCAGCCGGGATCAATCTCAGGATAATATTTATATATTTTACACAGGGTTTTGGTGACCCAAATCTGCACTTTTGGTTTGATATTCAGACTTGCTTCTAGGCCTTAAGTTGGCAGTAAATCACACAAGCTAAATGCAGCAAACTTCTCATGACTTACAGACATAACAACAAAAGAGAAATTTTTGAAAAAAAATATAAAGAAAAGTCAGTTTGCACAATTTAAAATTCGATTTAAAAATTTCAATGTGTATCTATTATTCCTACTGTTAATATCTTGTGCATATGGACAAAGGTAACAGCACCCTTAAGCCGAAGTTTATGACGGGGGCTGGTGCTGTGGTGTGGTGGGTAAAGCTGCCGCCTCTGTTGCCAGCATCCCACATGTTCGAGTCCCGGCTGCTCTGCTTGCAATCACCTCCCTGCTAATGTGCCTGGGAAATCAGTGGAAAATGGTCCAGGTACTTGGGTCCCTGCACCCAAGTGGGAGACCCAGAGGAAGCTCCTGGCTCCTGGCTTCAGATTGCCATTTGGGGAGTGAACCAGCGAATAGAAGATCTCTATCTCTGTCTCTCTTTCTCTGTCTCTGTCTCTCTCTCCTCCCCCCCCAATTCTACCTTTCAAACAGATAAATACATCTTAAAAAATAAAAGACTATGATTTAAAGTGATTAGAGTGCGAGATTTCCTTAAATGTTTAATATCTGTAACCTATAATCTTAGGAATCCAGAATTTAGTTTAGTAGATATATTTCAATTTAGCATAACTAAATAGATCTTATTAGTTTATGATGGCTTTTATGCTGTTTCTGACATATGTTTATTCTGCTAGTTAATTTTCACTTCATCTCTAAATTCAGATACATTATTCCATCAGATTATAGCTACTTATTGATTTTAAACTTTCTATTTGCTTTGGCATAAAATCTTGCATAAATGCTCTTTGTCACATTTTTGAGTTCATTTTCTCCCCTGGATACACCCATAGTTACTTAGAATTTCTCTGTGTATGAAATTTCTTTTTATTTTTTTTTTTGACAGGCAGAGTGGACAGTGAGAGAGAGACAGAGACAGAGAGAAAGGTCTTCCTTTTGCAGTCGGTTCACCCCCCAGTGGCTGCTGTGGCTGGCGCACCGTGCTGATACAAAGCCAGGAGCCAGGTGCTTCTCCTATGCGGGTGCAGGACCCAAAGACTTGGGCCATCCTCCACTGCACTCCTGGGCCACAGCAGAGAGCTGGACTGGAAGAGGAGCAGCTGGGACAGAATCCGGCGCCCCGACCGGGACTAGAACCCCGAGTGCCGGTGCCGCAAGGCAGAGGATTAGCCTATTGAGCTATGGCGCCGGCCCCTGAAATTTCTAAAATAAGTGAAAACATAACAGCACATACAAAGTTGCAATAGATATGAGCGTTACATCAGAATACTTTTTCACATTCTTTCCAAGATATTTCTTTTCTTTGTTTTAAAAATAGATGAAAGTTGGGAAAGAATGAAAAGCACAATAAGAGAAGAATTAGGGAGGAAAACATTTTCAAAATAAGCTTTACAATCCATTAGAATTGGTATGGCAACTGAACTATGGTCGGAGCTATGCTACGTGCTTTGCCTAAAACGATGATGAAAAACCACTCCAGGGTAAAGAAGAGTGCATATCAAGTCGAATGTGACTTCAGGCAGCTTGATAACTCGTTACCCCTTTCCTACCAGTTTATTGTACATCTACCATCATCTGGATTATTTTATTTCCTTTAAAATATTATTTTACTCTATTAGTCTGCTTTTTGTTATTTTAACTAAAATACCCAAGAGGAGCTTCTTGGAAAAGAAGAAGTTTGTTTCAGCTTACAATTCACAGGTTACAGTTCAGGATCAGGTGGCGGATGGTCAGGTGTGTGCAGAGGTTCCAGGAGGAGCGAGGGAAAATCTAGGCTAATCTTGAACTCAAATAGTGAGTCCTCTTTTGAGAGTCACCCTCCAAAAGCACATCCCCAATGACCTAAAGACCTCCAGCCAGCCCCGTGAATTAGCTGCCACAACCAGATCAAATCTCCATCCTTAACCCATGAGCCATTAACATTCAAACATTACAATATGAAGAGCTACATGAGTTATATGAGTATATTATGAGTTAAAAAGTTACATGATAGGTCCTACTCAACCCATAACCCTTATTAATGCTTAACAGGGTCTGTGCAGGTAGTGAAAAGGCTGATAGTGTTCCACAGAGGATCAGGACCAACGGGAAGCTTGCATTCTGTATGAACACAGCAAATGGTCACTCAACTTTGTCCGCTTACTGCTGTGAAGGAATGTGAGCCCGGTGTGGCTACAGCAAACTCCAATACATCCATAAGATTCAAAATTTTACCTCGTAACCATTTAAAGGATACAGTAGAAAAAGTCAAAAGTAAACGTAAAATCATAGTATTATGTAATTTATTCTAGATATCACTTAAGGGAAAAGCTGGTTAAATCAGAAAACTGGTTAAGCTTAATTATATCAGAAATTACACTTTTGTGCATGTATTTAACAGAAGCTATATAGCAGATCTGCAGATCAAAAAACTGTAGAGGATGAGGAATGATAGGAGACCCTGGGTTTCCAGAGGAGAAGGGTTAAACCCTTGTGATTTCTTAATTCTGTCAGTTTTCACTTTGCCTATTCTCTCTCTCTCTGTCTCAAAGTTTGCCTGAAGGGCATTAGGATGTCAGGTGTACATGAGACATGCCTTCCACTGTCTGACTTCCTCAAAAACTCTTGCATATGTTATTAGAGCAAAAATGTGGCTGCTCCAGTAGGTTCTCAGACACTGTGATAAATCCTCTGAATTCATGCAGGTTGTCCCTGAAAGACATGTCACTCATTTTCTGGATTCCATATGGACCATGTGTCTCAGAACTGAACGTTCACTGACAAGGGTGTGCATATTACATGCTAGCATTAAAACTCTATAAATCACATGGCCTCTAATCTAGAGGATCTTACTTCGTTTTAGGTGAGTATATTTTTTCCAGTAAGAATTACCCTCTTTTGTTCAAATTTTGTGCACAAAGAAAAATGCTGATGACATTAAATGTGGAAAGAAGACAGGAAGGAATTACCTTTCAAACCACATATATGTTATATATAGAAATCTGTATAAATATCTATCTCTATAAAATTATTATATAATTTATATAAATTAATATAATATATATAAATTAATAACATGAAACATTTATTTGAAAGGCAGACTGTTAGAGAGTGTGACAGAGAGAGAGACAGGGGGAGAGAATGAGAGAGAGAGAGAGAAAGGTATCTTCTATCTGCTGGTTCACTCTATAAATGTCCTCAACAGCCAGGAATCAGAAACTTCATTTGGGTCTTCCATGTGTGTGGTAGGGAACAAGTACTTGTATCTCTATAATTCTTCATAAACTACTAATTTTACATATAACCTTATACAAAGTTAATCTGTGACTCTACCCAAATGGTTTTAGTTTTTTCAAGTCATAGGAATGAGTTTTCTTTGTGCCTATGTGCTTTTGAGGTTAAATATAGAATGATACATATAAATTATTGTAAATGAACCAGATTCTAATAAATCTCTCTTTAATTAAAGTAACTAAATATAAAGAGGTTAGAAAACACTTCAGCTATGCTGAGTCTTCACGTCACTGTTCACAAGAGAAAACAGAGATATTATCCAAGAAGATCAAACACTGAAGACTATTTCTTTGTTCTTAAAGGCTTCCCTATAGCTTGTGCATCAGTAACATTTACCCTAAGAGTTCCCAATTAGTCTTCCAAATTACAGTCAGTGGTTTTTACTTTTTCAGAATGGCTGTTTCCTTGCTCTTCCAAGTGAGCCATTTGTAGTGAGCAATTTCTGAAGAGAACACCCTGGGTATCTATAGCAGTATTGTCTAAGAAATACTTCAAGGATTTTCTGTCTTTACAATGAGGTTTAAATGTATTAATTGAAAACATTTAGGAGTTTCTATGTATAATTATATTTCTATGTATAATTTATATGTTTTAGCTATCAAATCCCTAGTACATGAATTTTAAAGATCAAATTTCTATTTTAATAAACCATTGCTATGACAAACTAGCATTTGTGTTTTGTTTGGGTCAATATGTGTTTAGAAATGTGTAGAGTGGTGATGTGTGCTTATGTGACATTACATGCTAAGTAACAATATAATTAGTCATTTCTCCACCATCTCCTCAGCCTAGACAAATGTGTGTGTGTGTGTGTGAGAGAGAGAGAGAGAGTTTTTTGTATATGTATGGATACATTCATATGCAGAGACACACATATACACATGAATATATGTATACATATTAAATATACATGGATTTATTTTTTTACCTTCTCGCTATGTTTTCAATGCAACATTTGGACAATCTGTGTCAGGGTCTACTCCACAGTGCTTCCTTAGCCTTTCGATAGACTTGAAAAATATCAGCTAGAATACACGTGAATGAAAATAGCACTGCTAACTGTGCTTCATGAGCATAGACTAAGGGGCAGGGATAAATGTGAGATCTTCTAGAACAGAGTAGCGTAATAGGTAGATTTCAGCAGATGAGACCCAGTTGCTGAGGGAGAATTGTGAATCAGGATAGAGAGATAAATGGAGAAGGGCAAGAACTTATATGTTAATCCTGGGTGGTCAGCCAACGGTATCTTTTTCTTCATTTATTAGGAAATAACTACAAAATGGGCTTGATGTTTGGCACAGTAGTTAAGATGCTACTTAGGGTGCTTTGGGTAAAGTCCCAGCTCCATTCTCTCTTCCAGCTTCCTGCTATGCAGTGATGACTCAAGCTGTTGAATTCCTGCCACTCACATGGGAGACGTGGATGGAATTCCCATCTCCTGCCTTTGGCCTGGCCTGGCCCTGGCCCTGGCCAAATGCCCTGCAGGCATTTGGGGGAATGAACAAATGCATAGGAGATCTCTTTCAATCTGTCTGCTACTCTTTCTGTGTATCTCCCTTTCAAATAAATAAAAAATATTTATTGATTTGTATATTTTAGACATGAAGTTCTCTTATCAGCAATAATTACTCTCATAAAAGCTTATTTAAGTTATGCGTGAGTTGCCTCCTCACATTCCAGTCAATTTCCCTTTTTCTCACTTTGTTAACATTGACATAATAATGCTCTTATTGTTTCACCCTATGAACTGTATGTTGGTCATTCAGATATTATGCAAGAGATCTTTGTGCAGTGGTGGGGTGGAAGAAAGTTCTTTAAATATCTTTTCAGGTACTCTGGAGGTAGGAAAGGGACCCAGGGGGTGGGCCTAAGGAATAGCACTATGTTGCTATAACCTTGTAGAGTTTTACGTTAACTAGTGAGGGTTAGTAGTAGAGGCTTTGGCTTAAAAATCAGAATTATTGAGCTGTAGAGGCAGATGTGTTATCACTATGTGAAATTAACAAGTCTGTAATATTTTCCAGCCTTATTTTCTTTTCTATAAAATAAAAAGGTTTAGTAGATAAATGGTCACAGGTCCCATTCCATTGTAAAATTAATTCTACAATTTCAAGAGTAATTCCTCAGTCATGGAGTTGAACATCTGTTACCTATTCATTTGGTGGGTCAGGAACTTTTTAAAATTCATTTAAAGATGTGAACTAATGGGATCAGAGAAAACTCCCTAAGATTATCTATTGAATCTATTTTTAAGAATCCTGGAGTTACCAGGAAGTATGACTACTGAAACTGCCAAGATTTGCTAGTAGGCTGTGTGAATATATTTAAATATAAAGAAAATGATGTAAATATCCTTATTATTATATCTAAGTATTAATATTCTTAGTATCTATAAGAAACAAATTTTCATGGAGTCATTTTAGTTAGCTTTCTTGTTTAATATTTCTCAAAAGATATGAAGAACTGCTTGTTGGTTTCTTTTATATAATAACCATTTGCTGTTAATGATAACTTCCTTCATATTCTGTGAATTCACACCTCTAGCTATCTCTGACCTAGAAAAATCTTTTGTTGTATTTGCCAATTTAAAGGATTGTTAGTGAAGCTAAATGATTTAAAATGAATGTTCAAAGTAATTGTTACTCAGTGAACTTCACTGGATCACAAGGCATAAAACAGAAATATGATCTCCTTAATCTTGATTCTATTTTCTACATGTTCCATAACTTCCCCCATCAATACAACCAAAGCAGCTGAAAGTTGGAAAACTATGGTACTTGTCTTCAAATCCCTTTGCACTTGGGTACTGGGTGTGAAAACAGAAATGCAAGAAACAGAACATGTGTGATATATGAATCAAAGTGTAGAGGCTATTTGGTGTGAAACAATGCGATCCTTGTAGCTCCTGCTAATGCATCACTCGGCCAATATCGGAAGAGAACAGGGCTTTCAATGGCAAAAACAGCCTCCTGGAAATAGACCTTTCATTCAGTCCCTTGCAAGGAACTTTACTGGATGAAACAAAGAAATATCTTTATTTTGGGAAGTTAAAATGGGTGTCAGTAATTGGATACATAACAAATATATTGAAATGAATATGCTCACATCGTTAACTTGTTTTTTCTGCAAAGCCAGCTTCTGTCCATTTCAGTGAGCATTTTAAGGTGTCACATGTCACACGTGGAAACGAGGGTAAATGTGGCTAAGGCATATTTTTTAAAGGTCATAACCTTCAGAAAAAAAGCATATTTTTGAAAAGGTGTAACGTACTCATGATGACCTGAAAATATGATGAGAGTAATTAGGCCTGAAAATATGATGATAGTAATTAGGCAGAATTCACACAGAACAGACATCTGAATATGAATAACTGGAAGTCTTCTACTCTATGAACCCAAATACTATTACATAAAAACTTACAGAGGAAATACTGCAGCTCTCAAGTCATTTTATGCAAGAGCTGGTGAAAATGTAAATGGATAAAAGAGATGCTGGATGACAGCATGGTTCCAATCTGGCCCTTAGACAGGTATCTATAATATATTTCTGTGTATTACCAATTTTTCTTATCTTATGGCTTTGCGTGCCTTTTATTTCTTTGCTTTTGTGGCCTTGTTTCTATTTGTAGAAAATATGGTACAGTCTTATTGTACAGGTGCTGAAACAACAACAACAAAAGAAGAAAATCAGAAAAAAAAAAGGACAACAAAAAATAAAGCAAAAAAAAAAAACCATGAAAAATAAAAAATAAAACCCAAAAAACGAGGTTCAAGATGGGACAATCTGTCCTCTGGAGGCTCCTCACCATTCAGGAGCGTGGATGACTATTTTCTTTGTATTGTGTTTGTTCTGTGTTCTGGGGGCAAGTTCTTGGCCCCCTTTTGTAGGATTCCTTTCCAACCCCATCATACCATCCATTTGCATTTGAACATTTGTTCTCCCTTAAAATAAAATGTGTGTGTGTGAGCATGTATAAATTCTTTTTCTCAACCTTAAAAATAAATAAATAGTCTCTATTCGTGATCTCTAAATATTGATTAAACCATTCCTGTGCAAGCGTCCCAAGAAATCAGAGAGGGCTGCCAAACGTCCTTTGTCAGTCATTCCTCCAAGCTGACTCCACTCAGCGTGGGCAGTGCCTTGGGTCCACTCTCCAACCAGAGTCCCGGGGCCCTCTGCTCAGGTAGTGGTGATGGGAAGGGTGAGAGGTCAGATTGTTCTGCTCCAGAGTACAATGCATGGCCCCATCACTAAAACATGAAGTTCAGTTAAACAAGCTCTAATTCTTCATCTGTCCACAGCCTGATCCCCCAGCCAAAGAATTTCAGAAATGTTCCTACATAATTCTTCCACCACTGCTAGTCTCCCACACTTCCTCCTTCCTTCCCCGTTGCCAGGCCCCTGTGCTTACCAATCCAGATCCATTTTTTGTATTGACTGGCTCCCTTTCCTTTTATGTGAATGTCCTGCCTGAATTTTCTCTGCTCTTTCATGGAGGTGCTTCGGTTTCTCCCACCTTGCTGGCTGTATCCACAGGTGGATTGCAGGCAGGTGGGCAGGTAGAAGCTCTGGTGCTGTGGCTTCTTACAGCTAATTTGCATTTGGGACGTTGGCAGAATAATGCTGAAGTCAAGGGTCTTTGGTGGATTCGTCTTACCGCCCTGATTTGGAGGATGAGGAGAGCTGTTTGCATTTTTAGTAAAGGTATTATACCAACAGGCTGAGGAATTATGGATGCAAAGATTCAAGCACTCCATGGAGAATATATTTTGCTCATTAGATGAACTGTTCTATTGAGATTTTTGACAGATATTTAAAAACAAAAACAAAAACGGAGTAATATGAAGAATCATCTGTTATTGGGACACATGACATCTGTTTGTGAAGCTTCTTTAGTTTCAATCTCAGGTTCACCTGGGTTTGTTATACATGTTGAATCGTTACGCATGTTGAAGTTCATGTGTTTTTTGTCAGCTTTTTTGAATTATTTTGTGGAACAATATTATGTATAACATAAGCAATGAAACAAAAATAATTAACCATATGTTTCTTTTATCATCTTGAGAGTAAGGATTTATATTAGCTGATGGCTAACCTTCTTACAAAGTAAAACATAAGATGTAATTCTAACATGACAAAATATTTATTTCAGTAATCTGATTTCAAGGTGGTTTTATATATAGTGGAATAGTAAGAAGATTTAGAAGAGAATGAGAATTTTGTTTCACTTGCATATATTTAATGTATTAAAATCTGGTGATAAACTAAAAGTAGATTGAAAGAAACTGCAGTGCCTTGGGAATCTTTCTGAAAAATATGGCTTTATTACAAGAGCCTCAATAAAATTTCAGGGGCCAGTGTTGTGGCGTAGTGGGTGAAACTGCTGCTTGGAGTGCTGGCATCATGGATGTGTCCAGTTGCTCCACCTCCCATCTAGCTCCCGGCTGGTGACCTGGGAAAAGCAGCAGAAGATGGCCCAAGTGTTTGGGTCCCTGGCACCAGCGTGGGAGATCTGGATGGGGCTCCTGGCCCTGGCTTCAACCTGGCTCAGCCCTGGTCATTGAGGTCATCTGGGGAGTGAACCAGCAGATGGAAGATTCTCTCTCATTCTCTCTCTTGCTCTTACTCTGTTTCTCTCTCTTCAAATAAATAAATAAATAAATATTTTTAAAAATTTCAATTACTATGACTATAATATATATCAAATATATGAAAATACATACTATTATATAATGCCAAATTTAGTTAAAATATTGATAATATATTACATTAAAATATAGTAGCTATTATTAATATGCAACTGATAGAGTTAAAATATATGAAATATATAAGTGTATCATATATAGTCATGATAATTATAATAGTTTTTAAAAATATTCATTTATGTGAAAGGCTGGCTCACTCCCCTTATAGCTGCAAAAAATGATGGGCGCTGGGCTGGGCCAAAGTTAGGAATCAATAACTCATCTCCCACTTGGGTGGCTGGAGCCCAAGCACTTGGCCCTCTTCCACTGCTTTCTCAGGCAAAGATAACAGGGAGCTGGATAGGAGTGGAGAAGCCAGGACTCAAACTGATGTTCTCTTGGGATGCCGGCGTCACAGGGTGCAGCTTAAATTGCTAGGCTACAGCGCTGTCCCCAGTTATAACACTTTTCACTGTAGTCTGTCTTTTGCTGTGATGAAGTATGTACGTATCCGTATTCCCTGTATGTCTTGAGTTCTTTGAAGATATGAATTGTGTCTTATTTTCCTATTCAGTGTTCTGCACATAATGGATATTTCTGAAATTTCTGTTCCATCAAGTAGATTCCCTTTCAGATAGACTTGTTGAATATTAACAATTTTCTTCCAAAAATGTTCTGAATCGAACACGTTTTATAAATCAGAGGTTGAGTAGGCTTCTTTACAACAGGAATCTTGAGCACCCTTGACTAGCGCATCCAAGTTGTGAATTCTCAGGGGAGTTATTGTGTGAGTTACTGCGTTCCTTCATTCCCTCATTCATTCATTCATTCATTCATCCCACACTTTTTTTGTGTGTCTTTCAACATTGTTCCCATTTGTTTAGACTGAACCAATAAAGAAGCAGTCAAAGTCTTCTCTATGGATTTTGTCTTTGACACATTATTCCTTTTCCAAGGAATGTCTCCTCGGAATATCTACTTCTCCACCTAAATATTTGGCATTAATATTATATATTATGCTATTTATTTTCCCCCTTCTTCTGCTCCTGTTTTCTCAGCTGTTTATAAATATGTAGATCCCAATCACCACTATAAAGTCTGACTCCAAGTACTTACTGGATACTCACATGCTAAATAAATGAGTATTGAGTTTACTAAATAAAATGGCAGATCAAATTGTCCAGTCCTCGTCTCTCTGACCTTACTTTCATCTTCATTTTATTTTCCACTATTTGTCCTTTTATTCCACAGCTTGCACTAAGCTTCACATTTATCTGTGGGTTTGTTTCCTTAGATGAGTATTTTCTTTCAAGGTTCCAGTCACTGCCGGAGTTACAGGAATGCTAGAAAATAAATTGAGGGTTTGATGATTTTGGTGCCTGATCATCTTAAGCAATGATTTCGTGTTCCAAAGCTGAGCTTGGCTGAGAGTAGAGACAAATTGCATGGCTTCTTTGGAGTCCTGAAAATTCCCACAAAGAGCCTGCTGGAGGATAATTGTAGGCCCGAGAGGAGAGGCACTGGACCAGGACAACGCTTCATCACCAGAGAGGGAAGCAAGCTCCAAACAGTGGCGGTCCATGGAGAGCTCTTGATGACCATGGTGTCAAAGTTCTCCTTCTTACTCTTCATGGACAGGGAGCTGGCACGCATCACTGCTGTGTCAGGAAATGTGTTTTTAACATTTGAGAGGTGAGAGGAGAGCCAGGAAGGAGACTTTGGAACCTTTTAAATGATTACAAAACCTAAGCCAGACACTTATTCTATAGCAATGGTCATATTGAGTTATAAGTATGAAAATCTGGCTCTACGGCTTCATATTCTCTGAAGAGCTTAACATTTCATTGTATTTTATCCAGCAATCATAATGTGCTCCACCTGCATTTAGCATTATGAAGTGAATATTTAACAGAATTAAGTAACTGAGGCCTTTTGCTCTGAAATAACCTTTGATAATTATAAAACCTTCATAGTTACTGTTGTATAATTATTTCACTTTTTTAAAAACAGAAAAGTTTGACCAAATAGGCAAACTGTGCCTATATCTCTTTCTTTGTAGAGCTGAAAAAGTATCATGGAATAAAACAGTGTTCAGTTATGATACTGTTGAGGTTGCATTTTTTTTTTTTTGCAGATTTAGTTTATAAGTACTTTAGAAGTTAAAATGGCTTCAGAATTAGGGCAGGCTATCATGCACTTGAAATTGGGCAGTAATTTCTGCTTCTTTCTCGGTGAAAGGTTACTGGGTTATGATAAGTAATCCTTCACACTCTATCTTCATGAGCTGCTCAGGATATAAACAAAAATGGTGTGTAAATTCACAGAAAAAATTTTGGCAGAAGGCCTGCTGCCTGTTGTGCCCCAAGAGGGTCTCTGGAGACAGTGCCCACATCTTTGGAGACAGTGCCTACAGTTTTTTTATTGGCAACAAGCTGTGGGACTCTTCTAACACGATATGAAGATAACAGCTGATACAAGGTTGTATAAATTAAAAGACTGGCTAATAAGAATTGACTAACAATAATGTATTTTATATTTCAAGATAGCTGGAAGAGAGGATTTATAATGCTCTCATTACAAAGAAATGAGAAATAATTGAGGTGATGGATATCTTAATTACTCTAAGTGGATCATTATACAACATGTATATATTTTGAAACATCATAAATCTGTACAGTTATATGTCCATCAGAACTTAAATTTAGGGGCCAGTGTTGTGGTGCCAGAGTTTAAGCTGTCTTTTGGGATGCCAGCATCCCATTCTGGAATGCCAATTTTAGTTCAGGATCCTCCACTTCTGATCCAGCTTCTTGTTAATATGCCTAGGAGGGCAATAGAAGATGGTTCAAGTGCTTGGGCTCCTGCCACCTATGTGGGAGACCTGGATGGAGTTCCTGGCTCTTGGCTATAGCCTGCCTCTGATCTGCCTGCTGAGGCCATTTGGGGAAGTGAAATAGTAGTAGGACACTCCAAAACACACACTCTCTGTCTCTCTGTCTGTCTCTTTGTTCTATCTTTCAAATAAATAAATAAAAACTGGAGAATAAAAAAAAATCTAACATTATCATTAATCACATTAAGCATTGAACTTGATAAAATAACAATGAAATATAAGGATGAATTATATGTAGTTTTCTTTTAAAAACAGATTTATTTTTAATTTATTTGAAAGGTAGAGTGACAGAAGGTTGAGAAGAAGCAGAGATATTCCATCTGCTGATTCACTTGAGGCAGATCAGGGCCAGGCTGAAGCCAGGATCCTGGAACTCCATTCTGGTCTCTCAAGTGGGTGGCACGGCCCCATGCATTTGGGCCATCATCCACTGCTTTCTCAGACACATTAGAAGGGAGATAGGTGAGAAGTGGAGCAGCCAGGGCTTGAACTGGGATGCCTAGCTCCTTGGTGGCCACTTAACCTACTACACTACAACAGCTCTATCAGCAGTCAAATTCAGGTTTAAAGTTAGGAACCAAGCAAACTTAAATAGCAGGAAGTCAGATGTTTGCTACCTGACCATCCATGGCAATGCAGGCAGAGCAGAGGGTAACAGAAGACTTCTCTGGCCCCTTGCCCTGTTTGAGTCTTCCCTCTCACCATCTGTCCTGGCCCATTTGTCTCAGATGCAGATCCCGCTCATCTCTTCCTTGAACCCACGCCCTTACTCTCACTGCACAGGGCTCGCTTTACGCCTGCAATTGCTCAAATACCATCTGTGAAGCATTGAGCTGTTGTGCCTGTGTTTCTACTGGCTCCGGTTCTTTCTCTTCCTATTTTCTATGGCACAAATAAGTGCAATTTTTGGAAAACAGATGTTTTTGCAGTGTGAACGATTCTGCTAACACTTAGTAAAAATCCGTCTGCTACAAAAGGCATTCTGCACAGGGATTTTGTGGACCTTCCTCAGTTTAGACAGAGGAAAACTATAGGAAAAAGTCAATTTGTACATTATCTGGAAGACAATTTTTCTCAGAATACTTACAAACTTTGGTTTCTCAGAACATCTTCTGCCTCCTGCTCCCACATCCAGGAATCTACATCCATGATGATCTCATTGCTTTCTCCAGGGCGAGATTTTTTTTTTTTTTTTTTTTTTTGTGCTTGTCACAAAGCGTTTCAGAACACTCTATATTATTGTTCTTTATCTCAACAGTAGCAGTGGCATCAAATACAACCTGCCCTGGCAGATAAGGTTGGTGATATGTGGGGGCAACGAATGAATATGTAAAGTGCCAAGGACGCAGCAATACTCAGAGTGAATGCTATATATTTGTCAGGTATTATCATTGCTGTTTCTGCTTTTATTTTCTTTGAGATGACAAAGGAATGCTTCACATAGCAAGCAGAGAATATGTGTTTTCTCTTAATATAGTCTTGTCATAGGAGAACTAGAGACACAGTGAGTGTTATCCATGCCAGATCTCCAACTGTAATTCTCTGGCCAATGATAAGAAACTTCTACTAATATTTTTCCTGTATGTAATATTTCTAAGTATTTTCTTTGTCATTGTTTTTTTCTGAGAAACCTTCTCTGGAGGCTTTTAAAAATGTGTTTTGCACTTCTCAAGATTCATAAGTGAGAGTAAAAGGAACATGAGCTTGTTTTAGGTCACTAGCTCTTGTCATTCATTAGAAAAGAAGGTACTGTTTCAAGTGGACGCAGCAGAAAGAGCACAGTGGCACAGATGGGATGATATGAAGGTTTTATTTGAGTCAGTGGCAACTTGAAAGGTTTATAGGTGAGATGGCTGATACAGGCCCAGTTCTCAGGGTCTAGAGATCTGTAAGCGAGGACGCTGACAAGCTTGCGTTTTGTATCAGTCATTTAACCTTGGCTTCCTCCCCCTTAAGAAGATAAAATTATTAACCCAAAGAAAGAAGGACGGCGCAATGGTTATGGGGGAATTTGAGCTTCAGCGTTCTCAGAAAATTTATTCTTTAAAGACTACGTTTTCCCAACAGTATTTGAAAAATGTTAATCTTTTCCTTGTTCTCCAAAGTTCTGGGTTGTGTTCTGTTGAAGCCCATCAATTATGACCGTATGTCTTCAAACAAATGTCTCAAAACCAATATTATGAGGTGACAAGGTAATGAAAGCAGATAAAGTCTGCTTCTGGTCAAGATTTTTTTTTAAACATAGCTCTGTTTTGGTTTTGATTAGAATTTAATAATGTCCTCTACAATTATACACAGAGTAATAAATAACTGGTATTTTTGTGGCATGTTATTATTTTGCAAATGCTGGCACATGTTATCTCGCTAAAACATCACAACAACTTGATGGGGAGTTGCGTGGCAAATTTGGATTTCATAGCCATGAAGTCACTCTCCCAAGGATACACCTGTGAAGAGATGGAACCAAACAAAGACTTTCTGGATATAAATGCAAGGCTCTTTCCAATATCCATGGCGGCCTTGTCAAACACAAAAGACAGCATCCTTCAGTGCTAATTCTGCTGAACGTTATTATCAAGATACACTGCCCTGATTTGACAAAACCTATGAACTGAACTCAGTGATAAAACCAATGGTGTGATAGTTCAAGCAATACTCCCAACCACCCTTATCCCCCAGTTCTGCAAATCCCAAGCCTTTCTATTTGTCTTTGGTAAGCAAACATTCCTTTCTCTTTACTTGAGCACTTTTTGGATAATGTGTCCTCACACGTTATAAAAAATGAAATTCTGTGTTTTCTTACACTCAATCTAGAATGGATACTTTTAAGAGGATGTTCTCATATATCACAAAACAAATTCTCAAACACATTTTGTGAAGAAGTGGAGGAGTGATTTGGATTATAATGCAGCTGGAAGAATTATAGGCATCATTGATAATTAAGTCCTATTTTACATGTTTATCATTTCATGCAAACACTGTTATATGATCCAATCTCCCTAGTTTTGGATATTTTATTATGCTTTACCTTTTAAGTCTATTTGTTGGCCTTGATTATTAAACATTTAGCTGTTGAAATTTGGGGAAATTCTAGATAATGTTTTGTACATTTCGAACAGTTGCTTATGAATTTATCAAATGCATTGGTTCTGTGAACTATTAATAGAAAGAAATGGCCGGCGCTGTGGCTCAACAGGCTAATCCTCCGCCTTGTGGCGCCGGCACACCGGGTTCTAGTCCCGGTTGGGGCGCCGGATTCTGTCCCGGTTGCCCCCTTCCAGGCCAGCTCTCTGCTGTGGCCCGGGAGTGCAGAGGAGGATGGCTCAAGTGCTTGGGCCCTGCACCCGCATGGGAGGCCAGGAGAAGCACCTGGCTCCTGCCATCGGATCAGCGCGGTGCGCTGGCCGCAGCGCACCGGCCAAGGTGGCCATTGGAGGGTGAACCAATGGCAAAAGGAAGACCTTTCTCTCTGTCTCTCTCTCTCTCACTGTCTACTCTGCCTGTCAAAAAAAAAAAAAAATAGAAAGAAATGAAATGGCTGCTATTAAGTCATATTTGCTCTGTTTAATTTCTTTTTCCTTTATCTACATATAGCCTTTTAAAATGTAGAAGTGATAGTGGATCTTTGTTGTGGCATGGCAGCAGGTTAAGCTACCACCTGTGATCCTGGCATCTCATATGGGAGCCCCAGTTTGAGTCCCAGAGCCCAGAAAAACAGTAGAAGATGGTTCAAGTACTTGGGTCCTTGGTCCCACATGGGAGACCTGGATGGGGTTCTGGGCTCCTGGCTTTGGCCTGGCCCCACTCCTGGCTGTTCTAAGCCATTTGGGGAGTGAACAAGGGAATAGGGGAACTTCTCTCTCTCTCTCTCTCTCTCTCACTCTCTTTCTCTCCTCTCTCTCTTCCTCAGTCTCTGTCACTCTGCTTTTCAAACAAATAAATAAATCTTTTTAATGAAACTTCTCTTATTTTTTTAAACCGTAAAAGTGTCAAGGTAACAATATTAAATAATGGATGAAAAATTACATACGTTCTAGCCATGCCGTCCATACAATAGGTGATTCTTCCTGATCCAACCTTGTATCTTCATTGTGCTTCACTAATGTTTGCATGAACAGGCAGGTCTGATGCAACCCCTGGGAGCCTGCCTGTTGCCTTCTCTGCATTGTAACTGGCTCTTCACCTATTGCTCTCCTTATATCACAAACCATTGACGGAAAAATTGCTTTATTTTGTTAGATTTTTTTCCTCATAGCTCATAGAACAATGTCTCTCTTATAAATGTTATTCATTAAATGTTTGGTGAATAAATACGTGAGTGTCAAGTCAAGCAAATGGAGATTTCATCACTATTTTGCCATTTCCTTATGGTTTTCCTTGGGCATGAGGTATATTATTCATCAGTCAAACAGGTAATATTATTTTCAGAGCCTTAAGAGTTAGAATAATACTGTGAAATAATCCCTAAAGATGAATATGCTGATGATCAAAGCTTTGTATTCTATATGTTTCACTTCTCATGGTTATGCCATAAATGCATTTTGTATCTGGATTACTGCAGTAGCAATGTAACCAGAATCCCCACCTCAGTTCCTGCTTTTCATTCCACACTGTATCCACACTAACCATTGAGATGAGACAGGGTGTTAGTACTTCCCTTCACACCCCTCAGCAGAAGCCTGTTTGTCTTACTCACCTCCACATCTCACCTCCCAGCCCAATGCACAATGTCCATGCATAGAAGCATTTGTTAAGTTTATAGTCAATGTGAAGGTCTCTTGGGAAGGACATAGGAAGATCTTCATCCCATCCTCCTCCTGTCTTTCCAGTCTCCAATCTCACTCCAGTGTTGTTACACAGACACCTCTCTGGGACTGTAGCCATGAAAAACAATCAGAAGTTCCTTAAACAGGATATGCTCTTTCATACCCCAGTGCCTTTGTACATGCTTTCCTAGTTTCCCCAGATGCAGCCTCCCTACCTCACTGGGGCTCTTGACAAGTATTTATCCCGTACAACTCCTCTCCGAGGCACATCACTTACCTGGCAGAGGGTTCCTGTCATTCGAGCTCCCACATCACATATAAGTGTATCTGCATGTTCCACAAATAACCGTAATAATTGCTTGCATGTGTTTTTCTTGAATAGATGATGAGCTCATGCATGGAGCCAGAAATGTAATGTCTGTATTCCCTGAACCTGACGCAGTGTTAGGTACTCCATAAGCACTCAATGAATGTTTCTGAAATGAATTACTACACAATCTTTGACCCGTAATTTGATTGGCAACAGTATATTCTAGTGTATCCTTCTACTAGCTTCATCATTCTTCTGTTGTGGAAGTTTTGGAGATTTCTAATCATTCTGCATGTACATTCTTATTTCCATTTATTTTTTCACCTAGTATAAGCTATCTGGAAATGCAAATATATTCTAAATAAAATTTCAGATAAATAATGCTTTACAATTGTCAGCTGAAATTAGAATACCGATAGTGTCTGTGTAAGGCTATTTGCAGACATGTGCTTCATCTACATAGTCAAATAGTTGAATATTCAATTACCCATGTGAAATGTGGAGTCAAACTTGTGTGTATATGTAACTCCAACTTAGTTAAGGAGTATATAAAGCAGGAGGCTAAATGCTATGACTAGGCAATCCACAGAGGGGGATCTATGAATGACTTGCAAGTATATGAAAGCAATGCTAAAACTCTCTAGTAAGGCAAGAGGTGTAAATTAAAATATTAAATAAATAAATAAAATAAAAGGATACAAAGTTAGGCATGAAGGAACATCCTATTACTATGACTTTGAAGTATAAGCAGCAAAATTGAGGCTCAAATCATTAATATTTTATATTTTGGCCTTTTTCTATATTCCTTTGTGTACAAACAAGACAATGTCTTATGTATTTTGGAAAGTTCTCTTTAATCTTTATGAGGGAGATATTTTTCTCTCATTTGTTTAGTGGTAAAATTTCATATTTCTTTGCAGGGAGTCTCTAAATGAAACTAATGAATCTTGATTCAATAAACTTGAATGAATATGTGTTTTGTCATAGTTGAATGATCTAAGATTTCTGAAGTCACATATGCTTTCAAAATACTCCCATAAATGTTAATTCTTAATTATGATCATTTTTAGGATATTTATCTGTCTCCTGGTGGTTGTTTCTACTTTGGCCTCTTTTATATGTTTTGGACAGAGAAGGAAATACAATGCTTTCATTCCTGTGGTTGCTATAGTAATAGGAAAAAAACCCTGCAGCTGTGATTGTAGACTTGAAGAAAAAGACTGAGGTCATTTCAGCCCTGGAGACTTAGTAAATATTAATTGTGAAGGAGAAAGCTCTTGTTCTCATTCTTTAATAGTTTTTTTTTTATAAGAGCCAGAAGTCATTATGTTGAGATAAATTGTGACTCAATGTTACTGCCCCTTAATTGCATTCCAAAGGCAGGTTGAAATGTTAGCTAAAATTCTAAGCAGTCAGATTTTGCATTCAATTAATGAATTCTCTGGCCAGAGCTGATATTTTATGATGCATCAGAAAAAAAAATCTGTGGTTTGATGACAATAACTTGTAGATTTTCTTATAAAGACCTATTTTTCTGTCAGGTGTTTCTTGAATAAACATTTTACTGAAAAAATATTACACTATAGATTGCTTCTTAGGACAACTACATGACATATGCAGACCCAACTCAGAGTAGAATCTTCTCTGCATTACACAGAGACCAGGCACTATGACAGCCCAGAGTAGCAAAGGCTGAAATCTTCCTTGCTGCTTAATAAATCTTAGCTCTTGTCCTGTAGACTGTAACTATTTTTGTTGGTGTTGTAGTACTTTGTGCTATATTGCTATTATACACACTCTGTTCTAGAAGTTGCCACCTGAAAAGAGTTTGAGGGTTGGTGTTCAGAAGTTGAAGGTGAAAGTAGATTTCTGAGAGAATCAGAGCATGGGCCCTGAGAGCAGCCATGAGTTCCTTGTAGCAGTGAGCAGCTAAGGAGGGAGTTCAGAAAGGTTTCAATCAGCACACGTGTCTCAAGTGCTTACCATGTACTGAGTGATTGTGTTAGGAATCACAGACGCAAACACGTAGGGAGTAGTCTTCCTTCCTGCTCTGGATGGGCTCAGAGGGTTTTGGTCATGTTACTATATCACTATTTGCATTTATGTTGTGCTACAATATATTATATGTTACTATTTCACACTCAGTCATGTACTGCACATTTTGATCAATGAGGGATTACACATGCTATATATAAGACTAGAATGGAGCTGAAAAATCCCCCTCTCCTAAACATGTCAACACCCTAATGTCATGGCAGAAAGCATAGCTCTCAGGTGTGTTGAGATACTGGTGCAAACAAACCTGGGGCACTGCCAGTTGTATGATATTGTAGCGGTGTTGTCATGTATAGGCATGATGCCCGTATGGGATGCCAGGTGGCGGCTTTACCTGCTATGCCACTATGCCAGCCCCAGAAGAATATTACCTTTTCAGCATTCTTGGAAAGTCCTCTGGATGGTGTCATAGATCAAAGTTCCAAGTGTATTATTGCTTCTAAAGATCTTCCACTGGGACAAATTGTGGAATTGGAAGAGAGTGACATGGATGATCCAATTTGTGTGAGCCTCATTGATGTATATATATCTTATTTTTTAAAATAAGGTTTAAAAAAAGGGGGGGTGGGCATTGTGGGGCAGTGGCTTAAGCCACCACTTTCAATGCTGGCATCCAATATTGGAGCACTGGTTCAACTCTTGTTTCCCCTGCTTTTGATTCTGTTCCTTGCTAATTCACCTAGGAAGGCAGCAGTTTATGATGACTCAAGTACTTGGGCCCCTGCATCCATGTGGAAGACTCAGTTGGAGTTCCTGGCTCTTGACTATGGCCTGGCCAAGCCTGGGCCTTCGTGGCTACATGAGGAGTGAACCAGTAGATGGAAGCTCTCTCTTTCTCTCCCTGTGTGTCTTTCCTCCTCTGTCTGTTACTCTGCCTTTCAAATAAGTAAAATAAATCTTTCTTAAAAAACAAAAATCTGTAAAAGCGTGTGTATATATTTATTTTTGTAAAATTTATTTGAGAGAGAGAGAGAGAGAGGAGAAATTGTCCACCTTCTGGTTCACTCCCCAAAATGCCCATAATAGTCAGGGCTGGGTGCCAAAGCTGGGAGCCAGGAACTCAGTTCAAGTCTCTCATCTTGAGGGGAAGGACCCAACCACTTGTTGCATAACTGTTTCCCAGGCTCTGCATTAGTAGGACGCTAGAATTGGAAGTCAGAGGCAGGCATCATACCCAGGCATTCTGATGTGGAATATGGGAGTCTTAATTGCTAGACTTGGACTATTCTTTGTACAGATAAGTGTTATTATAAAAGATTATAAATGTCCAAAAGCTCAAAACATTTCTTAAGCAATATATCAAAGTAAGCTAACTTTAATTTTATTGAAGAATGAAAAAAAATTTTTTATAAATGTAGTGCACCTAATGTATACAGTGTGCATAAAGTTTATGGTCATGTATGGGAATTCACACACCAGGCCCTCAATAACTCACCCAGGTCAATTTCCAGTCCTGTGAGCTCTATTCATGGGAAGTGCTTTATACAGGAGTGCCATTTTTAATCATTTATTTTTAGTTACTTTTCTTGTTTATCATGGTTAGTTACATAAATATTTACCATTTTGTTATAGTCGCCTATAGTATACAGCATAATAATATTCTGCACAGATTTGTAGCTTAGGAGCAACAGCCTTTATCACACAGCTTAGGTGTATTATGTGACACCATCCAGGTTAGTGTAAGCACACTCTGTGATGTTCTCACAAATTTCTAAAAACATATTCCCACAATTAAGGAAGATAGGGCTATATATATACACATAGATATGTGTACATATGGAAATACATAAATGTGCATATGGATGTGTTGTACATTGCTATACACACCCTCCATCATCTATCTTTCTATCTCTACCACCTACTATCTATCTTCATCAACATCATTATCATCCATATTAGATGAGCACCTGGCCTACAGCCAGTGCTATACACATGTGGACTCTTATTGTGATGAGTGTTGGGTTAGGAATGCATCTGTTGTCAAGAGGTTTATTTCATATCACAGTCCTGGACCTTCCATGGGCAATGGTTCTAAAATATGGAAGAAATCAGGGGTCTTATAATGAGTAGCTCCTTATGAACAAGAAAACTGAGTACATATAGGCCCTAATCTCACTGAGAATGTTTGGAGACTCATTAAACACTGTTAAAAAGAAATCCTGCTTTCACGGTTCTGAATCAGGCCATGTGAGGGTTGTACCGGCAAGAAGCAGTGCAATTAAGTTTCGTGTTTGCAATTAACACGAGACTTTTCAGTTTGAAATATGAACTGACATTTATTTATATCCAGAATATCTTCAAAAATATGGCATGTTCATTCCAGTTGGCAGATATATAAACATCTTGTTATACTGTGGTAAGTCTCTGAGACCCACCTAAAGAAAATTTATGTGGGGTTTAAACTTGCATTTTAATTGAGATTACCACAAATATGCACTTCAAATATGAGAAACCATATCTATTTTTTAGTGTGCAATTCAGAAAAGACAAGTAGATGTGTTTGCACATGTGTTCTCACACTATTGCCACATTACCTCTATTTTATTGCCCTTACTTGTAGGAACAATGGATGAGACTTGCCAGCAACTCTTATGTTGGAGAATGAGCACCTTTCTCATGCAGGCTCAATCCTGCCAGGGACTTGGTGTACATCTGCTAATGCTAAATGCTCTTCGGCATTGCAGATTAAAATAATTAAGTGATGCATAGGGAATCAGAAATATATGACCAGTGATTCAAAGGTTCAACAAAGCTTAGGAGCACTATTGCCATTTAAAGTTTAGTAGTGTCTTTCAAGTCTTACAAAATGACTTAGGTTTATGTCACACTTAATTGATTCCATAAATTCAGTGTATGTGAGTCTAATTTAAAAGTTAAGATGCAAATTTACTTCCCTTTGCGGAGAACTTCAATAGCTCCTAATTACTTCTTGGGTAAATTCCAAATCTGTCAGAATTCTTTGCTCCATGATGTGACCTGACTTACTTTTTCAATCTCGTTATTACTTTCTTTCTAAATTCATGACCTTCAACCAGAAGAAAAGAAAATGCCACTTAGGTCCTCCAGTCCTCCAGTTTTTTCAGCAAGGACTTTATATTCATCAGGAACGCATCCTCCATATCTTTTGCGTTTAATCCTCCTGTGGTGAGCCCAGCAATTGGTAGTAGCTATCAGACTTGATAACTACTGGTGGGCTTTCATTTACATTTTATCTACATGATCCAACAACATGTCACACCTCCTAATTAGCCATAGCAGTTGTTAGCTCTTGTTGTTTCTCAGCAGCAACTAATCAATTGCTAATACACACCTCTCCTTTTTAAGACTGCTAATGATCTCCGGAGTTTTCAGGGGTCAGCATTCTTTCTAACCATCTTTTGAAGAGTGGGGTGCCAAACAATCCATCTGTAGCCTCTGTGGAAACAATCTCAATTGTGTTGCACTGATTTAGTAATGCAGCATACAACTTGCTCACTTTTCTAGAACATGCCAAATTGTTGATTTCATCCTATCAATCAAAACTTGAAAGTGGCTGTGTTTTATCTTCTTCCTAGCTTCTGTTTCTTCCATGTTGTTTGGCTAAATAATTCTTCCATACTGTCTAGCTAAGTCCCCAGTCTCCTTAATGAGGTGGAGAAAATAGGCGAATTATAAAAGTTCATTTCCTTTCTTCTGCCATCTACGGAATAGCCTACATAATTAATGACCCATATACAAGTGGGAATATGTGACTTTCTTGGTAATTACAGGGCTGTAACTCATCTTGAATAAACATTCATTTATTAATTCAATCATTATGTATTCATTTCTGAATTCAGACACTCATTGAACATTTTTATATGGTAACCACTGTGCTAAATCATAGTGATAGTGACAGAAAGAAATTTTGACAATTCTTAAAAGTCTATGAATTCATAGAATAAATACACAAATATTTTATTTTTCATTTCATAAATACTATGATATCATTTTCAAGGAATCCTTTGCAGTCCTGGGTATTACTCAGGACTGAAATGATACTTGTGAAATAATTCTTCAAGGAGAAATAGAAATATTGCTTTTATTGGTGAAGGCAAGGGAGGGACTGCAAGTGGACGGAAGAGCAGATTGAAAGGCAGAGGAGTTTAGTAGTGATATAGTTTGGTCCTATTTGGTAGCTCTAAAATATTGGGTATGTCTAGAGATTATGGAATAGAAGTATGGTATGAAATGAGATGGGAGACATAAACCAAGTGCTTTGCAAAACCGTGTGTCAAGAAGCACTTTAAACTTCTTTCGAAGGCATTTGATTTTGAAGAATTTCAGTCTGGGGACTGATGAGATTCATCTAGAATAAAGTGTCTTGTTGGATACTAGAAGAAAACAAGAGGTGATTGCGAAAGCCTCCATTATGACAGTCTTGAATAGGGCACTGGGGGAGGTGATAAGGAAGGGTCAGAAATAAGAAATATCTTATTGATTCAATAAATATGAATCAGTTACTGGATGTTGAGTAAGAAGGTGGGGGTGGATATTTGACATTGCCAGCAATGTCCGTATCATATATTGGAGAGTCTAGTTAGGGTCCTGACTCTGCTTTGGACTCCAACTTCCTGTTAGTGAGTGTTCAAGGGTGCTGCAATGATAACTCAAGTACTTGGATCCCTGCTACTCATATGGGAGTTGTGGGTTGGGTTCCCAGTCCTTGGCTTTGGCCTAACCCAACCCCGCCCCTACTACTATGGTCATCTAGAGAGTGAATCAGTGATTGGGAAGTCTCTATCTCTCTCTCTATGTATTTCTCTGCCTCTCAGAGAAGTACAAAAATGTTTAAAAAGGAGAAGAGATGTGTCTGACTTTAAGAAAATGCAGATTATGGCTTGAGTATCTGAATATCCTATAAGTGACCCCTTATCCAAAGTGTATTCCTTTTAAACTATTTTAAATCAATGTTTGCATATTAAAATCATTTTATTACATTACCTATAGAAACACAGAACTTCTGAATGAAGTTGATCAGTTGCTTAGCTTCTTTATGTCTCATTTTGCTTATTTTATTTTTAAATTGTGGTAAAATATATGTAGCGTAGAATTTGTTGTCTTCATAATTTTTATGTGTACAGTTCAGTAGTAAATACATTCATATATCCAATCTCCTAAACTCTTTCACCTTGCAAAACTGAAATTCTGTATATATTAAGCTATAATCCTCCTTTCCCACTCTCTCAGCTGCTGACAACCATCATTCTGCTTATTTATTTCTTCACTCATTTATTCATTTGATAGAGAAAGTGAGACACATATACACACATACACACAAGAGTGCATCCAAGAGAGTGCCCATCTCCTGGTTGACTCCCAAATTCCTGCAGTGGCTTCCATAAATACTGAGCTGAGGCTGAAGCTGAGAGCTAAGAGCTCAATCCAGGTCTCCCATGTAGGTGACAGGGACCGGGATCCAACTACTTGACCTGTCACTGGTTGCCTCCCAGAGTGTGCATTATCAGGAAGCTAGAGTCAAGATCTGGTGGCAGGCATCAAACCCAAGCACTTCGATATAGGACTCAGGCATCCTAACTGTCAGGTCAAACCCGACCCCTCTCCTGTCTGTCTCTATGATTTTGGCTATTCCAGATACCTCATATAAGTAGAATCATACAATAGGTTTTTTGTGTGTGACTATATTATTTCATTTCACTTAGCATAATGCTCTTATTAATCCATGTAATAGGTGTCAGAATTTTCTTCCTTTTTAAGGTCAAGAAATATATCATTCCATATATGTGAGTATATCACATCTTGTTGATCCATTCATCCATTGATAGGCACTTGGGTACACATTTTGCTTATTGTGAATAACGCTGTTATAAACATGGTGTACTCAGTCTACTTATCTTTGAAATAGGGATAACAATAGCATCTACCTCATGGGGATTTTTTGAAAATTAAATTATTTAATAAGTATTTAATGTAATAATTTGCAGGAAACCATAAAGTATTGAAATTGCCATTTTTATGGCATCTGTGTGAGAAAGCTAGAAATATAGCTAAAGAGTATGGGAAGGAGGGAGACTTTTGTGGTCTTATTTCACTGAATGGAAGGACTAATGAAGTTTAATTCAGGAAACAGGATTGGAGCAGTCTGATTGGGATACCCTTCTCCTCTCATTTTGATCTGTTTCCAAGATCACCATACCACCATTTCATTATTCAAACTGCTTCTGATGTCAACCAAAGTTTGATTTTTAAACCAAGAAGAGGATCACATTGCCAAATATTTTGAGTGCTGAGGAAAGGTTATCTGATATGAAGTTTTAGGCATTTTTATTTTATGATTTAAGCGCATTAGTGGTTGTGAGACATGAAATAGACATGTTTTGATGGAACGGCAGCTACCATGGTAGTTGCTTCTGGCAGATGGAGGAATTTAACTCATATCTAAATATGAGCATCGTTTATTTTTTATCAGATTACCAACCTTGCAAATTGGATTAATGTGTAATTTTAAGTAAGGCAAGCATAAAACTTCATAGAATGGTTTTTTATTTCTAGCAACTCCATTCCAATTGAACTATTTTTATTTTTTACTAGGTAAGGCAGTGGCATAGCTTTATTTTCTAGTAGCAACTGATAATACTCTTTCTCTGATGTCATTTCTCCTTGGAAGAGATTGTCTGGTGATCACACCTGCCTACTATTTTGTCTCCAATAGGAGCAGAAGCCCAAACTGTGTTGCTGAGGGTTTGTGAAAAAATTAGAAGGTCCTGAGAGGATTCTGTGTTGCCAAGTCCCCAATACCACGTGACTTTAGTCCTGAAGCCAACCACTGTCATGATTGGACCTCTCTCCTAAACTCAGCTCTGCGCTCAAAGCTGGTGATTCCCAGTCCTCTGCCATCAGACTGTATTTTGGAGAAGGGAGTAGACATTCGGATTTAGCATCTTTGTAATCCCTTCTAGTTTCATGTGTCCCCATATGGCTTTCTAGGTCATTTGTTAGATATTCAGATATCAGAGCACTTTGGAGTAGAGATCCTCAGTGGGGAAGGTGTAAACCTGTAGAGCCCACCCCACACTGTGCCTGCTGTTCAGCTCAAAGAACAGGGAAGTATCTGAAGAACAGGTAGAGACTGCATGAAAAAAACAGTTTGGTATCATGAAGAAAACATATTAGAATGTAGCAGCACCTTTCCATAGAGATAGAATCTACAATTTTCTTTAACTTCTAATTTGGAGAAAAATTAGCAGCATACCACAGGCACAAACAATAGAATAACTTATATTTTTTATAGTACCTCAATAATAATTTTGGAAAAGGATTGATGAGTGGGATGAGGAATTCCCTTGTTCTTCAGAAACCGTATCTTTGGAGGAGTTGTAATTTTAGACCCTGCCTTCCTTCTTCCTACTTTTAACTCAGAATGTCCTAGGGAGGAATTTAATTGTGTTGACTTTGGTCCAAGTAATTAAAGTGGTTTTCTGAGACAGTCATCACTGTCCTCAGATGCCCACCAAACCACTCAATGATCTGTATAGTCCCTGGTCCCAAGAACTAACTGCATAGTTACATACTCATGGATGCAGGTTATACACGGCAAAATGAAGATAGTTGATTTTTACCAATCCTGGGTGATACGGGCATCCTGGAGGATCTAGAAGAAACTTACAGTTACAGTTGCATTAGTCAGCTTTTCATCACTATAATGAAGTACTTGATATAGACTAATTTTATGAAGTAAAGAGGTAATTTAGCTCATAGTTTTGGAGCCTGAAAGTCCAGACAGCATATACCAGCTCTGGTGGATGTTCCAATGTAGATAATAGGTGCATATAGGGGAAAAGGATTGCATGGAGAGGTAGAAAGCAGAGCAAGACAACACTTTCTGGAGAACTACCAAGGATTTTCACAAGAAAATATCTAAATTGCTTCTGACAGCAATACCCTCAATGACCCAAGGACTTCCCAATAGGCACCATCTCCAGGCATCTTCCAATACCAGCACCCTAGGGAATGATTCTTTAATCACAGGGATTCTTGGGCACATATGTGGTCATCTCAATCATAATTAGATCATGACAATTAAGAAGGCAAAATATCCATTTTATCAGCAGAGCATTCACAAAAACTATGTTATTAAAATGACAAACTCATTTAGCACAATTCAATTATGATTCTGTCAATCAAGAAGTCAGTTTATATTCATTATTCATATCACAATATGTTTCTATGTGTATATGAAACAACATTTTATGATTTTGAAATCACTGAACACAAATTTATACAAATATTTTCAAACAATTGAAATCATGTACAACTAAGATTCTGACTTATCTGTTGTCTATGTATTTTCTGTCTATTTATTGCTTTTAAGACTCTTCCAATGATTTTATTTTATTTCAAAAAATTTTGGGGGGTATTCCAAGATGATGGATTAGGGAATGAAATACTGCATTAGGTTAAGGATAAATAGTTTTAAATAAAAAGTGTAGGAAGTGTACTCTCAGGGGAGAATAGGAGAAAAAAAATCTCACTGGAAATCCTGAAAAAAGAATGCCACAGACCTGTGTGGAAGGTGTGGATGTGCAGCATGAACATGGATACAACACACAACTGCAGCAGCCAAGGGCTGGAGCAGGCAGGAGCTTGGAGAAGGTGAGACCAGACTGCAGCAACCATGGTGGTATAACCAGAGGGTGAGTGTGGTGAAAGACTGCACTGGAGCCCTGGAGGCTGGTGGTTGCTGCCTGTGAACCCAGTGGAAGTAGAGGGGGAATGTTTATCTCACCCCAACCTCCCCCTCAATAGCACTGGCTGCAAGGCTGAGAAAGAGCAGGCCCCTTTTGGGCTTGGGCAGCACAGCAACTGGCTCAGACAGGATGCCATCTTCTCATCAGTACTAGTGGCAGTGGTGGGGAGAGAGCAATATTTGGCCAATGGCTGTTGAGAGTGTGCGTGATCCAGAAATTCTAGTGTAGGGAAAAATCTGCACTTCCCACTTACTTTGAGCTAGGTTGGGAGGAGTGACAGGTGGCTGGACACACACATAGGATTGTGAGGTGCCCCCAGCCTGCCAATATTCCACAAGCTCCTGGGATCAAAATGCCTAGGTGGAGATGGCTCAGGGAACATCTGCCTCTGGACAGACTGTTGACAATAGTCTCTGTTAACAGGATAGAGCAGAACCTGTGCACCCAGCAACTGTGGGAGCCTAGTGTGCTAAGACGGTGGGACTTGGTGGTTACATGAGAGGGTGCAAGGTGCAGCTGGGTTTCTGAGCAATCACTGGGTGCCACTCCACAAGCTCAGAACTCCTTGGCTGCCTTGAGTGGGTCATTGCAGTGGTAACTGTGCTCACAGTGAGGACTGCACAGCTTATTTGTGTGGTCCATACTGCAGCATGGATGAGTGTTGAACACACTAGGAGCTAATACCCGGCATTACTCAGCTTGGAGGAGAGGGGGTGGGGTGGTGATCACACCAATAGAGGTGGCCATTCCCACCTTCTGTTAACAAGAGGAGATCTACCATGCCCAACTTGAGTGTTACCCTGAATACTCAAGCCACCCTAGAGCACTGACCAGAGCTCCCTGGCCACACCCAGCACACACCTCTTTCTAATCACTGAAAGTGCAGACTTTCCACTAAGCCACAGAGCCATAGCTCAAGATAAAAGCCATCAGAGGAAAAAAAACAACAATTAACTACACAAATGCCTAATAAGGGAGACACCATGACTGCCTCCCCCAACAGAGAAATACAACAATATTTCAATATTAGAATGTGAAGATAAAGAGATTGAGGAAATGCTGGAAATGGATTTCAAAAATATTAATCATAGGATTACTCAAAAGCAATCAGAAGCAAATACACAAACTAAAGAAAACCATACATGATATGAATAAAATATTTCCCATGAAATTGAGATTTTAAGAGAAATCAGAATAAAAGATTAGAAATGAAGAATTCAGTAGATCAAATAAAAATGCAGTGGAAAACCCTAATAACAGACTTGGTGAGACAGAAGAAAGAATATCTGGGCTAGAAAATAAATCTTTGGAGATATTTCAGTCAGACTGAAAAAAAATAAGAAGAAATTAGAAAACTAAAATCATCATTGGAGATTTGTGGGATAGTATCAAATGACCCAACACACAGGTCTTAGGAGTTCCTGAAGGTGTGGAAAGAGAGTTTGGACTAAAAAGCCTATATAGTGGAGCTGGTGCTGTGGTGCAATGGGTTAAAGCTTGGGCTTGCAGCACTGGCATCCCATATGGGCACCAGTTTGAGTCCTGCCTGCTCTACTTCTGATCCAGCTCCCTCTGAATGCACTTGGAAAAGTAGCAGAGGATGACCCAACTGCTTGGGCCCCTGCACCCAATGGGAGATCCAGAAGATGCTCCTGACTCCTGGCTTTGAATCAGCTCAGCTCTGGCAGTTTGGGGCATGAACCAGCAGATCTTTCTCTCTGTCTCTACCTCTCTCTGCAACTCTTTCAAATAAATAAAATAAATATTTTGAAAAAAGAAAGCTTATATAGTAAAATAATTAAAGAAAATTTCCCATTTTGGAGAAAGAAATGAACATCCAGTAGAGAAATCACAACTCCTAACAGACATGTCCAGAAAAGATCTTTGCCATGATACATCTTAGTCCATTTTTCCGCAGTAAAACAGGTGAGATAAAGACCTTCCATAACAAACAGAAAATGATAGAATTTGTCACCACCTGTTCAGCCTTACAGAAGATGCTTAAGGATGTGTTACACATAGAAACACAGAAAGATAGCAATCACTGTGCAAGAAGGTGAAGGCAGAAAATCATCTCTCAGTAAAAGCACAAAGGGAATCCAAAGTAAACAATAGGAATATTTATGGAAAAATGGCAGGCCAAGTCATTACTTTTCAATAGTCACCTTGAATGTAAATGGCCTCAACTCTCCAGCTAAACGATACAGACTAGCTTAATGGGTTAAAAAAACAAGACCCATCTATTCGCTCCTTACAAGAAACACATCTCACCAATAAAGATGCACATAGACTGAAAGTGAAAGGATGGAAAAAGATATTACATGCTAACGGAAAGCAAAAATGGCCAGATGTTGCTATCCTAATATAGATAAAAAGGAATTTAACACAAAAACTATTAAAAGAGATGAAGAAGGCCACTAGGGCACTATGTCATAATTAAGGGATCAATTCAATAGGAAGATGTGACTATACTAAATGTATATGTGCCTAATTACAGGGCACCTGGCTATTTAGAAGAAATGTTAATGGATCTAAAAGGAGACATAGACTCCAATACAATATAACGGGGGATTTCAACACTCTACTTTCATCGATGGACAGATCAGCTAGACAGAAAACCAGGAAAGAAACATCAGAGCTAATTGACACTATGAACCAAATGGACCTAACTGGTATCTACAGAACTTTTCACCCCAAAATTGCAGAATATGCATTCTTCTCATCAGTACATGGAAATTTCTCTAGGATAGACCATATGCTAGGCCATAAAGTGAGTCTCAAAAAATTCAAAAAAATTAAAATCATACTATGCTTCTTCTCTGACCACAATGGAAGAAGTTGGAAATCAACAACTCAAGAATCTCTAGATTACATGCAAACACATGGAGACTGAACAACATTTTCCTGGATGAAAAGTGGATCATAGAAGGAATCAAAACAGAAATAAAACAATTTCTGGAAACAATGAAGATGACAATACATCATATCAAAACACAAGGGATATAGTTGAAGTGAGTTAAGAGGGAGGTTTTTAGTGATTGATATCTACATCAAGAAACTGGAAAGATACCAAATAATTGGCCAACAGTGCATTTCAAGGACCTATCAAAAAGCAAACCATACCCAAAATTAATTGGTGAAAAGAAGTCATTAAAATTGGAGAAGAAATAAAGAAAATTGGAACCAAAAAAATTCAAATGATCACTGAAAGGAAGAACAGGTTTTTTGAAAAAGTAAACAAAGTTGATAGACCATTGGCCCAAATAACCAAGAAAGAGGGATAAGACCCAAATAAATAAAATCTGAGATGAAACAGGAAATGTAAGAATAGATACCAAAGAAATAAAAAGAATCATCAGTAATTACTATGAAGAGCTATATACCAACAAATTAGAAACCTAGAAGAAATGGATAGAATCCTAAACACATATAATCTACTAAAATGGAGTCACAGAAACATAGAAAACCTAAACAGACTAATAACAAAAATGGAAACTGAATCAGTAATAAAGACCTCCCAAGAAAGTAAAGCTCAGAACCAGAAAGTTTCACTGCTGAATTCTAATAGACATTTAAATAACAAACTCCACTATTTCTCAAACTGGTCAAAATAATTTAAAGGGAGTGACTCCTCCCAAACCCCTTCTATAATGCCTGCATCACTTTAATTCCTAGATACAGCAGAGAAAGAGAACTGCAGACCAATGCCCCTGATGAATATAGATACAAATATCCTCAACAAAATACTTGCTAATCGAATCCAGCAACACATCAGAAAAATCATTCACCCCTAATAAGTAGGATTTATTTTTGTATGCGGGGATGTTTCAACATGCACAAATCAATAATAAGTGAAAAACACCACGTTAGTAAACTGAAGAACAAAAAACATGGTTATCTCAATAGATGCAGTGAAAGCTTTGGTAAGATACAACATCCTTTCATGATGAAAACCTTAAGAAATTTGGGTATAGAAGAAACATTTTTCAACACAATCAAGGCAATTTATGACAAACCTACAGCCATAATCCTATAGTATTAGGTAATGCTGGAAGCATTTTCTCTAAGATCCAGAACCAGACAAGGATGTCTACTCTCACCATTGCTATTTAATGTAATTCTGGAAGTTTTAATCAGAGCCATTAGGCAAGAAAAAGAAATCAAAGGGATACAAATTGGAAAGGAAGAAGTCAAACTACCCTTATTTGCAGATTATATGATTCTATGTACAGGGGATCCATAAGACTCAATTGACAGACTATTGATATTCATAAAAGAGTTTGGTAAAGTGGCAGAATATAAAATCAACACATTAAAATCAATAGCCTAAAAAAAATAAACAGACAATGGTATGGCTGAGAAAGAAATTTTTAAGTTTAATCCCAGAGGCCGGTGCTATGGCTCACTTGGTTAATACTCTGCCTGCGGCACCAGCATCCCATATGGGTGTTGGATTCTAGTCCCAGCTGCCCCTCTTCCAGTCTAGCTCTCTGCTGTGGCCCGGGAGGACAGTGGAGGATGGCCTAAATGCTTGGGCGCCTGCACCCTCTTGGGAGACCAGGAAGAAGCACCTGGATCCTGGCTTCTGATCCACGCAGCGCAGGCCATAGCAGCCATTTGTGGGGTGAACCCAATGGAAGGAAGACCTTTCTCTCTCTCTCTCTCTCACTGTCTATAACCACCTGTCAAAAAAAAAAATCAATCCCATTCCCTATAGCTACAAAAAATTAAACACCTAAACACCTTGGAATAAATTTAACCAAGTATGTCAAAGATCTCTATGATCAAAATTACAAAACATTAAAGAAAGAAATAAAAATAAAATTAGAAACATTTTCAAATGCATTTCTTGCTATGAAATCCAGTTTTCTTGTGACTCTCTTCTTATTCTCCTTTTTTTTTTAAAAAAAGATATATTTAATTATTTGAAAGGCAGAGTTACAGAGAGTTAGAGGCAGAGAGAGAGGTCTTTGATCAGGTGGTTCACTCCCCAAATGGTCACAATGGTGGAGCTGAGCTGATCCAAAGCCCGGAGCCAGGAGCCAGGACCTTCTTCCAGGTCTCCCATGTGCGTGCATGGGCCCAAGCACTTTGGCCATCTTCTACTGCTTTCCCACATCATAGCAGAGAGCTGTATCAGAAGTGGAGCAGCTGGGATTCAAAGTGGCGCCGATATGGGATGACGGCACTGCATCCTGTGGCTTAACCTGCTGCGCCACAGCACTGGCCCCCGTGAATCTCTTCTTAATGAATTGTTTTCTCTTGGAGGAAAGCAATTCCTAAAGGGAAGGGATTCTGAGAGACAAAACTTCATGTTTTTAAAATTGTTTTTTGACATGACAGTAGGCAATGGTATTAGAAAAGTTCATGAATTTTTGAAAAACCTTATATTTTCAACCATGTAGATTGCTAACCCATCATACAAAGAGAAGAGGTTATGACTTTGAAGAGAAAGTCAGATACAAAACTTCTAACACTGGGGTTAAATCTTGAATGGGGGAGGGTGCACAAAAAAGCAGGTGTACATGGAAAGTCCAGTAATATGTATTGGCATTAGAAGTCTGTTAATTTAAGCATAATCCAGAGAAGCTTCAGACTTGAATTGGAAACATAGGTTTTGAGGCATGGACAAATTTGGGAAAAGATGTCTGAGGGATGAAACAAAAGCTATATGCTATAGCTCATCCTGTTGTGGGTTGGATAATACAGGTTCTTCTCTCTGAATCTGTTAGGCAATTTTTTTAAAAAAAGATTTTACTTATTTATTTGAGAGGCAGAGTTAGAGACACAGAGAGGGAGAGACAGAGAGAAAGGCTTACATCCACTGGTTCACTCCCCAAATGACCTCAAAGCTGGGCTGATCCAAAGCCAGGAGCCAGGAGCTTCTTCTAGGTCTCCCACATGGGTACAGGGGCCCAAGGACTTGGGCCATCTTCTACTGCTCTCCCAGGGCATAACAGGGAGCTGGGTTGGAAGAAGAGCAGCCGGGACTCAAACTGGTACCCATATGGGCTTCTGGCACAACAGATGAAGGCTTAGCCTACTATGCCACAGCGCTGGCCCCCAGTAAGCAATTTGTGGACAAGACATAGATAAAGATAGCAGAGGGATAAGATTTATTATCAAAGTGAAGCCACACACTCAAGATGAAGTGACCCTGCTCTACAATGGCCTGTGCTTCATGAAGTTTTATTTGATTGTAGATGTGGTGGTGTTGTTTTAGGTGGAGTTTGCTATAAGAGGATGGATATTTTCAGGAATTTGATGACTTCCCATTTTCTGGTCTTTTTAAGAGTCCTAGGAGTGCTGTAGAGTCAGGTGCATGATGGGAGTAGGGCTGTCAGCCATAGTAATTCTATTATAAGTAGCTGTAAGTCATGATGGGAACCTGTTTGACAGCCATGTTGGTATTTTTGACTGGTGCCAGTTTTGGGCCATGGTTTTGCTGGCTTTGGGAAATGTTTTAGAGGCAGACCCAAGGCAGAATATGGTGATATATTTCCTGCAGCACTTTCTCTGATCCTTGACTGTCTTTTTACCGTAACAAACCTGTGCAGAAGATCCACAAATTTATGGGTGTGTATGGGTGGGGAAGGAAAAGGAACTTTGAAGATACTAATACCATAGGGGCAAACACACTTACAAGACCCTGTGTGGTACCATGAAGATGGAAGTAGAAGAGAGAAATCAGAAATACCAGGACATTCCATGAAAGCAACTGAGTTACTAATAGCGAACTAAGGAACCATCTAACTAACTAAACCAGAAGACACTGAGAGACTAAGGTCCCTGTGATTGAAAGTTCAAAACAATTTCTCCACTGAATTTTTATTGAATAGGGATGGGAAGATAAAAGTGTCAATTTACCTCTAAACATAAGATTTTATCATTTTACTCACCTCACCCTGCTTTTGTGCAGCTAGCAGCATCAGGTTGGAAATTCACACAGAACAGACTTCAGAATTCTGTATTATTTGCACAAAGTGCCAACATTCAGTACCAGTGGAATGCTGGCATTTAAGGAAATGTTACTACCACCATACCATGGGTGCAGTTGCCAGGAGTAAAGTGGCCTAATAAAAATACATATTTTATCCACAGAATGTTTCCATCAGCTATCCACTATTTTTAATTTCAGCAGATTTTAGAAATAACACAAGAGATGGAGAGTAAAACTAAATTCAGTTTGTAGGAGTCCTGAGATATACAATAGAGTGCTTGCCCTGAAAGCTGAAGCCACACATTCTTTGACTCCGCTGATGGCTTTAGCCAGTGGTGAGCTCAAATGGCAGTAGTCAGGGAACTTCAGGAAGTTCATGGAAAATGGAATTAAAAGTTACATTTATTTTGGTACAAAACTAATGTGAAATATATGCATTTCTTTTTCATGGTACACATTTTCCATGAAGTTTTGAAGACCTCTCATCATATCTCTTTTTCAAATTTCCATATCTTTGTATTCACTTAAAAAAATGGGGTTTCTAAATTTCGGTCAAATCGCCAGCATGCTTTTTTTTTTTTTTTTTTTTTTTTTTTTTGACAGATAGAGTTAGACAGTGAGAGAGAGAGAGACAGAGAGAGAGGTCTTCCTTCCATTGGTTCACTTCCCAAATGGCCACAACATCTGGAGCTGTGCTGATCCGAAACCAGGAGCCAGGAGTTTTTTCCAGGTCTCTCACGTGGGTGCAGGCACCCAAGCACTTGGGCCATCCTCCACTGCCCTCCCAGGCCACAGCAGAGAGCTGAATTGGAAGAGGAGCAGCTGGGACTAGAACCGGCGCCCATATAGGATACCGTCGCCGCAGGCAGAGAATTAACCAAGTGAGCCACGGCGCCGGCCCCGCCAAAGTGTTTTTAAAATTTTGTTTCAGCTGAACATACATGAGGTTTCATGTGGAAATTTATTTATTCTTTTGTGACTCTACACAGAAATGGGATCCACAAATCTTGGTAGACCATAAGTTTATCACTGATGATGCAATTTTAGAGACTGCTGCTCCAGAAAAGAATGCTCTATTATTCCCTGATCTAGAATTGCTCCATCCAGATCAAGACACATGCTGAAAATCACCATTCTGTTTGCCATGGTAACAGTAGCTGCCTTCAAACTAATTCTGTAGTAGTTTTGACTTGTTGACCATAAACAGGTGTATTATCATAATATGGGGAAAATCAAGTTGTTTAGAGAACTTTATCCTTTTATTCTCTTCTCAAATATTCATGCATTCTAGACCTCTGAATTATGTATGTTAGAATTTTAGGACCCAAAGCAAAGGGCATGAGTTTCTCTTCCTCTTTTGTTTTTTAAAAGATTTAGTTTATTCATTTTAAAGGCAGACATATATAGCCACACATAGCTTTGACTCAAAATAAGATGTAGCTGATTAGCAAGACTACATTTTTACCCATGTTCTGGATCTAATTCGTGTCCACTAGGGCTTCCCATTTCTTTTGCCTGCATCCTCAA
The DNA here is from genome assembly GCF_033115175.1 of Lepus europaeus. NCBI lineage: Eukaryota > Metazoa > Chordata > Mammalia > Lagomorpha > Leporidae > Lepus > Lepus europaeus. The sequence continues at coordinate 23,434,010 of NC_084846.1, forward strand.
ACTCTTCTTCTCTTTTGTTTTCTATTTGGTTCCTGTTAAACCTTCCCTAACAATAACTAAATAAAATACCACTGGCTAAACAGTCATGTGGGCTACCATTTTTTCATTATGCTTTCATGGCCTGACATGAGATGGGAGCATATTAAATGCTGACACGGCTGCTCCAAGATGTCACCACTCTTAATGTTCTCAGCATGAAATCTAGCGTTCTGAATTTACAGAATCAGTGTGATACCAAACAAAACACCAAAGACATTCTTCTCAGATCTAGAAAAAATGATGCAGAAATTCATATGAAGACACAGGAGACTTCAATTAGTTAAAGCAATCTTGTACAACAACAAAAAAAGTCAGAGGCATCACAATACCAGATTTTAAGACATACTACAAGGCAGTTATGATCAAAACAGCTTGGTACTGGTACAAAAACAGATGAATAAACCAATGGAACAGAATAGAAACACCAGAAATCAATCCAAACATCTACAACCAACTTATGTTTGACCAAAGAGCTTAAACCAATCCCTGAAGCAAGAGTCTCTTTAACAAATGGTGTTGGGAAAACTGGATTTTCACATGCAGAAGTATGAAGCAAGACTCCTACCTTACACCTTATACAAAAGTCACTCAACATGGATTAAAGATCTAAATCTATGATCTGAAACCATCAAATTAATTAAGAACCTTGGGAAACCCTTCAAGATCCCAGAGGCACAGGCAGTCAAAACCAAAATTAATGAATGGGATTACTTCAAATTGAGAAGCTTCTGTACAAAAGAAACAGGAAAGTGAAGAGACAACTGACAGAATGGGAGAAATTATTTGTGAACTACATAACTGATAAAGGATTAATAACCAGAATCTACAAAGAGATTAAGAATCTCCACAACAACAAAACAAAAAAACCCAGTTAAGAGATGGGCAAAAGACTTAAACAGACATTCTTCAAAAGAGGAAATCCAAATAACCAACAGACACATGAAAGGATCACTAGCTGTCAGGGAAATGCAAATCAAAACCACAATGAGGTTTCACCTCATTCCAGTTATAATGGCTCTCATACAGAAATCAACAAACAAAAAATGCTGGAGAGGATGTAGGGAAAAGGATACTCTAATCCACTGTTGGTGGGAATGTAAACTGGTGTAAAGCCACTATGGAAGACAGTATGGAGATATCTCAAAAATCTGAATATAGACCAATCATATGACCCAACCATCCCACTCCTGGGAATTTATCCAAGGGAAATGAAATCAGTAAACAAAAGTGCTGTCACCCCTCCATGTTTATTGCAGTTCAATTCAAAATAGCTAAGACATGGGATCAACCTAAATGTCCATCAACCAAAGACTGGATAAAGAAATTATGGGATATATACACTATGGAATACTATACAGCAGTAAAAAAAAATGAAATCCAGCCATGTGTAACAAAATGGACCAATCTGGAAAACTTCATACTTAGTGAAATAAGCCAGCCCCAAAGGGACAGATACTATATGTTCTCCCTGATCTGTGAGAACTAATAGCATACCTAAAACAAAAGCTGTAGAAGTGAAATTAACACTTTGAGAAACAATGACTTGAACAGCCCTCATCTTGACTGTTGAGGAACAGTTTTTTATATTTTATTTTTTATTCTTTTTAATTTTCTTTATTTTTCTTCTTCATACTATTTGTTAAACTCTTTATTCAACAGTTAATCATATATATAAGTCAATTGAAAATAGATCTCAGTAAAAAATAAGAGGAAGAATAAGATATGGAGGGGAGGTTTGTAACTGTAAATCTGTAAAATGCCATCTTAATTGTTAAAGTGATCATATTAAATGAACATATAGATAAGATTAAGTGTTAAAGAGACCATATAAGTAGCATCAAGTGCCTGGTAAAAATAATAGACAAAATTAAAAAGGAGGGAATGTCCAACATAGGAAGCAGTCCACACAGCAAACTCATAGAATGACAATCACTTTAAGTAACACTCTGATCTCAGAATCAGCCCTTAAGGCATTTAGATGTGGCTGAAAAGCCCATGAGAGCAGTTCAGGCATGAAAGCCAAGACACTGTGGGAAAAAACATCCTACATGAAGGATCTTTGTGAATGAGACCCCAGTAGAAAGAAGGGGCCATAAAAGAAGGATGTGCTGTTCTCTGAAGGGAGGAGAAAACTTCCACTTTGCTTATGGCCTTGTCTAAATACTGATGGAGTTTGTGGTCACAAAAGGCTTCCATGGCCTTGGCGTCTCATGGTAAGAGCCTTGGGTGATCACTGACATGGTAAATAAGAGTTTTAATTGTTAAATTAACCACTGAAGTCACTATGCACTTACTTCCAATGTAGGACTTCTGTCTTTAATGAGTTGTACTATGAGAATTAACTGCAAAACTTGTTCTTAAACAGTATTTTTTACATTGTGTGTGTGTGTGCGTGCGTGCACAAACTGTTGAAATCTTTACTTAGTATAGAGTTGGTCTTCTGTATATAAAGTTAATTAAAAATGAATCTTAATGAAGAATGGGATGGGAGAGGGAGTAGGTGGTGGGACAGGAGTGTGGGTGGGAGGGTGTGTATGGAGGGAAAAACCACTATATTCGTAAAGTTGTACCTATGAAAATTGTATTCATTAAGTAAAAACCTTGAAATAAAATAATAGAAAAAAGAAATCTAGCTTTCCCAAACCCTCCACTGGAACTGAAACCCTAACAATGGATGCTAACTGTGTGCAACAGCCCTCACAGCATTTCCTTATCCTCTATTCTTTTCTATCCCATTGTACCCACTGTAACTCCCTTGCTTTCTGTCAGTTGGGTTTAGTTTTCCTTCTTCTCTAAATCCATTTCTCCTTTTTCTTTTCTCTAAGGGAGGTAGGCAGGAGAGTATGGAGGGCTCTCATAGTTGTCAATGGTAAGTCATATGCAAGGTAGGGTATTACATGTATGTATATCTTCCCACTTTTATTCTGCAGGAAGGTAATTTTGAACTCAAGGAATTCTAGAATTTTGCTCAAAGCTGCACATACCTTAATGAGACCCAAATCTGAACCAATATCCCATCCTTATTCTAACATGTCAAGTGATCTTACCTGTTTTTTCTTCTTTCTCCACAGTATAATAATCATCATCTACTGGAGCTCCGTCCTCCACATTTTTTATTTTCATGTCTTGGACTTGTAAGTAAAAGCATACATATATGTATATGTATATATATTTTAACATATATTAATACAGGGGTCGATGCTGTGGCGCAGTGGGTTAATGCCCTAGTCTGAAGCACCAGCATCCCATATGGGCACCCGGTTTGAGACCCAGCTGCTCCACTTCCAATCCAGATCTCTGCTATGGCCTGGGAAAGCAGTGGAAGATGGCCCAAGTCCTTGGGCCCCGTTCCTGTGTGGGAGACCCGCAGGAAGCTCCTGGCTCCCTGTTTTGGATTGGTACAGCTCCTGCCGTTGTGGCCAACTGGGGAGTGAACCATCGAATGGAAGAACTCTCTCTCTCTCTCCCTCTGTGTGTGTGTGTGTGTTTCCTCTCTCTGTGTAACTCTGACTTTTAAATAAATAAATAAGTCTTTAAAATATATGGATATATTAATACATATATCTCTTATATATGTAGGTATATCTTAATGTATGTATATACACATATTTATCTTAAGCTCAAGCCACTCAGAAGCCCCCGACTTACTTTCTATCCCTCCTTCCCCTCCTTACCTTGTGCATTCCCTCTCTCCCTCCCCTCTTTCCTTCCCTCCCTCTTGTTCTCCCTTTGTGTCTCTCTCCCTCTCTTCTTTCCCCTTCACTTTAAACATTTGTTGAGCATTCTCTCCATGCTGCTCACCAGGATAGGTACGCCTCATGCATGGTCTTACTCCTGCAGCTCACTTGGTAGTGGCTCAGCTTGAAACAGGAGGAAGCAGAGGCTTAGAGTCGTTATGTAACTTGCTAAAGGTCAAGCAGCTAGCAAGTGCAGAACCAGGCTTGGAGCCCAGTTTCCTTTGAAATCGTTGCTCGGCTCGTGCTACCGAAGGATTACTTGCTGTTTTCTGAACATGCACACTGCCTTCCTGCTTCTTGCCCTTTCTTACACAGCTACTTCCTCCCCTCTGATTAGAATTCTACCAATTCCTTAAGGTAATCTTTGCTAGACATTCTTGAAATCCGTTGATTGGATATGATGTTTCCCTTAATCCCAGCCTTATAGTATTTTTTTATTTCTTGAATTCAATTTTCTGCATACATATATTTTCTCCTACAATAGTAGGAACTGTCTTCCACATATGGTAGGTGCTGTTAATAAATAATGTTGAATTGAAATGAACTCCAACCTGGCCATGCATTATTTTATTAAAAAGAATCTCAAATACAGCAATTACATACTGCAAATGCAGGTTTATTAAAATAGCAATAAAAGTTGGATTACCTTTCTTCATAATGAAGAGATTAATGAAATGTAAAATTAAGCTCTTCTTTATTTGTTTCACTGTTTGGCAACTTGTTCACTTTCTTTCCTCATTTCTAAATCACTGTTCTCTCATTTGCAGGATAGAAAACCTCCCGTTGCTAACATTTACAGTGCATTGATTAGAAACAATTGCCAAATGGCAGGAACTCATTATATGTGATTGTATTTTAATGTCTCTTTAATTTCTCTGGCAGTTATCACTACATCCATTGATAGAATTCCAAGTCTGTTATCAAAGACCCCCAATATAGTTAAGCAAGATGATTGCAGGAGCCTGATCCAGCAGGCTTGTTTTCTGTTTGTTTTATCTCTGGATTCTTCAGTTCCTAGTTTTGGAGGTTAAACTGAAACTTTGACAGAGATGCAATTCCCACAGAAAGTCATGGGAGACTGGTGTGAGGATTACAGCCTGAATATAAAGGAATCGTGTTTCGCCTTTCTGTACTTTCTTCTCCAGCTGCTGTTCCTTAAATAAAACTTTAAAAATAACTTTTATAGGGTGGCTAATACATTCCTGCCCTGTAGGGACAGGCTGCGTTCTCAGCTGCCCAAGATTTTAGGCAGGCTGCAGTAAGTCGGGTAAAGAAACAGGCTCTTGTCTTGAATGTTGAAGCACTGCCACAAGGTCAAGGCAAGAGTAAGGGAACCTGGCCACTGATGAACCTGCACTCCACAGGCTCTGCAGAAGGGAAGGGTTCAGGTGATGAGGAGTGAGTAGGATCACAGGGGTCATCTAAATTTTAGGGGAGAAGAGGCAAAGTCAGAGTTCTTACATTCAGAAGGTCCTTTGCCTTTCTCAAGTTGTTTCCTTTATCATTCTTGACCCACAATTTGTTGAGTTCAAGTTTGATACTTGGCAATGTGTGGGAATGCAGTTGGTAGCATGCACTCTCACTGTGACACCATACGCAGTCCCTGTGTGTTTAACATGCCCGATTTTTTTTGTAGGAAGGAAAGCTCTGGGCAGAGGCATGTTGGTCAATCCTGAATCCCAGTGGTCTTTTATGTAAGAATTATTACCCTCTGGGGTTCCTGCAACAGCAATACTGAGTACTGCCATCCTGCCCAGCATACCCTAAGCAGAGACAGGGTGGAATTTTGTGAAACAGGTTTGCCTTTCATGGAGAAATCCACCCGGAAGGGTGGAAATGATACACATTTTTCATCTATTCCTTCTCCCCAACTCTGCACATCTGTACCATGTATATTGCATTGGTGGGGAAGGAAAGGCAGGGTATAAGGGGAATGCAAACCGATAGTTTATGTTTGCTAGGTCACTTCTAAGTGCCAGGCAGTAGGAGGTATCCAGTGTTACCACATATCAATGAGTTATACTTGACATAAGACCTTATAAGTAGATGTTATTATACTCATTTATGGACTTAAGAAGTAAAGTTCAGAGGAGGATAAATAACTGAGGGATTATGAGAAATTATTATACCACTTATGCTTGAGTCTTTAATGTGCTACCTGGGGAGAGTGTATAAAAGTGCTTAGGTATCTTTATTTATTTTTAAAAATTTATTTGAAAGTCAGAGTTACAGAAAAAGAAGGAAAGAAGGAAAGAGAGAGAGAGAGAGTGAGAGAGAGATCTTGTCCATCTTCTCATTCACTCCCCAAATGGCCACAAGGACTAGGTATGGGCCAGGCCGAAGCCAGGATCCAGAAGCTTCTTCCGGGTCTTCCTTGTGAGTGGCAGGGGCCCAAATATTTCTACTGCTTCCCCAGGTGCACTATCAGGAAGCTGGATTGGAAGTGGGGCAGCCAGGACTGGAATTGACACCCATATGGGATGGAGGCAATGCGGGCAGTGTCTTTACCTACTATGCCACAATGCCGGCCCCTTGTTTTGATTTTTTTTAAAAAAGATTTATTTATTTATTTGAAGGGCAAATTGACTTAGAAATAGGGGAGAGAGAAAGAGAGAGAGAGAGAAAGAGAGAGAGAGAGAGAGAGAGAGAGAGAGAGAGAGAGAGAGATCTTGCATCCACTAATTCTCTCCCGCAAATAACTGTAATGATTTGGGATAGGCCAGGCTGACCCAAGGGCCACTAACTCCATCTGGGTCTCCCATATGGGTGGCAGGGTCCCAATTACTTGGGCCATCTTCAACTGGTTTTCCAGGTGCAATGGCAGGGAGCTGGATTGGAAGTAGAGCGGCTGAGACTGGAACTGGCACCCATATGGCATGCTGGTGTTGCAGGCTGCGACATTACCTGCTGCACCATGACACTGGCCCTGGGTGCTTTTAAGATGCTGATACTATCAGCTTTTAGAGTTGTTTCTAACTATAGTCATGATATTTGACTTTCATAATGCTATTACAAGCTTGGCAGAGTATACATTTTTCCAATTTTACTGATGAAGACACAAAAATTCAAAAATTTCAGGTAATATTCAGGTTCATATGGTTCAAATGTCAACTAGCACTCAGCTGCTTCATGACTTCATGCTGTCTGAGCATAGTAGGTATGGAGCACCTTAATAATTGTGTACTAAAGTGAGACATAGTGCAAAGCATTATCAGAATTTTTACTTGATAAAAATTATTGTATACTCCTATAGAAAATCTCTAAGGGCAAGTGTTGTGGCATGTCAGGTAAGTCATTGTCTGCAACATTGCATCCCACATGAGCGCCAGTTGGTGTCCTGACCACTCTACTTTTTTTTTCATCTCCCTTCTAATGGCCTGGGAAAAGCAGCAGAGTTTGGCCCAAGTGTTTGGGCTCCTGGCACCCACATGGGAGACCCAGATATAGGTTCTGGCACCTGGCTTCAGCCTGGCTCAGTCCTGGTCATCAAGGGAGTGAGCCTGAAGACAGAAGATCTCTCTCTTTCTCTGTCTCTCCCCCTCTCTCTGTAACTCTTTCAAATAAATGAAGATTTTTTTTTAAAAAAAGTCCTAAATTCTATTATCTTTCAAATAGAAATGTGTACAATACTGGGATTATAGTATGTATTTGGTTTGTAATATATAATATCAATGGGATTATAGTGATAATAATATAATATATATCATATATTATATATCACATATATAATATAATATATATCATATATCACATAGGTTGAGCATCCCTATTCCACAAATCAAAAATGCTCCCAAACCCAAGACTTTTTGGGTGCTGATATGATGCCACAAATGGAAAATTCCACACCCAACCTCATGTGACACACTGTAGTCCACATGCATATATGCACTCAAAATAAAAATTACCCTCATGATGTGTGCACAAAATGTGTATAAAACATAGTCGCATTTAATGGTTGGACTTGAGTCCTAGCTCTAAGATAGTCCAATAAGTATATGAAAATGTTACTAAAAAATCCAAAATAGGAAGCACTCTGGTCCCAAGCATTTCAGATAAGGCATACTAAATTATATATAGGAGAATATTATGCATATTTAACAGCAGTAAGTGGTTTCATGATGGTGAATTTGTATTATGGCTTATTCAACAGTTTCTCTATTATTGTGTTTTCATTGTTATACTCTAAGAAAAACAGCTATTACTTTAAAAATGGATACCATAACCAGTGTTTCCTTTCTCTTCTTACTAGATTTCTCAGAATTCAGTTGCGGGAAATGGGAGTACAGTGGCCATTTGTTATCTTCATGTGCACTGCACCCATTTCCTTTCTTCTGAGAAGAGCCCTGGTATGTTCATGGAGGAACCAGCTCACCCTGCTCTCCATCACGGCGAGTCAGACTACGACTCAGCAGGATGGACCTCATACCCTGCTCCTGTTGAAGGGAGGTGTATCTGTTCCCTGACTGTAGTGGCAGTTTCAGGGGCAAGCAAATGATGGAAGTCAGGCCCCTGAGATATCATGAAGTGTGGTCATGGAATTTCATAGAAAATCAAAGGAAGCTGAGTCATTCTCTGCCGGCTTTGAAGTCAGAAGAAAGGGAGCCCCAGGTGCAGGCTGCTGTCCTTGACCTAGAGGAGAGGCACCACAAGCCTGGGGACTAAAAGTCAGTCCTTCAGTCCTTCACAGTTAAAAGCATGGGTACATGGGAAGTGTGTGTGTGTATGAGAGAGAGAGACAGAGAGATAGAGAGACAGAGAGAGAAAGAGACACAGAGAGAAAGAGAGACAGAGAGAATATTTCTAATCACATATTGGAGCCCTGGGATCTAACACAAGCGTTGCTGGAATTTAGACGTATGCGAGCCAATCCATTCCTTTTTTCATTACAGCATGGTGAGAGGGATTTTTGGACTGTCGAGCAAGAGTGCTGTTTTAGTGCATTGGCAAAGGGGTATGATATGCTTGCAGGTCTTTACACATGCTGAAAAGTTAATCTCCAAGTAGCTCTACCAGCCATGTGGTACTTATATCTGTGTACCAATATTGACACAAGGATTTTATATGTGAAAGCGTTCCTTGACATTTCTAGATTTTTTTTTACATGTCTTCTGTGGTTTTTCTGTTTATGACCTTTGCTTTCTTTTTATTTGAGAGATGTCAGTATATTTCTCCAGTTTCTAGAGCTCTATTTTTCACTGAAAATATAAGTAAGGCTTTTGTATTGTATTATCTTTTTGGTGTCTACAGTTCCCCTGTTGTCCATGTGCTTATAAACAGGATGACACCATAAGTATGAAATGCTAAGTATGTAGTTTTTTACTTTCAGAGGGATTTTAAAAATATTTATTTATTCTATGTATTTGAAAGGCGGAGAGAAGAGAGGAAGAGAGGGAGGCGAAGAGAGAATAGGGGAGAGAGAGAGAGAGAGATTCCATCTGCTGGTTTATTCTCCAAATGCCTACAACAAATAGCCAGGCCAAAATCAGAAGCTGGGAACCCAGTTCAGGGCTCACATGCAGGTGGCAGGGATGTAACCACTTGAGCCATCACTTGCTGGCTCCCAGGATATGCATGAACAGGAATCTGGAATTGGGAGCAGAGCAAGAACTCTAAGCCAGGAACTCTGATACGGGATGCTGGCTTCTCAAGCAGCATCTTAACTGCTATGGAAAATGCTTACCCCTGTCATAGGCTTTTATCATTAGAAAGTTCTTTACTTTATCAAAGGGAATGAAAATGTTGATTGGCATTTTATTGTTGTATTAGCTATCATTTTAAAATTTAGCCTGTCTTCACTCTTTTCACAAGTTATTTTGATTGATAAAGTAATTTCATTTAGAATTATTCTATTTCCAACCATAAGAATTCAGAAACTCTCAAGAGAGGGAGGTAGTTGCTACAGTCTTCTTGATAGAGGACAAGAGTATTTCACAGACAACATGATCTGGACACAACCACACTGCAGGAAAACAGGTGGACCTCCCATTGTGACTCTTCTTCCTTTCCAACCTATGTTCATGGTTTGTTTCCTCAACCATCTTGCTCATTTTCTTCATTTCACTATCCCAAAGGGAACCAGCTAGAGAAAGACTAAATCTAGTTTTCACTCCCAATCCAAGTTCCCAGCGAAGTGACCCTGTTTTTCTAATTTGGATATAGTTCTGGATGCCACAAGGAAACAACGTCGTGCTAGGTTAACCCTGGCTGCAGGGTCCTCCAATCCCCATAAATCAGGTTCCATATTAGGAACTGGGGGGAAGGCAGATGCCAGAGGTGAATTATGTTGAGTTGAGGAGACTTCAGTGGGCAAGTGGTCTTGACAGACATGAAAATCTAACCGATTTTTTCCCCAAATAGCTTTCCCAACAATCTTAGAGCTGTACCCCTTAATCATTGAATTGCAACATTGGCTTTGTCTTATATTAAACTTATATTATATGTGTTTGTGTTTCTGAATGAAGGTTTTCTGATATGTTGAATAATTGCAATTTTTATTTTCATTCTTAAAGTATAATAAGTTTCCCTTCCTTTTCCTTCTCCTCTTTTTCCTCCTCCTTCTATTCTAATGTCAAACTTAAATTCTTTGTTGCATATAGGTATGGAATATTTTTGTAGTAACCATTATAACTATTAAAAACTATTGTTCTTATATATTTATCTTATAACTGAGCTCTTTTCTTTCTTTTTAAAGGATTTATTTATTTATTTGAGAATAAGAACTATAGAGAAGGAGGGAGAGACAGAAGGAGGGAGAGAGAGAAAGAGATCTTCCATCTGTTGGTTCAGTCTTCAGATGGCTGCAATGGCTAGGGCTGGACTAGGCTGATGGCAGAAGCCAGGAGCTTCTTCCAGGCTTCCCACATGGTTGGCAGGGGCCCAAACACTTGGGTCATCTTCTGCTAATTTTTCCAGGCAATCAACAGAGAGCTGGATTGGAAGTGGAGCAGCAGGGACACAAAGCAGAGCCCTCATGGGATGCTGGTGTTGCAGGCTGCAGCTTTACCTGCTACCCCATGATTCCAGTCCCCTGATCACTTTTCTAGTCTGTGATATTGTTAAGAAATTTGAACTTGTATGTCCAGTACATAAATCTCACTTTTGTCTATAACAACAGTAATTTAATCATTTCCTTGGTGACTGTATCTTTTATTTTCATTTTGAGTCTCAGAGAATTGGTCAGAATATCCAATGCAGCAATAAGTACGTAATATTTGACATTTATTGACACCATCTGAAAGGTATTGCCTTTGAAATTTATGTAAATTATCTTACTGAATCTGCTACTACCATTTTTATCATTTTGTTGATGAAGACATTCCTACTTAGAGAGGTCAAATTATTTGTATATGTTGGAGCCAGCATGCAAACATAGATTTGAGTCCAGCAACCATGTTTGCAAAGGTTAAATTCTATTTTAAAATTAATTTTATAACTATTTATTTATGAGAGAGGGAGAGAGAGAGAGAGAATCTGTAAATTGGTTCATTCCCCAAATGCCCACAATAGCCAGGGCTGGGCCAGGTCAAAACCAGGAGCTAGGAATTCCACTGGGGTTTCCCACGGAGGTAGCATGAACCTAACTACTTGAGTCAGAATCTGCTGCCTCCCTGGATACGCATAAGCAAGCAGGTTTGGAATTGAGGCAGGATGCAACCAGGCACTCTATTACACAATGAGTGCTTCTCAAGCAATCTTAACCTCCTGCATGCAACTCTGCAGAGATACTGTAATACAGTTAGAAAAGAGTTCAACAACAAGACATTAAATGGTTATGTGCATTTCTAAAGACATTACTGGAAAACTTTGTCTTCAGAGAATATTGTGAAAAGAACTAGTTGATGCTTCTTACAACTTTCTCTATAGTCAATAATTTATTCAATTTTCCTGTTTTATTTTATTATTGAAAACTTCTTATTAGACAATAATTGGTATAGTTGAGAGTTTCACAATTACATTAACTAAACCTCCTGGGTTTCAATTTTAAGAACATGTTTTAGTATTAGGTTGAAATACATTGGTAATAGACTGAATCTCAGAAATGATCTTAAAACTAAGTAGAAAAAAATAGTAGGCAACTGTTTAAATTTTATGCCAAATAATTTCCCCTTTTCTGTTTATTTAAGAAAGTTATTATATGTAATAATTTGCAAATACATGCCATCTTGTTACTTTTTGTCCTGTAAACATATTTTTGCAATACAAGCTATTATAACTTTATTCTCAAGAAATGAACAAAGTCTATACAAACTGAGACAGGTCTGGGTTGGCATATTATCTTCCCAAAAGTTAACATGGTAACTGTGCAATTAGTAGGCTCCACAGACATATGCACATCTAATTTCAGTATCATGGGGAATAGACAGATGAAGCATGCAGGTTGAATACCTTTTGGGGTATTCCTAAGAATACAGTAAGGTTTATTTTGTAGATATAGTTGGGTATATCCTGTATGGTTAGAAGCAGAAGAAAATTTCTAGAGGGGCCTGCTGGCTTCCTTCAGAGGTGAATTTTCACAAAAACAGGTGACTGTACTGTCAGTGTGCTGGCAATATAATAATCATCTACTTTCTCCATATGGATGTAAATTTGCAGTCAACTTTATAGCTATGCTCTAGCTTTATTTTAAGTATGATAATGTTGGTATTTTTTCTGTTAATTGAGTAGGTTGTACAGTTGAGAAACTGGTGAACTTGGAGCCCCATCTGGTCTTTTTTTCCTTTTCTTTTAAAAAAAACTTTATTTAAAGTATACAAATTTCATGTATTTCATGTATGTGGATTCAGGAACATAGTAATACTTCCTACATTCCCTCCCTCCAATCCTTCCTCCTCCTTTCTTTCCTATTCCCTCAGTTAATTTTTACAATGATCTACTTTCAGTTTACTTTATACTCATAAGATTAAATCTACACTAAGAGTTCAACCAATAGTAACAAGGAAAATAAACACTGTTTCTCAACAGTAAAGACAGTGGCTATAAACAATCATTAAAGCTCAAAATGTCAATTTCACTTCTATACATTATATTTTTGGTAATCCATCTGGTCTAAACTTTGATGCTGGTTTCTGATGTTGAACAAATACTTGACCTCCTTGACTTTCATTGCTTCATCTCTAAAGAGGCTATGGATGTCTTCGCTGCAGTGAAAGAAAGACAACATCATAACATTAGGTGATTAAGGAAAGGCTTATTGAGGTTCGAACCAAAGTAGCTCCAAAACTTAAATGTCTCACTCAGGACCGTTTTGGGATAGACCTCATAGCAGATCTCAAGCCATTACCCTTCTTCAGTATGCCCACCCCCATATTCTGCAACCTTAGTTGTTTTTTTTTTTTTTTGTTTGTTTTTTTTGACAGGCAGAGTGGACAGTGAGAGAGAGAGAGACAGAGAGAAAGGTCTTCCTTTTGCCATTGGTTCACCCTCCAATGGCCGCCGCGGCCGGCGCTGCGGCCAGCGCACCGCGCTGATCCGAAGCCAGGAGCCAGGTGCTTCTCCTGGTCTCCCATGGGGTGCAGGGCCCAAGCATTTGGGCCATCCTCCACTGCACTCCCTGGCCAGAGCAGAGAGCTGGCCTGGAAGAGGGGCAACCGGGACAGGATCGGTGCCCTGACTGGGACTAGAACCTGGTGTGCCAGCGCCGCTAGGCGGAGGATTAGCCTATTGAGCCGCGGCGCCCGCCTGCAACCTTAGTTTTATCAGAACCTTTAGTAGCTGCACCAATCTTACCTGGAGGCAGGTGGATAATGGTATGAATTACCATACAAAATACCATACATCTCAAAGCACAGAGGGTGACTAATAGAAGTCTACTTATTATAGATACAAAATTATAAAGTAATGCCCTAAGACAAGTCATACTTTTTGGCTCTGTATGATAAGAAGCCTAGGGGGAAATTTAGTTTAAATAATTAAGTATTTGAGGGTACTTCAAAATGTCTATGGAAAATAGAATTAAAAGATGAGTTTATTTTGATGTAAAAAGTTTTGAGATCCATTCATTATTTTTCTATAATTCACATTTTCCAAGAACATTTCAAAGACTGTTCATATACACATTTTCTGGAAATTGTAGACAAAAAGTAGACTTATCTTTGAATTTCATTTTCCATGGACTATTTGAAGTACCGACATATGTAGTAGATTGTAGTTTCCAAAGTTAGCCACAACAATACATGGATAGGTTGAGAAGTGAATCTCTGTTCTTTTACTTTGAATCTGGGTGGATTTGTGACTATCTGGGGGGACAAGGCTGATCATAAGTGGAGGGATTGCCTTGGACACTCACAGTGGAACCCTGAGCAAGAAGGTCAGAAGTCTGCCTTCCTGGAGGCCACCACACCATGAGGAAGCGTGAACTGATCCGTATAGTTGTACAGATCTGTACCTTGAGACTTACCTGAAGAGAGAGAAAATATCTAGCGAGGCCTCATCTGTGGCAGCTCCCGTTATTGTCCGATTGAAACCAAAGCTTTACTCAAAACCACACAACTGGGCTCCTTCTAAATTCTGTCCTGCGGAAAACTTGAGAGACAAGAAAATGATTGTTACTGTTTTAAGTTACTGTTTGGAGGTGATTATTATGTACCACTGCCTGCTACTGCCCTTTCTGAAAAACTGAAAGTTTTGTGAATTTTTTGTTTAGAGATTTTTCCAATGTCTAGAGAAAAACTATATTAACCATTGATATTTGAATTCCTTTTGGAGAGGGGCTGTGTTTTTTTAGGAAAATTCCTTGGTGAACTATTTGAAAGCCAATAACCTGAACATTCAGACTGACAGGAGTCAAAGAAAAGACATAGCTAAGCTTTCAGGGTGAGAAGTGGAGAGGAGCTGAAGCTGAGAGAAGAGAGCAGTTAACAGAATGGTTTCTGAGAATAGGTGAAGGGAGTCTCTTTTAGAAGAGTTGTGTCTGGTTTTCTATTTGAAGCTGTGTACATTGGTGGAACATAAACTTCCAATCCTGAGGCAAATTGCTTCACTGTCTGCAAGAATGCCCATACTACCCCCTCCTACTTTGAATGGATGGCTCTTGTTTTGATTTTATAGAAATTAAGCCATGGTTCAAAATTATCTGTCTGAACTGGTGCAGTCTAGATGGGGACAGCACACTCAGACCATTCAGATAATCCAAAAGTGAATGAGTCGGTGGAAGAACTACACAGATAGACCAGAGGTTTGGAAAGAGAATGATTCGCCTACAAAACATGGAAAGAGTGAGTGTTCAGATAACCTGGGTGAGACCCTAAGGTACAAGTGGACATGGGCTGACATCTGGGTTTCGTGTTGTACATGGCTGATGGTCGTCTCAAACAACTTAAACAACACTCATGTTGACTATGCAAGTGTTACTGCATCTTGGGGTTGGTACTGATGCAACATTTTTTTCCCTAATGACTTTCTGTAAAAGTGATCATATTTGAATGGAATTGTTTTTAGTTTGACTATGCCATTACATTTATTCAAAACTTCAAGCATTTAATAATCGAAATAAAATATTAAAATATATTATTTTTTACATCACCTCTAAAGTCTAGAATCTGAAATACATAACATACATGGTAGGTGCAGATATTCCGATTTTGCTGATATTTTTATTTTAAAATATTTTTACACTTTAAGGAAAGTTTGCCATAAAATATCTGCTTTCACAAAACTTACCCTTTTATCCTCAGTAAGCAAAACATCTGGAAATATCACTCTAGCATATAAAGCACTTCACAAAGAGCAGCAGCATAAACTGAAAAATATGAGGGACCTCCTCAGATGGCTGATGATTCTATAAAGGATTAAATCCATTTATAAAGTCTATTGCAATAAGTGTCAATAATTTATGAGAAAACATTAGCTGTGAAATTACCTGAATATACAGAGTTAAGATAGTAACTCTGGATGGGGGCAATTCATAAGTTAAGAAATGGAAGCATTCGTGCAGGCCAAGGTGTTTGATTTCTCCCCGGCTATTCGTGACTTTATGCAACAACCTCAAATTGTTTATTTTACTTTTAATTGTTTTTTCACTTATTTGAAAGAGCAGGAGGGATGGGTGGATGGGTTGGGGGCAGGTAGCGAGTGAGATATCTTTCATTTCCTGGTTCATTGCCTAAATGCCCACAGCATGCAAGGATGGACCAGGGTCCCAAAACTCAGTACAGGTGTTCCATGTGGGTGGCAGCAATCCAACTGTTCAGGTCAGCTGCTGTCTCCTATAGTGCACGATGACAGCAAGCTAGAATCAGAACCAAGCTCTCTGATATGGGATATGGGTATCCCAAGCAGAACCTTAAACTGCTCTGCCGGTCCTTTATGGAACAGCCTACAGTTCTTTGAATTTCTGAAACATGAAGTGTCTGTGCCACCTGCTACTTTATTGGTAGTTATATGGTCTTCTGGCTTTTTCCTGAATTACTTTTCCATTTGGAATTATGTGTGGCCTATGTGTAATCTCACACCATGAGTGTTCTTTTAAAGTTTTATCTCATTTAGTGGTATTTTTGTATGGGAGGAAGTAATTGCCAAAGTAGTTTTCTTAATTGGATTTTTGGGTTTTGTTCATAATGTATGGGAATGCATTCGTACACCCATCACACTTGAATTGTGTGCTCTGATTTTTCTAGGCCTTTTATTTTCAGGCCAAGGAATCATTGTTTTCTTAGATTGCTCTGTTTTCTTTTCACATTTTTCATTGAGACTTGCTCTTGACATAGTTTGGGGTTGAAACAGTGCTTTATCGACTTCACAAGACTTATTAAAACCTCAGGAAAGAGGGACAAGGAAACCCATTGCTGTCCTTTAAAGAGAAAAAAAAAAGTATACTTACACCCTCTGATTTAGTAAGACCTTGGAAGACACTCTCTGACCATTTTCAAATACCTGGTTCTGGGAAGAAAAAATGAAAGTATTTTAAGTCTCACACTGCACTGATTATAGGTGCAACTTTGAAATTTCTTCTTCTCTTAGATTTGACAGATGTTACCTAGTGTTTTCATGACATAATAGTTTTGGGTAGCACACAATCAAATTTCATTATGGCATATTACCCAACCACTGAACACGCTGTTCTTTGCCAGAGAATCTTTTCTTAGTACATGTGTTTCAAAAGCACTTACTCTGTAAATGAAAGATTAAAGCTTAGCTGACCTAGATTGAGTTGTGGGAATTTAAAAATCCAAGGATCAATCATCTTGGGTCTACTTCAGTTTAATTCTTTTTTTTTTTTTCAATTTTTTGGATGACTTTGTAGATTCATTTCACTTTTCTGAACAAAGGAAATCTTTTGTGCTTGTTTTAAAAATCTCCTAAATGCAAATAAACAAAAGGTGACAGAATAAAAGCATGTTTAGATAATTCTCTCTTGCATTAGATACCATGAGTTGTTGACCTTTTATAAGATGTAGACAGAAACTGGAAATTCCACTGGTGTCTCTGAAAATTCATCTGAGATGAATAGAGAAGTCCCAGGAGAAATGCATAGTTCTATTTGGAAATAAACCTATCTTTATAATAACATGTTTTAAGCTATGAAAAATATTTAATGGCATTTAGTCTGTCTTATATCCAAGCCTGGAGATGAATGGAAAATTCTTTTATCCTTTGTTTATGAAGAACAGAGAGACCCAATATCAGCAGAAATGATGTACTTCCTTGTTAGGATACTGTAAACAATGAAATAAATTGGAAATCTTAAAAAAAGAGTGCCCAATAGATTTGGAACTTTGAAAACATAATCCTATATGGTGAATTTGTGTGTTTTCAAAAAAGCTTTATGTATTTATTTGAAAGGCAGAAGCATAGAGAGAGAGAAAGAGAGAGAGAGAGACAGAGAGAGAGAGAGAGAGAGAGAGGTCTTCCATCTGCTGGTTCACTCCCCATATGATTTCAAAGGCCGGAGCTGGGCCCATCTGCAGCCAGGAGCCAGGAGCTTCTTCCAGGTCTCCCATATGGATGTAGGGGCCCAAGGACTTGGGCCATCTTCTGCTTTCCCAGGCCATAGTAGAGAGATGGATCGGAAGTGGAGTAGCTGGGACTCAAACTTACGTTCATATGGGATGCCGGCAGTGGCTTTACTTGCTAAGCCACAGCGCCAGACCCAAGGTAGAGTAAAGTAAACAGATTCCCAATTCTGTTTACTGTTTAGAAAAATAAAATTTTTGTAAATCTCTTTAGAACTTTAAAGAGTTGATTTCCATTAGAAATGGAAAATACAATTGAAATAAGAATACTTTGGGCTCTAAAAGAAAACCAGTTGTATGCAGATGTGTGATTAAGATGTAAGATTACTATCGGTAAAGTTAAGACTCCAGTTACATTTTTTTTTCTTAACAGGGTTTATTTGAAAATTTATTATGTATTGATAAGACTTTCAAAGGAAAATAATTAAATTTTAGGGTTATATCCCCCTCTTTTAAAGAATTATTTGATTTATTTGAAAAACAGTTACAGAGAGGAGTAGAGCCAGAGAGAGGTCTTCCATTCTGCTGATTCACTCCCAAATGACTTCAACGGCCAGAGCTGAGCTGATCTGAAGCTAGGATCCAGGAGCTTCTTCTGAATCTCCCATGTGGGTGCAAGAGCCCAAGAACCTGGGCTGTCCTCTACTGATTTCCCAGGGCAAAACAGAGAGCTGGATTAAAAGTGGAGCAGCCAGGAATTGAACTGGTGCCCATATGGGATGCCGGCATTGCAGGCTGGGGCTTTAACCCACAGTGCCAGCTCCAGGGTTATACTCTTTTTCCACCCAATAACTTGCATGCACACACACACACAAAGTAGTGCAGACTTCCATTTTTCCTACAGTGGAATAATGGGATTGGATTTGCTCTCAAAGACTAAATAACTAGAAAAGTGGACAAAGTATAAAATATGAGCCATCAGTTTTTAGATACTGACCAAAGGGCAGTACAAAGGAGATGGGTTTCCCAACTGTTTTAACCCAAATCTGGAGCTTATAGGAGGTGGTCCAATAAAGAGATAGCTGCAGAATGCCCAGAAGACTCAAGAAGTAGAGGAAATAGTTTGAGTAGGTCAAGGTAATGAGAAGATTGGAGGGAGGGACACAGACACGAAGCTCATAAAATTTGGGGGAATTCTCTTGAAATTCTGAGTGAATACTTCTCTGCACACACCTGTGAGCAGTGCAGGCCCTCAGGGAATGAAGCGACAGAGAAGGGGAGGCCAAGCAATCTCTGGAGCTCACAGAGGCTGGGGATCATCCTTGTTGCTCCAGGCAAAGTAGAAACATCCAATAGACAGGACATTGGCTAGAATCCTCTGAAGCGTTTTGCCTCAGTAGTGGAACTAAACTGTCTTCAATTAAAGATTTTTCTGGAGCTGCTCTAAAAAGATTGAAAGTGAGCATTAAAGGAGAAAATGGGTGCTGTTGATGTGATCTGCATCCCCAAATGCAACAAAATCTCAGCAAGTAATATGCAGAATGCCTGAAACCCAATCAAATCTCACTAGGTGTACAAATAAACTGGGAAATATAACTTAGGAGAACTAAAAAATTATCAGTAGAAATAGGCCAAGAAATGACCTCAATAACTGGCTTAGCAGATAAGTGTATAGAAATGGCAATTATAAATATGCTTCATATATTCCAGAGAGTTAAGGAAAGCTGAACACTGTAAGGAGAAAAATGGCCATATGCAAAAGACCCAAGTGAGTTTCTAGAGATGAGAAATACGATATTTTAAATGAAAACACACATTTGATTAATAACAGATCAACCAAAGAAAAATTCTTTGAAATTGAAGGTATAACAATGGAACTATCCAAAATGAACTACAAGGAGAAAAAAATAGTGCTAAATTTACGTGTGGGGCAATATTAAGTGTTCTAACACATGTGTAACTAAGAATCCAGAGGAAGAAGTAGAGAAATAGAAACTGTAAGGGCCCCCAATTTTCCAAGTTTGTTAAACATGGTAAACCCATAGATCCATAAACTGGATAGATTCTACAAAGGAGGTGGAAGATGAGGAAAGCCACACCAAGTCACACATAATAAGTTATCTGAAAACCAGTGATAAGGGAAAACTCAAGTAGGCAGAGAGAAAGAGAGAAAGAGACAGAAAGGAGAGAGGGAAATCCCGTTCTCACATTTGCTGGTTCATTACTTCCTGCAACCTCAGGAGCTGGGCCAGGGTTGAAGCCAGGACTTAGAACACAATGTAGACCTCTGATGCAGATGGCAGGAGCCTAATTACTTGAACCATTGACACTGCCTCCCAGGCTCTGCATTATCAGAGAGCTGGAGTCCAGTGGCAGAGCCTGGCACCCACCCTGGAGACATGGGATATGGGATGCGGGCATCTTAAACACTAGGCCAAATGCCCACTCTTGCCACCTGTGCTTTTGTTTGCTTTTTGATTTTTTATTTCCTTTTAAATTTTATCTCCCACATATAAAGGAGAACACATGGTATTTGTTTTTCTGTGGCCAGCTTATTTCACTCAACATGATGCCCTCCAGTTGCATCCATTTTGATGCAAATGGTAGAATTTCATTCTTTTTTAGTAGCTGAATAATATTCCATATATGTCACATTTCCTTTATCCATTCATCAGGTGATGGGTACCTTGATTGATTCCATACTTTGGCTGTTGTGAACATGCAAGTATATCTTTGATACAATGTGTTCATGTCTGTTGGGCATATACCTGGTAGTGGGATTGCTGGATCATATGGTCAGTCTATTTCCAACTCTTTTTTTTTTTTTCTAAGAAATCTCCATCTAAGAAACCACTGTTGAGACCAGTGTCCAGAAGTTCTTTTCCTGTGTTTTCTTCTTTTACAGTGTAAGATCTCACATTTAAAATTTTTTTTTTTGACAGGCAGAGTGGACAGTGAGAGAGAGACAGAGAGAAAGGTCTTCCTTTTGCCGTTGGTTCACCCTCCAATGGCTGCCGCAGTAGCGCGCTGCGGCTGGCACACCGCGCTGATCCGGTGGCAGGAGCCAGGTGCTTCTCCTGGTCTCCCATGGGGTGCAGGGCCCAAGCATTTGGGCCATCCTCCACTGCACTCCCTGGCCACAGCAGAGAGCTGGCCTGGAAGAGGGGCAACCGGGACAGGATCGGTGCCCCGACCGGGACTAGAACCTGGTGTGCCGGCGCCGCAAGGCGGAGGATTAGCCTAGTGAGCCGCGGCGCTGGCCTCACATTTAAAATTTTAAGCATTTTTTTTTTAACTTTCATTTAATGAATATAAATTTCCAAAGTACAGTTTATGGATTACAATGGCTTCCCCCTCCCATAACTTCCCTCCCACCCGCAACCCTCCCCTTTCCCGCTCCCTCTCCCCTTCCATTCACATCAAGATTCATTTTCAATTCTCTTTATATACAGAAGATCAGTTCAGTATATATTAAGTAAAGATTTCAACAGTTTGCCCCCACATAGCAACACAAAATGAAAAAATACTGTTGGAGTACTAGTTATAGCATTAAATAACAGTGTACAGCACATTAAAGACAGAGATCCTACATGATATTTTTTAAAAAATTGATTAATTTTCTATGTAGTGTCCAATTTAACACCAGGTTTTTTTTTTTTTCATTTTCAATTATCTTTATATACAGATTGATTCAGTATATACTAAGTAGAGATTTCATCAGTTTGCACCCACACAGAAACACAAAGTGTAAAAACACTGTTTTAGTACTAGTTATGGCATCACTTCACATTAGATAACACATTAAGGACAGATCCCACATGAGACATAAGTACACAGTGACTCCTGTTGTTGATTTAACAATTTGACACTCTTGTTTATGGCGTCAGTAATCTCCCTAGGCTCTAGTCGTGAGTTGCCAAGGCTATGGAAGCCATTAGGGTTCGCTGACTTTGATCTTTTTCCGATAGGGTCACAGTCAAAGTAGAAGTTCTCTCCTCCCTTCAGAGAAAGATACCTCCTTCTTTGATGGCCCCATTCTTTCCACTGGGATCTCACTTGCAGAGATTTTTCATTTAGGTCTTCTTTTCTTTCTTTCTTTCTTTTTTTCTTTTTTTGCCAGAGTATCTTGGCTTTCCATGCCTAAAATACTCTCATGGGCTCTTCAGCCAGATCCAAATGCCTTAAGGGCTGATTCTGAGGCCAGAGTGCTGTTTAGGACATCTGCCATTTTAAGCATTTTTAATCGATTTTTGTATGGTGTAGAGTAGGGGGTCCATTTTATTTATTTTACGTGTGGATATCTCTTTTTCTTAATACTGCTTATTGAAATGACTATATTTTACCCATTGAGCATTTCTGAAAACTTTTTCAAAGATTAGTTGAGTATGTGTGGATGGGTTTATTTCTGGGATATTTATCTGTTCCATTGGTATATATATATCTGTCTTTATGCTAGTTCCATACTGTTTTAATTATCATAGCTTTATAATAGATTTAGAAATCTGCAAGTTTGATGCCTCCAGGAACGTTCTGCTGCTTAGTCTTGCTATAGCTGTAGAGAATCACTTGTGAATTTAAATGAATTTTAAGACTGTATTTCTATTTCTGTAAAAACTTGATAGTGGAATTTGAAGGGCATAGCATTAACTCTATTAATTACTCTGGGTAGTATGGCTCTTTTAACAGCGTTAAGTCTTCCAATCCTTGAACATAAGATGTCATTTCATTTATCTGTGTCTTCTAACTTTTTTATTAATGGTTTATATATATTGTGGCCGGCTAATCCTCCACCTGCGGCGCCAGCACACCGGGTTCTAGTCCCGGTCGGAGTGCCAGATTCTGTCCCTGGTTGCTCCTCTTCCAGTCCAGCTCTCTGCTGTGGTCTGGGAGTACAGTGGAGGATGGCCAAGTCCTTGGGCCCTGCACCTGCATGGGAGACCAGGAGAAGCACCTGGCTCCTGGCTTTGGATCAGCGCAGTGCACCGGCCACAGCGCACTGGCCGCAGCGGACATTTGGGGGTGAACCTACAGAAAAAGAAGACCTTTCTCTCTGTCTCTCACTGTCCACTCTACCTGTCAAAAAAATTAAAAAAAAATGGTTTGTATATATTGTTCCAACTTTGTAGTCTAAGGGACAAATCCTACTTTATAATGTTGTATTTTAATATGGTATTACATTTTATTTACTAGCATTTTGTTGAGGATTTTTATATTAATGTTCATCAGGGATATTGGCCTTTAGGTTTAAGTTCTTGTGTGTCTTTGGCTTTGGTATCAAGTGCTAATAAAATTATATTGGAAGTGTCCCCTCCTCTTCAATTTTATGCAAGAGCTTGAGACAGATAGGCAATAATTCTCTAAATGTTAGGTGGATTTCACTAGTAAAGACTGAATTCCTGGCCTTTTCTTTATGGGAAGGTTTTCAATCCCTATTTCAATCTCCTCACTGGTCATTACTCTGTTCAAAATTCCTATTCCTTTTGATTCAGCCTTGGCAGATTGTGTATTTCTAGGAATTTATCTATTTCTGTCAGGGCTATCCAATTGTTAGGGAATAGTTATTCACTGAAGTCTCCTATGATTCTTCGTGTCTGGGGGGCTTTGGTTGTTATGTCTCCTCTTCCATTGGTGACAATTAATTTGAGTCATCTCTCTTGTTTTCTTAATCTAGCTAATCTTAATTCTGTTAATCTAATAAAAAAATCCAACTATGAGTTTCTTTGAACTTTTCTATTTTTTTCTTGATTTTTATTCTCTTATCTCTGTCCTAATCTTTTATTATTTCTTTCATTCTGCTAATTTTGGCCTTAGTTTGTTCTTACAGTTCCTTGGGGATGTAAGGCTGTAGAGTACATATTTGTGATCTTTATTCTTTTTAAATGTAGATACATATAACTATATAATTTCTCTGCATACTACTTTTTCTGCATTACATAAGTTTTACTATGCTGTGCTCATAGTTTGGTGTGCTCGTATTGTTATTTATTTTTTACATCCCCCCAATTTTTCTTGCATAGTTCAACTTGCACGTAGATATGTTATAGTTTTTCTATGGCTTTATGTATTACCTTGGAGTTTCATTGCAAATACATACATTTCTCTTTAAAATAGACAAGTTGAGGTGAGCATACCTTAGAAACTCCATCAGCAGAATTGAGTAAGATGTAACGTTTAGAGATAACTACCTTGTTATTCACATATATTTGGAAGTCTAGAAGAATGGAGATTCTTGTAAGTTTACCAACTCTGTAAGTAATCAAATCTACCCAATTGCATATGTAGAAGGAAGGGGTAACTTAATCTTTAACTTGATATAAATGTATTTATCTTAGGACCAGTGTTGTGGAACAGTGAGTTAAACTCCTGTTTGTGATGCTATAATCTCATGGCAAAAGGCCAGTTCCAATCCCAGCTGCTCTGCTTCAAATTCAGCTTCCTGCTAATGTGCCTGGGAAGGCAGCAGAAGATGGCCTACATACCTGGGCATCTGCCACCCATGTGGGAGGTCCAGATGGGTTTCAGGCTTCTGGCTTCGGTCTGACCCCGCCCCGGCCATTGCAGCCATTTGGGGAGTGAACTAGTGGATGGAAGATCTCTCCCTCTCTCTCTGTCATTCTGCCTTTACACTAAATAAACAAAATTAAGAAAAAAAATCTTTGGCCGGTGCCGTGGCTCAACAGGCTAATCCTCTGCCTTGCGGTGCCGGCACACCGGGTTCTAGTCCCGGTTGGGGCACCAGATTCTATCCCGGTTGCCCCTCTTCCAGGCCAGCTCTCTGCTATGGCCCGGGAAGGCAGTGGAGGATGGCCCAAGTGCTTGGGTCCTGCACCCGCATGGGAGACCAGGAGAAAGCACCTGACTCCTGGCTTCGGATCAGCGCGATGCGCCCGCTGCAGCGGCCATTGGAGGGTGAACCAACGGCAAAAAGGAAGACCTTTCTCTCTCTCTCTCACTATCCACTCTGCCTGTCCAAAAAAAAAAAAAAAAAAATCTTTGTGTAACAAAACAAACACACTACAGATCTGAACCACGAATAATACTCATTCAGTAGTTCTCTGTGTAAGGCAGTGTTTTAAACCTCTGATGGAATTAAATATGCACAATATGCCTACTACATATTATGCCAGATTGCAGATGAACTATCTGAGGCTCAGGGAAAGTGAATAGCTTGCTTAGGCTCACATGACCTGTGAATACCTGAGCTAGGACCTACAGTAGTCAGGGGACTCCCACTGGTTCAGAACAGAACAAAACTTGCCAGATATAGGTGCGACTCCTTTTGTATCTCCTACCTCCTGATTTATTTCACTCTCCAGAGTATTCATTTCTTCTGGATACCAAACACAAATTTTTGATGTCCATTCTTTTCATTTTGCTAAATTGAGAAGTAAAAAGATTTATACATTTTTAAAAATATATTTTAATTCAATTTTCTACAATTTTTCAAATTTTTTTAAAGATTTATTTATTTGAAAGTCAGAGTTACACAGAGAGAGAAGGCGAGGCAGAGAGAGAGAGAGAGAGAGAGAGGTCTTCCATCTGCTGGTTCACTCCCCAGTTGGCTGCAAATGCTGGAGCTGCACTGATCGGAAGCCAGGAGCTTCTTCCAGGTCTCCCACGTGGGTGCAGGGGTCCAAGGACTTGGGCCAACCTGGATTGATTTCCCAGGCCATTGCAGAGAGCTGGATTGGAAGTGGAGCAGCTGGGTCCTGAACCGGTGTCCATATGGGATGCTGGCGCTTCAGGTCAGGGCGTTAACCCACTGTGCCATAGTGCAGGTCCCAAATCTTTTTGACTTTAAAAATGATTTATTTATTTGTTTGAAAGGCAGAGTTTATTATTCATTTCAAAGACAGAGAGGGGGAGAGACAGAGATCTTCCATCTACTGATTCACTCCCCAATTGTCTGTAACAGCCAGACCTAGGCCAGAAAGAAGCCAGGGACCCGGAACTCCACCCGGGTCTCCCACATGGGCTGCCTGGGCAACGAACTCCAGTCATCAGAATCCTGTGTCAGCCTGTACTCAAACCAGCACTCAAATGGGGTGCTGGCATCGGGCCCCTGTTTACACTTAAAGACTGGGAATTTAGAAGCCAGTTTTAACCACTTAATCTTCAATACATTTGACATGGCAGTTATAATGGAAATGATAACCAGTAGGCTGTCATTCAATTTTCAGACCCCAACTCTGTATCATTTGCTATAAAGGCAAAGAAGCTTAGATTCAATGATTATATTTTCAGTTCTTCATTGTCCACACTACGTTCTCCCTAGGTTTTGCTGTGGCTATTGAATTGCCTAGACAGATTTGTTTTGTGACATTTCATGGCTACGTTTCACCATGCTTAAACATGTATCAGTGACCTGCTCAAATTTAAATGCAGTGCGTTTTAAATCCCCATTAGAAACTAACGTAGAACTCTTCAGTGCTGAGTGTACCCTGGGCTAAAGTCAGAAGCTGATTGATTATTTGCATTTTATTTATCTGTAACATTGTAACTGAGAGTGTTGTAGGCTTTACTTTCTGATTTATTGGCATTCTCAGAAAAAAATTATCTTTTTGTTGACATTCCAAGTTCAACTAATACTTCAACCAATTTATTATTTTATTTTTGGTAAAGTCTTTTTTTTTTTTTTATTTTTGACAGGCAGAGTGGATAGTGAGAGAGAGAGAGAGAGACAGAGAGAAAGGTCTTCCTTTACCGTTGGTTCACCCTCCAATGGCCACTGCAGCCGGCATGCTGCGGCCGGCGCAACAAGCTGATCCAAAGCCAGGAGCCAGGTGCTTCTCCTGGCCTCCCATGCGGGTGCAGGGCCCAAGCACTTGGGCCATCCTCCACTGCACTCCCGGGCCACAGCAGAGAGCTGGACTGGAAGAGGATAACTGGGACAGAATCCGGCGCCCCAACCGGGACTAGAACCCGGTGTGCTGGCGCCGCAGGCGGAGGATTAGCCTATTGAGCTGCGGCGCCGGCCTTGGTAAACTCTTGACAAATATATTTCTGGCTTATTTCTTTATGGTCAAGTTGATTTGCTCCATTTAATATAAGAAGAGTTCAAATGTTCTGAGAATGAAAGACTTTGTCGAGAGAGATAGCAAGTGCTCAGAGCTCTGCTTCCACATCTGTAGTGTAATCACATGTTGGTTGAACACTTGTAAGAAATGTCTTAGGTAATTGGGGTTCTTGTCGAGTTGGTCAGGTTTGGGATAGCCCTTCCCTCGAATAAGAGGGTATTTAGCTTTGTTTATGATCCTGAAAATGCATCTTTCCATTCTCAGTTGTAAACTGGTTACCACAAATGTTATGTTCATAAAATCTGTAACCATTATGGTAACAAGGATGTACCAAGAAAACTTATCATGGCCAAATGGTACCACAGATCTATCATCTATTTAAATGAGAGTTCCTTGCCTTTTTATTTACTTTCAGAAAACAGTAACTTAGAACTGAATAATGGCCTTGAATTATATTGTTACAAATGCATTTTGATGTAGATGATACAGTAGAATTTTTGGTACTTAGAAAGCATTAAAATTACATCATTTTCACTGTCAATTACATAAGAGATTGTGACAGGAATTAAAAACATTGACTAAAATTTTAAAACATTGGCTAAAATGTTAGTGATTCTGGTGGTTGATTGAATATTACCATAGATGTGGCTGAATAAAATTATATTTCCTGAATTTTAATATTAATATGTTTTGATTAAGTTTTTGTATTAAGGTATTTTAAAAAATGGTCTTGATATACTTCTACATCAATAAGAGAGATTGATTTTCCATCTGTTAGTTCATTTCCCAAATACCCCTGAGAGCCAGGGCTGGGACAGGCTGAAATTAGGAGAAATCAGGTCTCCTGTGTGAGTGGTAGAGACCCATGTGCTTAAACCATCACTTGCTGCCTCTGTTCCTTAGCAGGACTGGACTTGGGAGTAGGGAACAAAGACTCAAATCAAGCATTTGGGTATGGGATGCAAGCTTTCAACACATTATCCTAAGTGCTGTATCAAATGCTGGCCCCTGAACTTTTATTTTAAAATTGGAGTATCTTCCAATCCTTTTTTTTTTTTTTTGAAATGATAAAACATTTTATAGAGAAGTAGAGACTGAGTAAATGGGTT
This sequence comes from Lepus europaeus, assembly GCF_033115175.1. NCBI lineage: Eukaryota > Metazoa > Chordata > Mammalia > Lagomorpha > Leporidae > Lepus > Lepus europaeus. Next base: position 23,461,801 of record NC_084846.1, read on the forward strand.
GCACACTATGGGTTTGAAATTGTGTTTGATTTATCTGGTAGTGCTCAATTTATCAATACCATTTTCATTGTACATGATAATTATTTTAGGGTTAGATGGCATATTAGGATGATAGAATAAGCATAGTGATAAGAATAACCTTTAGACGTCATAGATGCTATAAGCTCCTAAAAGGAAAATTTCCCATCTCTTACCCTGCAAATGATCTCTATGTGGGAATCTATTATTTTTTTTCATTTATTAAACTTTTATTTAATGAATATAAATTTCCAAAGTACAGCTTATGGGTTACAATGGCTTCCCCCCTCCCATAACTTCCCTCCCACCCGCAACCCTCCCCTTTCCTGCTCCCTCTCCCCTTCCATTCACATCAAGATTCATTTTCAATTCTCTTTATATACAGAAGATCAGTTTAGTATATATTAAGTAAAGATTTCAACAGTTTGCCCCCATATAGCAACACAAAGTGAAAAAAATACTGTTGGAGTACTAGTTATAGCATTAAATAACAGTTTGTTAAGTCAGCAACAGGAGTCACTGTGTACTTACATCCCATGTGGGATCTGTCCTTAATGTGTTGTCTAATGTGCAGTGATGCTATAACTAGTACTGAAACAGTATTTTTACACTTTGTGTTTCTGTGTGGGTACAAACTGATGAGATCTTTACTAATTGTATACTGAATCAATCTTCTGTATATAAAGATAATTGGAAATGAAAAAAAAACCTGGTGTTAAATTGGAAATGGCATAGAAAATTAATTAATTAAAAAAATATTATGTAGGAATCTATTATTAATAAGCAAGCACAAAAGTAAAAATTCATATGACTTTCTCCTAGTGTGAGCACATAGTTTATCATCTAAATAATGGGGAGTTATTAGTAGTTACATGAAGACAAGATGCCTAAGGTAATACATCTATCTTGCATATAGAATCGATTTACATGTATATATAAGTTTGAGGAATCAAAGCTTTTCATCTTGTTATGTATGGTGATAAATACTTTGAATGGAAGCTTTATTCCAAGCAAATGAAAAATTCCAAAGGAACATTATGTCATTTTTTTTTTGGCCAACTGAGTCCAAAGACATGACTGGATAGACAGGCCCCCTAGGGTCAGCTTAAGGCATTATTCCTAAAAATATATTACAGGCCTTACTAGAGTTCAATTTAATTTGCTCATAAAGGGTGGGGAGTTCTTTTAAATTTATGTATGTGAATCACCTGAGGATCTTGTTAAAATGGAGATTCTTACACAATAAGTATGGAATAGAACCAGAGATTTTACATCTTGGAAGAACTCCTTGGATCTTCTTCGTGATACAATGAAAAATTAATAAAAAACAGTCTGTAAGTCTTGGTTACCTCAAATTTTGCCAACTAAATCCCATTTAACCACTCAAAATAACAAGGTATATCTCTAGTTTTACAACTAGAAACTTACTTTAGGTTTCTAGTAACCTATTAGCAAAACATTGGCTACTGATCAAAGACAGACATTTCAGTAGAGCTATGTGAGCCAGTTGCAATGCATAACCCTTTCTAGGGTAGCATGCAGCAGATTACCTACATCAAGACAGTGTATTCTTGATTGGCAGGTCAGTTAATTACTCCTAAAATCTGCACGTGAGTGTTGGCTTCAATATGTATGCATTGTATCGCATTGCTAACACTGAGATATCGCAAAGTAAATTAAGGGCATTGTGACTTGATTTTGCCTTTCATTTTCCATGGCCAATATCTGATATCCCTGTAATTCTACAGTTGCATGATCATTTGATACCAGTGTCAGAACAGAGATACCTAGAGACTGGTCTGCATGTTCCATGACACTGAGAGTCGTAAGATGAACAAAGATGATGCCAGGCGGGAATGCCCAGAACTTGGCTTTAATTGCAGTGGAAGGTTTTTGGTCCAAATGGTCCCAAGAGTAGATAAATGAGATTTAGAATCAGCCAGAAAACCTGAAAGCAGAGGCCCCATCTCTGTGACTCCTTCGAGTTGCTAAGGCAGTCATCATTTTTTTTTTTTTTTTAGATTTTACTTGTCACATTACAAAGCACCATTGCCATGTTGTTGAGATGATCAAACGATTTAATATATATGACACACTTTGAAAATATAAAGTGAAAATAAAAATGCATGGAATTATCCTTTCACATTTAAAATAATAGCTGACTCCATATAAATCGATCCCCCCCCCCCTTTTTTTTTTTTGGCCAGAAGCCCAGCAGGGTACTGAGGGAAAACAAATTATCTTCTCTCATCTTCCAATGTTTTAAGAATCAGTGATGCATTATGGTTAGGAAAGAAACATAACAGAGGTGTAGGGATGTTCAGTTTGCAAAGCTGAAAACACAGAGGGGTTACAGTAAGAAAGCTCAGCTTTTCTAGACTTGACATCAGGAAATGCACACATGAAATCCACTTTTTCTTTGTGTCCTAAGGAGGGAATTGTTATCTGCTTTACTAAGGCTTGACCCTCCCGCTTGGACAAAGGGTTTTTGTGCCACACAAATGGCCATTTGTTTCAGATTTAACGTGGATGGATATTTTCTTTTTTCTTTTCTTTTTATAACCAGGATCACAGACATTATGGAAAATCTCTTTGAAGTTTTATGCTAAGTCCTTTCTGCTAAAACTCTCATTTTCCCCTGCTTTACTCACTGCCTTTCCATTATGATAAATCACTGAAATCTTGTAGGTTTATCCACACAATGAAACTATCATTCCTTTTTTTTTTTTTTTTTTGGTAAATATTTATTTATTTATTTGAAAGGCAGAGGCAGAGAGAGAGAAGCAGAGAGGGAGAGAGGGAGAGAGAGAGAGACAGAGAGAGAGAGAGAGAGAGAGGTCTTCCATCCATTGGTTCACTCCCCCAGATGGCCACAGCAGCCAGAGCTGCGCTGATCCAAAGCCAGAAGCCAAGAGCTTCTTCTGGTCTGCCACATGGGTGCAGGGGCTCAAGCACTTGGGCCATCTTCTACTGCTTTCCCAGGCCATAGCAGAGAGCTGGATCAGAAGTGGAGCAGCTGGGCCTCGAACCAGCGTCCATATGGGATGCCAGCACTGCAGGCAGTGGCTTCACCTGCTAAACCCTGGTGCTGGCCTCTTTTCCTTTTTAGTTTTCTTTTCCTTCTAGGAAGTTTTGGTGACTCAGATGACTCAGACCACACATTCCACTTCTGAGAGTAATATTATATACGCAGTAGTTTTTCATCCATTAAGCATGGATTCCTCCCACTCCAAAGTACGCCATTATGAATCACAGGGTAATTTTGAAACACATGTTAAATGATGGTAAAATAAAAGCAAAAGGATCAGTTTTAAATTTACCTTAATCTTCATCTCACCTTTCTACTTTGTCTTCATATCCACAATTATTTTCCTTACAGAAAAAAAAAAAATGAGCCAAAACTTCAAATTCATGTATGCTATTTATTATGCTAGACACGACTTAGTAATACTTCCAATATGCACGCAGAGGTAGTATTGCTTGTGTACAATCTAAAACAAGTTTTCTTTATACTTTTCTGTACTTCTCTTCAAAAGTATATATATTTCATTCTACTGTCACTTGATACGTATTTTGAATCAAGTTTTTTTTTTGTTTGTTTTGTTTTTTAATAAATGTTTATTTGAGAATGAGAGAGAGAGAGAGAGAGAGAGAGAGAGGCATGCAAATGGGAGTGCAATGGCAAGGGTCAGTCCAGGCCAAACCCGGAAGCTGGGCGTTCAATCCAGGTTTCCCATGTGGGTGGCAGAGACCCAGGGACTCGAGTCACTGTTGCTTCCACTAAGAATCTACATTAGTAATAAGCTGGAATTAGGGGCTGAAGCCAGGTATTGAAACCGGATACTTTGATATGGGATGTGAATGTCTTAACTAGTGTCTTAACTGCTAGACTAAATACCTACCTTTGTTTTTTGTTTCTTGTAGATGATCTAGCAAATAGTTAGTGGATGAAGAGTGTGTAAGTCTCACAAAAAGGCCTATAAAATTTTGTTATGAAATTCCAAGAATAAATAACTTAGAACTTGCAATTTAATTTATATAATATTGGACCATATTTTCAATACATAATGAACAGGAGTTATTAATCCATTTCAAGTAAAATTATACAATGTCCCCTTATAAACTGTTAAATAAATAAAGCATTATAAATATAAATTCAGGATCAAATTGCTATTATTGCAACTAGAACTTACTTTCTAAGGGATCATTCTATAGTTAGGCCTATAAAATATCAACCTCTGTGTTAGAATGTAAGAAATGGATTTCACTTCCTGGAAAATGAAGTGGCATAAGTTATATATTCTACTAAATTGACATAAAGAAATGTTCACAAGCTTTTCAGATTTCTCCATGAAGTGGGTAGAGGAGAGGATTATTTTGCAAATGGTGGTCTCTTCAGTTTTGCCCAAGTGTGCAGTGCCCAATGCCTTCTGTATAGGGCAATCACTCCGTCAGTGCTTGATGAGAATACTTGTGATTTTACTACTACAATTGCTTTTTCCAAAGGGAAGAGATATATGTTGGGAGGAAGGCTCTGCTAACTAATTTGAATATAAGGCTAAATATATTTGTCTACATTATCATACTGGAAGTGCTTGTACTGTCCTTTGTCCTTTTGTAATTTTTTTACATGTACTGCAGATCAAAAAGGATCACCTGCCTACCAAACATCACTTTTTATGAAAGTGTGATAACTCAGGATCTAAATGATAAAACAACTGTTCTAGTCGTTTTGCTAATGAAAAACTAAACCTGATACACTGCGGTTTCACTTTTCCCATAAGATTAATCACAATCCTTGGTTTCTGATACATTATTATTATTATTAGATTATGACTGGCCATATTTTTAAAAAGCATAATTAATCACTCATAGAATAAACACCAGTGAATTTAGCACACAAAGAATCAGGTTAATAGTATTGAACTTCTTCCTCTTTGTTGCTCTGCTGTCACAATTGTCCTGGCCCTGTCTCCAGAATTTTCTTGAAATTTGCATTTGTAAATTATTTGTTTCCCTTTTAACTCAAATATGTAAGGTTAAAGACTGTAGTACTTAGCCTTATAAACTTTTAAAGTTATACAATTGGTGATATAAATAAATGTGGCTTGATATAAATCAGAGCCGAATGAATGAATGGTGATAATTAATCAATTTATACATTTTCAGTGTACAAACTATACACTCTAGACACGTCATGAAGCTCTATAAAATGAACCAAAAAACTGGTAACAGTCCAGACCTGCAAGGATTCCCAGCCTTTGGGTTCAAATAGACAAATAAGCTTAGAGTGATCACGTGATTTGACAAAGCGAAGGCACCTCATGCTTTATAATATTTACTAGCAAGAGGGTGGAGCTGAATGTTGAAGAATGAATAAGATTCACTGAAGCAAGGGAGAATGGCACCCAAGCTTTTGCTGTGTTTGTGCGATGTCTGTAAATCGGTGGCGTAAAATAAGACTGGAGAGGAAGCCGGGGCCAGATGGCTAAGGCCTTTGAAAAGCACACGCAGTGTTTGGACAGCCTTCTGTGGGTTACAGGAAGTCCAGGGAGATGTAAAGAAGACGGAATAAATTTGCCGTTTTGTTACTTAGGGTAACAGCATGCAGAGAGGTGACACAGGAGAAGTCAAAGGTGACCACCAGATTACGGCAAACGACTCAGGTAAGAAATGTTGAGGACTGACCTCAGGCAGTGGCAGTGGTGATGGAAAAAAAGTGAAAGATTTACAAGGAAGTTAGAAGAGAGTATCAAGCCTTGCTTATCAATGTGAATAATTGGTGGGAATTACGCTGGAAGGCGAGAAATTTAAGAAGATTTCCAGATTTCTGGATTGGATTACCCAGTCACTGGTGGAGCCATTAGCCCAGCCTAGGGAATTTTGTGAAAAGAAAAGGTTTAATGAGGGATTGGGCGGGGGTGTGAGGAGGGAGTTTAGTCTAAGACCTGCTGAATTTTCTATAACCTACGGGACCACACCTAACACTAGGGTGGGACATTGAAACAGAGGACACCACGCTAAAAATTCTGGAAAATTCAAAATCTGTTTTCAGCCTCAGATAATTTACTCCCAGAGAAAGACAATACAAACACTGAAGTGTTTCTAGGACAAAGCAGAGCATCCTAGGTGACATCAGCAGAAACAAGCGGTGCTTTGTGATTTTCACAAAGAGAACTCTCTTCTGATTGGAACGATCAGGAGGGACCATGTGCAGGCTTCCCCTGGACTTCACCTGGTTGGATTATGAGCCCTTTAGTTAGCAGAGTCGGTGATGGGAGTCTAAAGAAAACCATAACAGAAGTCAGCATGGCACAGGGGCAGGAGGCATGGATGTATCGTTAGCGCTTCCAGTGTTCCATTTTGACGATGATTGAAGGTTCAAGAAAAGTAGTGAATGATGAATCTACAATACTATTTGGACCAGATTCCGAAGAGCTTTGAATGGTACAGTCATCTTAGCCTATTTCCCTGGCAACTGAGTTGGGGGCGGGAGTTATAAGCTTAAGTATAGTTTTAAGGATAACATGGCCATATCAGAGTTTCATTTGAAGAAAATTACTGAGGCATGACAAGATAGGATGGATTGAAAAGGACAGAAAACGCCTTTGGAGATCTATTTTTTTTAAAAAGATTTTATTTATTTATTTGAGAGGCAGAGTTAGACAGTGAGAGAGAGAGAGAGAGAGAGAGAGATAGATACAGAGAGAAAGGTCTTCTGTCTGCTAGTTCACTCTTCAAATGGCCCCAATGGCTGGAGCTGCGCCGACCCAAAGCCAGGAGCCAGGAGCTTCCTCCGGGTCTCCCATGCAGGTGCAGGGGCCCAAGGACTTGAACCATCCTCCACTGCCTTCTCAGGCATAGCAGAGAGCTGGATAGGAAGAGAAGCTGCTGGGACTAGGACCCGTGCCCCTATGGGATGCCAGCGCCGCAGGCGGAGGATTAACCCATTGAGCCACAACGCTGGTCCTTAGAGATCTTCTGTAGCAGCCTATTGCAGCAATCTGTGAAGGGCAATATCAGGGGACTTCAAAAAGTTTATGGAGGGACTGGCATTGTGGTGCAGCAGGTTAAACTGCTGTCTGCAATGCTGGCATCCCATCTGGGTGCTGGTTCAAGTCCTGGCTGCTGCACTTCTGATCCAGCTCCCTGCTAATGCACCTGGGAAAACAGTGGAAGATGGCCCAAGTGCTTGAGATCCTGCCAATCACATGGGAGACCCTGATGGAGTTCCAGGCTCCTGGCTTCAGCCTGGCCCAGCCCTGGCTGTTGTAACCATTCGGGGAGTGAACCAACAGAGCGAACTTTGCCTCTTAAATAAACAAATTCTTTAGAAAAAAATATACTAAAATTAATTGGAGAAATAAATTTCTTGTTGTGCAAAAAATTTTTGAAATCCATGCCATTTTTTCATAATTTGCATTTTCATGGACTTCTTGAAGACCCCTCATGGAAGAGATGGAATTTCATGTTGTTTTCTGGTTAAGAATGAGAAGAAGGGAGAACCAAGGAAGGTTCTAGCAATTTGGGTCAAAGCATTTTTTGGGAAAGGAGGTGATGGTTACATGGATCTGGGATCACCCCAGATGACTAACTCAAAAAAATGTGTGGGCCTGCATGGTTGATGGGAAGCAATTTATCTGGGAAGAAAAATGTACCCAAAATAGCAAAGTCAGAAAAGATAAAGACTAAGGAGAAGTTCTGAGTCATTTGTTACGTTTGAGTGAACAGACATTCAAATTGTAGGCACGGAGGAAAGACTGAAAAGGGGGCATGGGATTTCCCTTTATTGATGCAATGAATTATTTACAGCAGGGCTCTACACGTTTCTTGCCAGCTCTAATGTTCTGGAGGAATAAGGGTCTATGAACCTTAGAATCTTCTTAAGAAGCTGGCGAGTGGGTAAGTGGAGGTTGTGGATCAGGAGAGCTCGAATTCCTTTGTAAATAAAGGGCACGGTCAGCAGGAGGAGAGGTTGCCAAGAGGGAAGGTCATGATAAGATGGAGCCCCTGATCCTTGACATGAAGAGGGGGAACATTGCTGGCCCAAGTTGAGGCAGCTCTACAGTACCCACTGCCGGAGACAAGATGCAGAAAGTAAAGAGAGAGACTGGGGTTGAGGGTGTGCAGTTGCCTGGGCTCGGAATGCGCAGTAAAAATGGGAGGTTCCTCTTCTGGGAATGGAGGACCCTGGAGGCGGATCTGGAAAGGTTCTGACCATGTTCTTACCACAGCTGTTAGATCTGCTACTAGGGGTGGGGCGGGTGGGAGGAGACCCACCGGGAACTGCCAGAGAGCCTCGGCTTAGCCCAGATGGCCCTTGTCAACAGTTTCTTAGCTTTGGTGCAAGGTGAGCTGGAATGGAGGGTGAGAAATCCTGAGCCAAAGCTCCTGTCTAATTATTTCTAAATTTAGAGAAGTGGCTGAGCCTGGAGATGCCAAGTTTTATTGATTCTTTCTTTTTAAATTTTTGTTTATTTTCATTTTATTTGAAAGGGATGGGAGGAGGGAAGGGAGGAGGGAGAGAGAGAAACAGTCCATCAGCATTTTCACTCTCCACGTACCCACAGTAGCCAAGGCTGGGCCAAGCTGAAGCAGGAGCCAAGACCTTCAACCTGGTCTCCCATGTGAGTAGCAGGGACCCATCTCCAGCAGCCTCCCCAGATATGTAGAGTAGGATGTTGGACTGGAAGTAGAGGAGCAGGAACATAAACTCAAGGACTCTGATATGGGATGTGGGCACCCCAAGCAGCAACTTAACTGCAAAGCCAAGTGCTCATTTTATTCGTGTTTTAAAATACCGGCTAGACATAAAGATCAAGGAAGAAGATTACATAGATAACATTTTTTTAAAATAAGAAGTTTGCATATGGGCAGAACATAACTTGGTGACACGGGCGCTGTTTGGCCTTTTTCAAAAGGGATAAAGAGAGCCTGTAAGGAAACTCTTCAAACATTCCTCTCTGCCAGCCGTAGTCCAGAAACTTCCTCTCCTTGGAGTCAGAGCTGGGAAACTGGAGCAAGGTCAAGGACACACAGCGTTTCTTAGCACCAGCAAATCTCCAGTAACTGGGCTTCAAAACCAGGCTGAGTCCTTGTGTCTTGAAAACCAAACTGAGACTTGTGTAGCATTTAACAACCAAATAAGGTTCCTTGGCCAAAATCGAAATGTCACCGTGTAGGCAACCTTCTACAACCTTCTATCTGGACCTGTCCTGCCAGCTTTCCGAAGCTACTGAATGTTTACTTTCTTCTCATTTTGTCCTGTGCTGTGTTTGCACTCATAACACATATTTTGCACCTAAAATAATTTAGTGGCTTAGTGGGAATAGGGTCATAAATGAGGAGAAGATGGAGAAACTGCTGGCTCGTTCACGATTAATAAATTGTGCAACATGTGACTTGGCAGCTCTGATTCACCAGCAGAGTCCCCTCCCTTGTAAATTCTAGTTGGCTTTCCCATACATTATTATGTGGATTCCTTATAACCACTTCCCTTTCTGATTTTCCAGAGACAGGGTATAAAGTTTCCCTAAACGCCAATAAAATGTGAAATCGTATCCCCTTCTTCAGGCTGGCTTTGCACAGTGATCTTCTAAAATAGGAACAGCCCACGTCTTCAAGTGGCTATTTTCTATTTTTATGTTCATTCAACAGTTACAGTTCTTCACCATGCCACAGTCTTTGTGTCAACAACAGTTTGTTCAAATGTTTGGGATGAACATTGAGAAAGATTTGACATGTTTTCTTTTTGCCTTTAAAAATAAAATTAAGTTCTCTTACCACTGTGAAAAAAAAAAAATCCACACCCTGAAATGACTACAGGTTACTCAGTAATCTCTCCACTTTATCCAGGTCTACAGATGCATGGACTTGAAGGTGGTATATTAACTGCCATCCCTTAACACACAATCTTATTGGTTGGTGTGTTCTTGAGGCTCCAGAAAAATACTGGGGTTCAAATGTTGGTTTTGTTTACATAATCAGAGAATATCTGTCTTCTACAGATGCCATAAATTCAAATGTTGCTATTAGTTATGACACATTCTTAAAAAGGATGCTTTGCAATGACTTTATTTTCCTATGCTGAAGTGTTTGTTGACAAGGTCTTAAGAGGAGGTTCTCATTCCGAGCACTGGAGGAATGGAGGGATATAAATAGCTTTCATCGTGTGTGGAGTCTTCTGAGAATAATTTCTTTTTCTTTTTTTCTTTCTCTTTTCAATGGAACCCTGGCAAGGAAAAGCCTAAACTATATACACAGCATTACATCATTTGTATTAAATCATTTTGTTTTGAGGGCCTTCTAGATCCAGAGAGCAGAAATTAGTTAGAATGAAAAGATAAATCGTTCAATATGTCTAAAAGCCTCGGAATCCTTGTTCCTCAGTATCAGAAAAAGTTCATGACATATTTATATCAGACCTGCAGTGTGTAAGCCTTAGATGTTTAAAAGTTACTCTGGAATGAAAACTAGAGAAACAGGATTTACAGAAGAATTTTAGTACGTTTGGGGTGAAGGGAATATAGCTTCATTTAATTTTGATGTTTTGATGTTTATAGTTCTCCACAAAGCATAAGTAATGGAGCTAATACATTGGAGTTTGTGGCTTGTTTCTATCTTTTGCATTTCTGAATATATTCTGCTTATATTCTGAATATATATTCTGCTTGTTATACTTGGAGATGCCTCTCTTTATGGGAACTGAACTTGGAGTTGGAGAGTGGAGTGTGGTTTAGACATATTTCTAGAGACAAAGAGACGTGATAGTTAGCTATGTTCGCACAGGATGTTGGTAAGCTTGCAAGGTAGGTTCAAGTGAAGAGAAAGACCTGCTCACAGTTTCTTTAGTTCCCACTGAGGTACGAAAGATCCCGTATAGAGAATCGGGTCTCTGTGTAGTTAGGATGATCCTCTTCTTGCCCAGCAAGGCTCACTCATGGTGAAAAATGCATAATGATGCAGAGAAAGTCAAAGAAAACCATCTTGGCCTCAGGGCACCATGGGAAAAATATGCACTAAAAGGAGATGGAACCGGTATTCAGGTATTTGTCCTTAACTTATCCATAAGCTCAGAAAGTGGGTCTCGTGAGGGTCCTTTAGCAAGTTCATGGGCAAATGGAAAGAAAAGTTTACTTTGAAGAAAAATATTCTTTTGAAATCCGTGCATAATTTTTTTCATAGCATGCATTTTCATAAACTCTTTGAAAACTCCTTAGGTGCATGCACGTCATTTTTTTTTTTTTGCACCAATATACACTTATTTTTTAATTGCATTTCCTGCGAACTTCGCGACCTTCTATCACAGCATTGAGAAAGGATACTGAGAGTGGGGCACCCTCTAAATTTTCATTTAGAAGGGACCTGGTCTAGCACAGCAGGCAGAGTACCCTAGATGGGGGCATAGGGCAGGCATGTCTGCCTGGCATGCCAGAGCCTCCCTCAGCTCCCAAGGGCATGGTTGCTGTGGTGAGACCCAGTGGGCCTGCCAGGTTGGGTGAGGTGAGCCATGACAAAGGCTGAAATGTGCCATCAGGCCAGGGCCACCTTGAGACCCAGCCCAGCTGAGGCTGGGGGATGAAAACTATGATAACTGGGGGTAGGGGGGAGAGAAAGACAGCTGAGGCCAGGCAGCTGGTGTTCTGGAGGCTAATCCCCTTCACTCATGGAGTGGAGAAAGAGCTATTCATCTGTGGAGTCTCAAAACAGAAGCCAGCACAGGGTGCCCAGAAGTCAAGTGGAGTGCAAGCTTTATGCTGGAGTGGAGTGGGTTTGGATGGGATTGCTCTATCAGATCACAGCTATTACCTAAGAGGCTGGTATGTGTGCATACCAGGCTGAGTTGTAAACAGGAAAGTTTTATTTTTTCATCCTATTAAGCAGTAGGTGGGGGATTAAGAATAGAATCAGCTTATTTATAGGCCAAATAAAGGAACTACATTATTTGTTTGTTTAGTTGAGGTGGGAGGAGAGAGGAAGGGAGAGGAAGAGGAGGAGAGAGAGGCACAAAAAGAGGGAGAATCACTCATTTGCTGCTTCATTCCACAAGTGCCTGCAGTGGCCAACACAATGCCAAGAGTTAAGAGAATGCCACCCAGTTTCCCCCATGAGCAGCAGGGACCCATTTACTTGAGCCATCACCAGCTGACTCCCAGGGTCTGCATGAAGAGGAAGCTGGAATCCAGAGCCAGAATCAGGACTCAAACCTAAGAATTCCCATATAAGACACCGGTGTCTTAACCACCAGGCCAAATGCTCCCCCCAGGAGTTGCAGTTTTGAAGCCTGTTTGAAGACTATTGGTTCACCTGCACTTGCAAGATAACCCTGAATGCTTTGCTAAGGTTACTGGTCATTTGTTGAGCAGCATCACTGTGCAAAATCAAGAGATATGTTACATCTTTTACCATATTTGGAAAGTGGCAGAAAACATGCCATTCCTTATTCTTCAAAACACAAAACAATAACAAACAAAGTTGTCCTTGGCTCTTCTTGGCAAGTACTAGAAATCATAAACCAATATGCTGTGGGTTGCATCAGGCTTCCAGAAACATTTAACTTGACAGTGCTTTATAAAAAATAAAACTAATACTTAAAAGTTAGACTATTTCATAAAGTGACGGGTTTCTGGCTATTGTTGACAAGACTTGGAGGGCTGACAGCACTGGGTCTGCACCCCTGAATGGGACTGATTTCTGGAGCCATGCCTCTTATGTGTTCATTTCATGATGGGATTTCCTTTGCCGCTGTCCCTGATGTTGACCCTAATAGTCAGGTTGCACCAGGTCTGCTTAGCTTCCTGTACTCTTTGGAGTTGACTTGGGACTGTTGTGTCCAAAGGCTAAATTCCCACTTTAATCCTTTACTCAAGTCTCCTCCCTGCAACAAGACCCGCTGAGCCAATATTTTCAGCTTAATTTTCACCATTGCTCTGTGAGTTAGCTCCTCTTCAAACTTAACCACAAACTGTTCATTTGTATTTGCCAGATCCCATTCCTTTCTTTATGATGTTTAAGGTCTCCCAGCCCCTGCCCCTTCTGAGTTGAACCCAATCTCCCCAAGAAGAGTTAATTCCAATCAAGATCACAGACATTTTCTTAAGAGCCATTGTACTTGAGACATCCTACTGGATGCTGCTGGGATCCATTCCCATAAGGAGGTTACAGTGTATTTGGGAGTGTAACATCTAAACACACAAAAAACAAAATTAAATAGTGCATTAAAGAACCGATGATGCGAATGATAGGAGAGAAAATGTGAGACAGTATCACCAGAGGTGCCATGGAAATCCGTAGGAGGTGCCCACATCGTCTGCATTTCTTTGGGACAGAAAGTTGAGCTCCTAGTTTTGTGTCCTGGAAGATTAACCTTACTTACTGCAAGGCTGTCACTGTAATCTCAAAGTTGAAAACTTATTCATTGAAGTTTAAAACAAGCTCTAAATAATAATGCAATTTACATCAATTTACATCCTGTATTCCTAGGATGAAGTCACGTTCATCATCTTGGAATTAGTTCTCTCTGCTGGCCCTCCTCGTACTTGGTATTTAAATTATTGTTTAATGAAGATCAATAAGAAATAGGGTCTGAAGGAAGTTTTGCTTAAATAAGCTGAATTGATGATGCTTTTCAAATTGGTGGAAATGAAATAGAATTTGCCGTAAGATGATTATACTAGAATACATATGGCAATCCACTTATTGCACTCTCCCTGTGATTAATTAGTGTGGCTTAGTTCACTAACCTTGCTGAATGGCATCTTGTGGGGGCTAAGATGGCCACCTGTGCACACTTCTACCATTGCTATGGTTTGAAGTTGCACACAACTACGTTGACATGCTATAGAACAAAAATGATTCACACTACCCCTCGGGTAGTAATCCCAACTTAAAAGATGTAGAAAGGAGGCCTGGAGAGGCAGAGAGTTTTCCTTCATTCTCACTTACTGGTGGCAGGATGACCAAACGCTCACCTGGTGTTGGTTCAGCAATCCCTGGTCCTTGCCAGTCGACTGCTTTGCGTCTCAATCATTCTCCCCTGTCTCAGAACTCCAAAGACCAAACAATTTATCCCTTTGTGCAAAACAAACACAAGGACACCCAAATCCAGAAGGCTTTTGAAGGTTTAGGAATATGTTGGGAATGTAGCCAACTACTAGTGTTATCTAGTGTGTCTCTGACGAAATGGCCTTTAAGTGGGGTTGAGTGGTAAGATTTTATCATCTTGCATGGTTATCTTTACCAAAAATAATTTATTTAACGGTTTTTGATTTCCAAATGCATTGTTAACTATTTCTTCCCTGGGAAATTTTATGAAGGGCTTCATGCAGTTTCTTTTTAGTGAATTATTAGCCTGTCATTCTTAAAAGCCGGTGGCTAAGACAGGAACATTGTGAAGTTTCCTTTACAGTGGCCTGCAGTTTTCTTAAATGGAGAATATTTGTAGAATTTCCATTTTATTCATAGAAATTTTATTATTTAAATAACACAAAGAAATGAACATTTAAAAAAAATATCTCACATACACTTATATATTCATTTCAATTTTCCAGCTTAATCCTTTTTCTAGACTTCCAAGTTTCTCTAAACATTTCCTTGGGCTAAGGGGAATCTCCATTTTAGATATAATTATAAAAAGATGATGATCTGTAAGAAAATCTCAAGGGCACAAACACATTGATACAGTAAAATAAAAAAATGTGATGCTAGTAAAGATTTTTTATCCAAATATTTTGCCTAAACAATCACCATCACCACTACCACAAAAAAAAAAAAAATGAAATCAGTTTTATGTTGGGGTCCCTAAGACTGTGCAAGGCAGGCTCACTGATAGTCACAAATTAAGCAAAATTGTGGTGAGTTTAATTCAAAGGCTCGAAAGTGTGCCAGGCCAATAGCAGCAGAGCTAAATCTAAAGACAGACAAGCTTTTCTTGATTACAGTGATTACATCATGGTCATTAGAATTTTAAGTAACTAACCCAAACACAGACATCATATCTTCATTTGATAGCTGTAGTCTAGCAAATAGTGGGAAAGGATGTTATGTGTGGATTAAGTTGGATGAAATGAAAACAGACATTCTTTTTGAACCTGTCTGGCAAAGAAACTGAAAACTTCAGAATCAGGCAGTAAAGTTAACTTCTAAAGTTCGGGCTCTTTGATTGGAAGGGGGTCTGTGTAGTGTTTTGGGCTAGCCTTTGTTTTATGGGAAGCCACTACAAGGGCTAGCCGTGTGTGACTGCTTTTCATGCAATCCTTAGTCAAGGAAAAGATGTGTAAGACCTGCTTTCTGGAACTTAAGCCAATTAGCACTTTTAGATTTTCAAAGAATAATAAAATGTTCGCAATAGCTCAGTATTTATTTTCTCATCAAGTGTAATAGAATTAAACCCCGTGTGTGAGTTTTAGCTCTCCAACTGTCCATCCTCAGAAGGTCTCCAGCGTCCTACCCTACTCAGTGTGTAGACAGTTCATGCTGAGAAGACAAATGCTTTGCTCCAGGGAAAGGCATGCATTGGGTTACAGTCAGAGCCACATACATGAAAGCATGTGCACTGGCCCCTGACCCTGAACCCCTACTTCATAGCACTACCTGTGGGAACACTGCCCGAAGACCAGGGGAGTGAGGCAAAGAAAAACAAGGCGTAGAACAAAAACACAGCCTACTGAAGTTCTTCTGCATTACCTGTCTTAGAAGAGGCAGCTTAATTTAAGGAAATCCAGTCTTTAAAAAAAATGTTCTATGTTAAGAAAATGAAGGCAAAGAAGTAGACCAGCATAACTACATTATGTACTTTTAAGAAAAAAAAGAAGCTGGTAAGACCACTAGTGGTCTGAACTTCAGTGAGACATTCTGTGTAAGTAAAGGCATGTTACAGCTTCAGCATTATCATCATCAAAAAGTATTTATTGAGTGTCTGGACTCACTGAGCATCATCAAACCTACTATGTTTAAAGAACTTAAGAAAGGAAATTAAATCTTCATGTAAACACAACCCAAGTAACATGAATTGATATCAGCTCCTTAAATTGCACCTTAAAGAAACCATTTAGGTTGTTTAAAGGAAAACTATATAGACACTGCTTGTGAAGCTTGCATGTTTTATCACCCTGGTAAATAAGTGGTCTCATTTTCTACTTTACTGACATTTCAAAATGATGGGAGGAACTCGCAAAAGTTTCACAGCAATTCTCAGATAAGTTTTATTATTACAAAGAAATAAACATGGATAAAATCGATCTTCCACACTGCATTTTCTTGAGTTACTTGGTCTTGAAATAAAAGTCAATTAAACTTGTGTAAACTTTTGCACTAACTGTTGCCCTAGTTTATGTCACAGCCATTGCCGAGGAATTTTCCTCATAGCCTAGAAAATATGCAAATAAAATGATACTGCCGGGGGACTTTTAAATCTGTTAGGATACTGAGGTGCAGGAACCCCCGTGTGCTCAGATGGAAGTCGGTGGTGCTCACGGCAGGAAGAATGCACAGAAAATTCGGGGAGCAAATTTTCTGCAGGGCTCTGGATCCCAGCTGATACTGCTGTAATTGTTTTGGTCTGGGACTGCACAGGAGCATTTTATAAAATCTCCCTGGGATAGGGCTTGGATTCTTTCATCTATTTCTAGTCATTAGAACAATACTGTTTTAAAAAAAGATTTATTTATTTATTTGAAAGTCAAAATTACACACACACACACACAGAGAGAGAGAGAGAGAGAGAGAGAGCGAGCATTAATCCACTGGTTCATTCCCCAAATGGCCAGGTGGAAGCCAGGAGCCAGGAGCTTTCTCCGGGTCTCCCATGTGGATGGCAGGGTCCCAAACACTTGGGCCATCTTCCACTGCTTTCCCAGGCATGTTAGCAGGGAGCTGGATCGGAAGTGGAGCAGCTGGGACCTGAACAATCGCCCATGTGGGCTGGCTGGGCTCCCTGGGCTGCCTGCACTGCAGAGGGCAGCTTAACCTGTTAACCTGTTAGCTTAACCACAGTGCTGGCCCCTAGAGCCATATTTCTTAACACTGAAGTGGTTTTAGCTTTTTCAAGTAGAACAGGTATCAGAATCAACATATCAAAGAGAGGTGAATGAGGAACTCCACTCACTTATTTTGTCTATTCATCGCTGCCCCCCTGCCATGGGAGATAGGAGAGAAAAGAACTCTACATTACATGAATGTTGAACAGGTCACATCTAGCAGCTGAGACAGTGCTATTTTTGATCAACATGAAGTTGTCCTGGGGAGGATAGGGCCCTATAGTTGGGCACAGTTGTCACACATAGAGTAGTACATTGTCACAATCATCAAAACCAGTAGCATAGTATGAATACAGGTGAAGTTGGATTCTAGGACAGAAGGATACAGGGAGAGCTGCACGAAGATGCATTTTCTCAGTAGTGGAAGCACAAACAGACAGACATATAAACAGAGTTTGGGGAAGAAGTGAGAACTGAGGAATCCAGAAGCTAGGAGAGAAATAGCACACAGGAAACCAGGCCATTAAGTAAGGAGGTGGGCATAGGCAGGTGATGGGTCAGGTGGAAACAGAGAATTTTTTTATTTATTTTTTAAAGATTTATTTATTTATTTGAAAGTCAGAGTTACACAGAGAGAGAAGGAGAGGCAGACAGAGAGAGAGGTCCTGCATCTGTTGGTTCACTCCCCAGTTGAGGCCATTCTTTAGAAGTGATACCCATACTTCTGAAGCTGGACAGTGGGTCAGGCAAACGAATGGAAGGAATGTTTCAGCAGTAAGAGTCAACCCCTGTTTTTTGTCATTGGTTATTTCATGATGCTGTGAGTCTGCGAAAGAAAAGGGGTCCGCTTTTGACTCCAGCGCATCTCCCCTTCTTCTAGAGACTCCGTTTAGTTCCCTTAGTTATTAGAGGTGAGAATTAGAATCTCAGTTTTCAGATAAAGATATCAGAAATCTGGAGGTGTTAAGCAGCTTGTCCACACTACCCACCTATTGACGATAGAATCAGGTTTGAACTATCTTCTATTAACACATAGTAGATGTCTTCATCTCTTTATGTCACTACTCTCTATCTTATTTCACCATTTTTTTGTAATGCAGAATAGACAGTCTGGCAATAAGTCACAGAGCTTTGTCACATTTTGTGACATCTCTAAGAAGGCAGAGTGGCTTTTGTTCATTTTTCATGTTTTTATTTTCATGTGCTGATTTCCTTTTCTTTGAGCTGTATAAACTTTGCTACAAATATCTGAAGGGCTAATATTTGGCAATATAGTTTGAAATTTTATAGCAGTACTCTGTAATAACTTTTTGTAGAATTAAATATATATATAAATAATGATTACCTCTACTATACAATGAAATTTTTTAACAATTACTTTAAAAAGTAACATAGGTTTCCAAGCATCCACAATTCTGGGAAGATTTAATGATAGAATTCCAGGTTTCATTTAAGCAATACCAAACACCAGCTAAATTACTATGGTTTTGTTTTATTTATTTATTTTTAAAGATTTATTTATTGATTTGAAAGGCAGAGTTTACAGAAAGAGAGAGAGAGCTCTCTTTCAGCTGCTGATTCACTCCCCAAATGGCTCTAACAGCTGGAGCTGGGCCAGTCCAACGCCAGGAGACAGGAGGTTCCTCCAGATTTGGGCCATCCTCTGCTGCTTTCTCAGGTGCATTAGCAGGGAGCTGGATCAGAAGTAGAGCAGCTGGGACTTAAAAAGGAGAAAATACTGGAAGCTGGCATCACAGTGATTTACTCACTAAGCTACATCTTGGCTTGCAGGGTTTTGTTCTATAAAAAATACGGAATTAGAATATACATTCACATGTTTACATTTTTAAATCTTTTTAATTATTATTATTTTTTTTATTAGACAGGCAGAGTTAGACAGTGAGAGAGAGAGATACAGAGAAAAAGGTCTTCCTTCCGTTGGTTCAGCCCCCAAATGGCCGCTATGGCCAGCCCTGCGCTGATCCAAAGCCAGGAGCCAGGTGCTTCCTCCTGGTCTCCCATGTGGATGCAGGGGCCCAAGCACTTGGACCATCCTCCACTGCCTTCCCGAGCCACAGCAGAGAGCTGGACTGGAAGAGGAGCAACCGGGACAGAATCCGGCACCCCAACCGGGACTAGAACCCTGTGTGCCAGCGCTGCAGGTGGAGGATTAGCCAAGTGAGCAGCAGCGCTGGCCAAAATTATTCTTAAAAAGAGAAAAATATTACTTCCAATCCTTCTCCTCAAATATAATTTTCATTTTCAAGCGTGATCTCACGGTCTGGGTTGACACATGCGTAGACTGAGGCATAATACTCTAAGGTGAAAATGACCATTTTTTAATTTCAACCTTTTCTAGTAATATTACATTTTTAAAAACCCATTTTTAAAACATGTTAAATCCATTATAATCTACTGATATTAAAAAAAAGAATTTTTAAGGGAAATAAATAGAAGATTGAACACCTGAATATGGGATATAAATAATATAAATATTGAATATGTGACTTCAAAAAGCATGTGTAACGGTGGTATCAATAAAAGCATGGTGACTGGCTCTTGGGTGCCAATCTTGGCCAAACTGACAGTAAGTTAAAAATATCTGGGATGCAAGACTGTAGGTCTGGTCTGGAGTTGCAGATTAGACAGCAAGGAAACAGTGGGATAGAGACTCCTTCTGGTCACACTGCCTCTGTCTGACTTTATTATGATCCTTCCTGGTTTTTATCAGGGTGACCTCAGGAAAGTTAGCTAAATCCTTGAGGTCACGTTTTTCTTTTTTGAAACAAAAGCCTATCTTTCAGACATTTAATGATTAGCATTTCCTAAGTATAATCGAAATGTTAATTATTATAAAGAAATAACAATTGTCAGAAAATCTTCGTGTGGCATCTTCCTTGCTATTTCACTCTAATTGAATATTTCCCTTGGCGTAACGTGGAGAACACCATCATGAACCCACAGGATTTTTCATTTTATTTTTTAACTTAGTAATACTTTAAGGGGAGTAGTTTGGTCAATACATGCAAAACCACCTACTGATTGGGTGTAAATCTGTTTTAAATTAGATGACCAAAAATGCAGAACAGATTATTGTACCTATTACTTTGCATATTTCTAAATTCACTTTTCTTAAACAATACATCATACTTATGCCAGAAGACATGGCTAATGTGAAAGCCCTATTCTTGCAAAAGCTGTCTGGGAAATGAGTAATGAGAAATGAGGATTTCTGGGTAGCTTAGCTGGAATATGCCTATCAGAAATGATACTCGATGAAATGTGAAAATGCTGATTAATGAGCCAGAGATTGCACAGGTCTGGAAACGCAAGATAACTCTGCACTCCAGGTTGCATCTGAAATCAAAGTGCAGGGCAAATGTTTTGTTTTTGCCTGTGAATGAAAGGGCTTCAGTCTGTGAGACTGCTCATCTGGCATTTTTCAGTAGCACCAAATTCATTAGCAGTGATTAGTCCTTTTCTCTGAAGCCCTCACTTGAAATTGGTCAATAAAAGGAGAGTGTGGGCAGTAAAAGATCAAGGGACAGTATCTCTATTTTGAGGCGTTCTTAAGTTTTCCTGATTGGTGCAAACCTAAATAAGCATTAAAGAAGAAGCTATGTGATGAAAAGATGAATTCTCCCTGAGCATCTCCAATATTAGGTTCTATTGAAGGCAACATAGAGAATTTAGTTGAAGTAATTCACATATATTGACAACTTCTTGTGTGACTGAAGATTATGAATGACAGAAACATCTTTTTGCTGTTTATTTCATTACCTCAGCCATGGAGAAAAATATTTACAGTCCATTTCATTGATATAATTATCTGGTATAGGATAGACATAATTAGCTTTTTAAATTTTGCTTTTTTTTTTTTTTTTTGGAAAAGAAGGGAATGAAAGAGAAAGGGAACTCTCTCCTACTGGTTCACTTCCCGGATGCTAGCAATAGATGGGCTGGACCATGCTGAAGCCAGGAGCCCAGAACTCAATCCAGGTCTCCCATGTGGATGGCAGGAATTCAACCACTTGAGCCATCATCATCTGCTGCCTCCCAGGATACAAATTAGAGAATGGGGCCAGAGATTGAGCCCAGGCACTCTGAGATGGGATGCAAGCTATTCTAGGAGTGCCGTAAGAGTTGTGCAAAGCTGCTGCCCCCATAATTAGATTGTTTTAATTTTACCCTTTTTACACACAATTTTATGTCAAGATGGTGAATGCTGAGTCATCCTGTGGTGGATTGGACAATCCAACATCATCTTGTTTGGTACAGCAAGACAAATATGATTCATACAAGCCTTAGTCATCATCTTCAACGTTCATACATTAGCAAAGTGAACTCTACATTTTAGGGCCTAGTTTTAAAGTGAAGAGAGGCCAACGGAAGGGTCATAGTATGAAGGGGAAATTTAAAGATGTGTTCTCCAAAGAAGTCCTTAACTGAAACCCATTCTGTAACAAGATTTTTATGTGTAATTGCATAGTTAATATCATGCAAATATACTCCAAGCCTGCTAATAACCTCAGCTACAAGAACATGCATTTTAAGAAGCATGTTGTTGGGAACCCCTGTCTTTCTTTTCATTATCCTCTTACAAATATTGGTCATATCTGTAAATTTAATCCTAAATACAGTATTCTCAATGCTGTGGTAAAATTCTGCGTGAAATAGGACAGACAGGTCTAATAAGAAAAGCTGGTGTTGTTATGCATTCTTTTAATTTCATATCACATCAGTTCATTTTGCTGACAGGATAATCTTATAAAGATAGAAACTGTTTTATCCTCACACCTATTTTTCTGATGGAAAAAATGAGATTTGGAACACTAAATAATTAGCCTGAAATTTCATTGTAAGTGGCAGGACTGTCATTAAAAGCCTTGATCTCTCTTCTTTTAAAATACACCACTCCAGAAGCAAAGTAATTCAAGGATGTTGGAAAAGGACATATGAAAGTGTGCTGTTGATGGCCTATAGCTTTGATTAATTCTGTCACTGAGAGAGTAATTTTCTTGCATTGAGAATTCTTCAATACCAATTTCCCCCTATCTTTTCCAGTTTGATAAAGGCTAATGACCAAGGGGTGTGTCTGTGTGGGCAGGGAAGGCAAGGAAGAAAGGATTTCACTGAAATTTAGGGGCTGTTAAGACTGACGGATGCAAAATGTCATCTCCTTCCTGGGAATTATTCCATGCAAGTTCTACAAAAGAAGTCTTTTTAAAATTTTTTTTTGACAGGTAGAGAGGACAGTGAGAGAAAGAGACAGAGAGAAAGGTCTTCCTTTTTCCATTGGTTCATCCCTCAATGGCTGCTGCGGCCGGCGCACCACACTGATCCAAAGCCAGGAACCAGGTGCTTCTCCTGGCCTCCCATGCGGGTGCAGGGCCCAAGCACTTGGGCCATCCTCCACTGCACTCCCGGGCCACAGCAGAGAGCTGGACAGGAAGAGGAGCAACTGGGACAGAATCCGGTGCTCTGACTGGGACTAGAACCCGGTGTGCCGGCGCCGCAGGCGGAGGATTAGCCTATTGAGCTGCAGCGCCGGCCACAAAAGAAGTCTTGATCCCAGAAACAATCCTTGGGGCTTAGAACATTGTTCAGTTTGATGACTTGGGAGCTGACATTTCTGCCTGCAACTAACTGATTGGGACATACTAAATGTATTTAGTAAATTCTTATTTAAGCTAAGGTAGGCTATTTATAATTCAATTAACCAAAAGCCAGAAAGGGAGAAGTTGGGCTCATTGAAATATTTTCAGAGTTTATTTATATCATATTCAGAAGTCATAACTTAATTATTAAAGGAATTGTCTAAAAGACTCATGTAAATTCCATTTCTTTGATGCACCTCACCCTTTGCTTCCTTGTCTACCTCTTAAAATCTCAACAGATTATAGTTTGTAACATTTGCCGAGATTCTGATTTCTAAATCAAGTTATTATACTAGATTTGCTAATGGTCTCCTCTATACCATTTGACACCCTAAGTTGGTAGTGTTCAAGAGAAATTCATGCAAACTCTGGGGAAAAAAATACATTCAGGTTTTCTTAAATCTTACAGCTACTTTGAGTGCTGTCCAGGAAAGAAAACAGATTACAACTTTTGATAACAGGGGAAGAAAATATTATTATCACAGCTTGAAATCTCTGAACAGGAACTTTCTTTAGGGAATAGACATAAAAGTACAACAGAAATTTAATTACAAGGAGATTTTCCACCTCAGAAATATTTGCATTAATATCAGTGATAACTACAATAAAGAGACTATTGTCTGGTGCTGTAAGCAAAGGAAAAGATGAAAGGCATCCCAGAATCTCTGTTGTAGACACCCGAAAGGCACATTGACTATTTAGATTTTCTTTTGGATAACCCTAAACAAAATACTCAGGAACGATATTAAAGCAATGCTCATTCTTTAGTGTCGTGTTGCTTGTCAGTGTTTCACCAAGGGGCTGTCAACTATCTATTACTGGTCCTGGCCTGGTATAGAATTATGTCTCCAACAATATAATATTTATAAGGAAATGTGATAGTAATGTAGAAGATGATCACCCTTTTTTGTTTGCTATTCCTGAGTACCAGGTACTGCTTAAAGAGTGAGCTTCATGAACTCTCTATATGAGAAATCCAGATATTAAGTATATGTAGAGCTTGCATTATGATTATACTGCAGGTGTCAGGGGCAGGAGGATGTCCCTGGAACATTAGATAATGGTTTCAAAGGCTGTGGTTTGGTTCCTTTTGCTGGAAGGGACAGAAGGTGCTAATAAAATGGATATGGTGTCAGGAACCATGGTGAACTTATGCATTTGTTTTTGAAAGCAGGGTACACTTTCCAGAGCTCCCATGAGAGGTGGAAGTCCTCCCATACACACTGGTGCCTGTCCTTACAACGCTTTTATGAGGAGGACATAATTATGCCATTTTCAGTGTCTTCAGAGCAGTAAAGTGTATCTCCTAAGGCCATTCAGATACAACACAGTGACAGCATGGTTCAAAAGTTGTTCTGTAGAGCTCACATCCCATGCACGTATACACTAACTTTTTGACGTATCCTCTGAGGCAAATAACAAGGCCAAAATAATAAAAGCAAATGTTTTAATCCTGTGTTTCCCAACCTATAGATTTTGGAGCCTTAGGAGACACCCAAGTTAATATAAGGCATCCCTGAGTCCAAAGGATTCAAGGCGTTACCTATGACAATAAAGATGTCACATCCCGCTACTTATTACATGTAAATAATCTGTAATGTAAATAAAATATCAATTGAATTTTTAGTCACCACTTATTTTTTTAAAGATTTATTTATTTTTTTGAAAGGCAGAGTTACAGAGAGGCAGAGGCAGAGAGAGATCTTCCATCTGCTGGTTCACTCCTCAGTTAGCTGCAATGGCCAGAGCTGCGCCGATCTGAAGCTAGGATCGAGGAGCTTCTTCCCAGTTCTCCCATGTGGGTGCAGGGGCCCAAGGTCTTGAGCCGTCTTCTACTGCTTTTCCAGGCCATAGCAGAGAGCTGGATTGGACATGGAGCATCCAGGACTTGAACCAGCATACTTATGGGATGCCGGCACTGCAGGCAGCAGCTTTCCCAATTACACCAGCCCCACCACTGATTCCTAAAAGCTTCATTCATTACCATTTTCCTAACCAATTCTTATCAAAAGGAAATTAACTCTAAGCACATGAGGGCCAGCAGTATTATTAACTCTGTAAAAGTGTTTGGGGGCCGGCTCTGTGGCATAGTGGGTAAAGCCACCACCTTCAGTGTGGGCATCCTGTATGGGTACTGATTCAAATCCTGGCTGCTCCACTTCTGATCCAGCAAATACTTTGGGGATCAAAGCAAACTATATGTTCACTAATGAAATAAATGTACACAGAAGAGCTAGGTGAGGTTTGAAGGATAACAATACTGTAACCCTCTGTGCTGGAGTTAAAACAAGTGGACCGCAGCAAATATGAGCAGAATCTGCCAGGCAAATGCCCACCACTGTCTTCAAAACTTTTCAAAACTAGTTCTAGAAATGTCCCTTTGAATCATCTTGAGATTCTTGTCCTGTTCCCATTCCCTTGGCTTGCTGGACTTCTCATTTCTCTATAGAGCAGTACAAGCAATACAGGATTTAAGTAACTGAAGACAGATTTGGATGATATTTTTGTAATATTTTATTTGAATGCCTCCATTTTTGTCTTTTGGCACCTCATGTTTTTGTAACTCAGTCTAAGACAATCTTTATTCCAGACAGTTGGGTTGGAAAATATTCTTTTAAAGATGCATTTATTTATTTGAAAGTCAGAGTTATTGAGAGAGAGAGAGAATCTTCCATCTGCTGGTTCACTCCTCAGATGGCTGCAACGGCCAAGGCTGAGCCAGGCAGAAGCCAGGAACCAGGAGCTTCATCTGGGTCCTCCACATGGATGGCAGGGGCCCGAGCACTTGAGCCACTTTCTGATGATTTTCCCAGGCACATTAGCAGGGAGCTGGATTGGAACTGGAGCAGCAGGGACTTGAACAGGTGCCCATATGGGATGCTGGCATCACGGGCAGCAGCTTTACCTTCTATGCCACACCACCGGCCGCTGGATATAATATTTTTATAGCAACACCAATTTTTGCATTCTATCTTTCCAACTAAGTTACCCAGAAATTATTTAATATTAATCAACCTGAAAAGAATAAACATGAATATAAATGTTTGTTTATTTTAAAATAAACAGAAATTATGTAAAACCAAAAATACATCTATGTCAGTTTTGGAGACCTGGTCACACGAAGCAGATAAAGTTGCTTCCCTCTCTAGGCTTGCTATCCCTAGTTTAAAAATTTGGATGTCAGTCATCTTCTACTGTCAGCTTTATTGGTTTATTAACTGTAGGATTTTTAAGGAAGTGTTCCTCACAGGAGGATCCTGCTTGAGTGTGTTGGCTGGCGGATGGCAGATCTCTTAAGAGGAATTTCGATTAGGAGATGGACGACCCTCACAGGTCATATTAAGCTCACTCTCCCCACATCTGACTGCAGTTCTTTCCAGAAAGCACAATTCATACTCCTCCCTGGTCCCAGGGAGACTGTATGTGCAAACAGGAATTTTCTCTTGTGGAGTGAGAGAGGAGTCACGCAGGATGTGAAGCAGGCTAATAAAATGGGAATTTACAGGCGTTGTGCTGGGAACCCCACTTTGTGTGTCTGTTATGACCAGGCCTGCCTAATCATTCCTCGCTGTGGGGGGATCCTGCCCTTCTTATTTATGTATTTATTTTCATTAATAATTAGGAGAGTTTGTTCTGAGAGAGGAGAGGGATTTTAGAGATAACGGCCAGGTGAGGCACACACATCCGCCAAGGTGATTTGAGATGCAAAGCCCAAGTTGAACATTGGCTCGGAGCTTGCTGCCCTGACATTTAATTACTCATGCGTTTGAAAAGAGGATGTACAACTTCCTTAATATTTTCGAAAAGTATGTTTTAGCTAATTATAAGACCATCTTTGGTCTTAAAAAGGGTCTGGATGTTTTTAAAGGCTAATAACTGATCTAAGGATCTTCAGAAAAAAGATTAAGCGGTAGGAATGATTCCCTAGGGCAGCCTTTTTAGGACACTTTCTATTTAGCAATTAGATAGACAAACAGACAAATATTCCTTGGAAACAAAATGCCAAACTCAGCGTTTTTTTTCATGCACTCTTAAAGAATAAACCATGTCATTTTCTAAAACATCTAACACGGTTCTCAAAGTGAAAAGAATTTCAAAGTTAAAGTCAAATATTCCTGTGCAGTGACTCTTAAAGCATATAAGAATGTAAATGACCAAAAACTGAAGTTAACCTCTTTTGACAATTCTATAATATCTACCATTACAGATCCAAAACAGGGCAATAATTCCATATGAAAACTTGGCCAGTTTGGTCTTAAAAACATTTAGGATAAAAAGGCACGCAGGATGCTCCCACATAGTGCTTTGTGAAATTATGATTTGATCTGATCGTCAAAGTCTGGAACATATTTTTCTTGGTATTTGGCTTTTTTCCCCTCACGCCTGAAATAAATTTTCTGGAGTCTCTGTCTCTGCTACAGACTATGGATTCAGAACAAAATATTTTCTTTCTCTGGGGAGTGACTGAGGCGAACGCTTCTTTGCATAGGGTATTTCGCAGCCTACACTTTTTTTTTTTCAGGTGCTTTTTCTTAGAAATGTTGCTCAGCTCACTTTTATGTCTTACTATTTTTTCTAAATGCACTAAAATCCTTTTTATCTGAGCTGTTATTAACTCTTCCAAGTCAAGTTCAACCTGCTATTTACACAAACCTTAGGTTTACCTGGAATACTGCCACTTCTTCCTACAGTTTTGCTTCATGGTTTTCTTCTACTTCTTAAAAAAAAATTCATTCATTTATTTATTTGAAAGGCAGAGTGAGACAGAATCAGAGAGAGACACACACAAACACATACATACACATTCACAGACACACACAAAGAGGGAGAGAGAGAGAGAGAGAGAGAGAGAGAGAGAGAGAGAAAAAGGAGGAGCTCTTTAGAGATGCTCAACAAATGTTTGCTGAATGGATGAACAAATAAACAAATATACATGTTGTATCTATCATGCACCACCTTGTGTTTAGTTAAATTGTGAACGTATACACTATACGTTCCTTAGGAGTTATAATGCTGGAATACATTCCCCTCTTTTGCATTTGCACCCATGCACACACAGTACCTCACTTAGAAGCTTGTCATAGTCGTGGTAGATATCAAAACACATAAATCGAATCAGTATAGGATAGTAGCATATCAAATCATGGAATATGCTGGCCCAGAGTCTTAAATGTGGTGCTATTCTTTTCCATCTACTCATTCAGTAAATATATATTGAATGCATAATATATGACGCAATGTTCAGTGCATGGTATAGTGATGGAGAGCCAGACAATTAAAATTTCTGACTTTGTAGGTCTTACCTACTAGCTGGGAGAGATAATAAACACACATATAGGTAAATAGGAGTATGCTTCAAAAAGATTGTGAGAAAATGGAATTAAAAGATATGTTTAGTTTGGTGCAAAAAATCTGAAGTCATGCATAGCTTTCTCATAGCATGCATTCTCCTTGAACTTTTAAAAGACTCCGCATATTTGGCAAATCATTGGCAACACAATGTTAAGCAGATTAAGCCATTGCCTATGACAACAGTATCCATATGAGCTGATTTAAGTCCTAGCTGCTCCACTTCCTATTCAGCTCCCTGCTAATTCACATGGGAAAGCAGCAGAAGATGGTCGAAGTGCTTGGGCCCCTGTACCCATGTGGGAGACCTGGATGGAATTCCTGACTCCTGGCTTTGACTTGGCTGAGCCCTGGCTGTTGGGACCATTTGGGGAGTGAACCAGTGGATGGAAGACCCACCCTCCTCTTTCTCTCTCTCTCTGCCTTCAAAATAAACAATCTTTTAAAAACCTGCTAAGAAGCAAATGCAGCAGATCCAGTGCCTGCCAGTGGTCATGCAAAGATAGGCTACATGAAATAAGGTGTCACTATTTTTTTCCACAGGAGTGACATTGAAGCAGAGTGATACATGAGGCAAGTCATGTGGCTCTTTGGAAGAAAAATGCTCTAGGCAGACAGGCAGCCCTTGGAAATGTTCAGAGGCCAAAATGAACCTGGATGAGGAAGAGGGCCAATGTGGTGAGATACTTCTTTATTCAACTGGTCACTTCCACTTGGATGTGAGGTAGGGATCTCTAACAGGGAGGTATATGCACGTGAGACTGAGAAGCAGCGGCCGATGGAATAAAAGGAAAACCAGATCCTGGGGGCTCCCGGGGAAGAAAGTGTTTTGTGAAGGAAAAAGATGATCAGCTGTGTTGAATGCTGCTCCAAAGCCAGATGAAAGGAACATTGAGTACCGACCAGGCCTCCACAGAGACCTGTAAGAGAATGTTTCGGCTGGCGCTGTGGCTCAACAGGCTAATCCTCCACCTTGTGGCGCTGGCACACCAGGTTCTAGTCCCGGTCGGGGCGCTGGATTCTGTCCCGGTTGCCCCTCTTCCAGTCCAGCTCTCTGCTGTGGCCAGGAAGGGAAGTGGAGGATGGCCCAAGTGCTTGGGCCCTGCACCCCATGGGAGACCAGGAGAAGCACCTGGCTCCTGCCTTCGGATCAGCGCAGCGCACTGGCCTCAACGGCCATTGGAGGGTGAACCAACGGCAAAGGAAGACCTTTCTCTCTGTCTCTCTCTCACTGTCCACTCTGCCTGTCACAAAAAAAAAAAAAAAAAGAGAATGTTTCCTGCAAGGGTGTGGGGAAGAACACTCGCCTGGAGTTGGCTGAATCAACCAGCAGAGGTGGAAAGTGGGGAGGGTGAGTATAGGCAGGTATTTTCGGGAGCTTTGCTGAAAAGGAAAATTGAGAAATGGAGATGTACCGTAGGGAGTCTTTAGGGTGCAGGAGTGGGGAACCTTTTCTCTGCCAAGGGCCATTTGGATATTCATAACAGCATTTGTGGGCCATGCAAAATTGTCAAGTTAAAAACTAGCCTGCTAGAGATTTACTGAATTTTGAGTCCTGTCTGTGGTTGCGTTGGTAGGACCAGACCAGATGATTTCATGGGACTCATATGGCCCGCGGGCTGGACCTTCCCCACCCCTGGAACATTATTTTTGTTTGAATTTTTTTAAGATGGACAATAGTACAAGCATGTGTGTGTTTGTTGTGAGGGTGCCTGCCAACAGTGGAGGCCGTCTGTTCTCTGATGGTGAGATAGGATGAGAGGTTGCGTGTGACTGGGCTGTAGTCAGCTTGTCTGAGATCAGTAACTCATGCACACCCATGACAGGCTCATGTGTGTGTTAGTTCAAGGTTCTGAGTTAACCCTGGGGGAAGATCTTCACCTTTTTTTGCTTTAAATTCATCAGATCCCGGTGTGAAAGCCTCTTATTGTGTGTGTGGATTTCACACATTTGTTTTACAAATATGAACACAGTGCTACCCTGCTCCTTGGACATTGTTCCAGGCATGGGAAGACAAATGGCAACACTGTGCCCCTCTGCCTTCTCGGTGTTTGCATTTTGGACTTTATCAAATCAAAGAGAAGTCAGCCTTCTTCTTAAGCAGTTGTCCTTGTGTGTGTCTGTGATATACTGGTCTAAATAGCACACTTTGAGGTATCTAACTTTTTAATATTTTTATGGGATTAATTAAATTTCCATTTTTTAAAAGAACATTCAACTGAGCAAAATGTTCTTATTATGTTTCAAGAGACTTTCAAGGGTTTTGGAGCATTGTTTAATTTTATTGTGAAAATATCTTTAATTACTTGATGTTTCTATGATTGCTAACTCCATTAATAGTAAGTAAAACTTTTAAGATATTTTTAAAAATCTATTTAATATAATATTGTGAAAACATTCTTCCTGAGAAAGTATCTAGGACAAAAACACTTCATTTTTATGAACATTCAAGTCCAGGACACAACAAATTTCATATTATCTGCAAGAAATATCTGCATTACAGCTATAAATAACCACGAGATTTCCTATGTGACTCCACAGGCAAAAATTATTGGCTGTATATCATGTGTTTGATGGGCATTTCTGTTGTCATTTCTGCCTTAACACTGACCAAAAGTTTTTTTGGAATTTGAAAGCTGAATCACTTGCAATCCTCCCAGGGAGAAGGGAGAGAGAACATTTGACATGACTCTGTTCCAGAATGATACAGGCCCAGCATGGGGTGGAATGTGAAGAAGGGAAAAGGTTGAAGACGGTGAACAACTTTATCAAGCCTCCCTGGTGGTGTCTTGACAGTAGGACGTTATTATGTCCCCCGGAGCTGAGACTCCATCTCAGTCAAGCAGGAGACACAATGGCTGCATTCAGAGCAGAGCTTGTCTCAGAAGGGCTCCGAGTTCAGCAGGTCCACCCTGCTTGTCTTCTGGGAATACCAACAACCAACAGTCACGTGTACCTGGATGAAACTGACTGCAACTTTCCCTCTCAACTAACATTGTCATTTTATTTGCTGGATTTCTAGCTGAAAAATTTAGGATGAAATCCTGGTGCAGTATTGTGCATGTTTTAAGTTTGTATTTTCACATCCCATGAATGTCATTTAGTTATTAAAATTTATATTTACTTATAAATAATAAGCAGTTTCCAGAAAGTAAGATATCTCCATGGATTTGAGAAAACTGACACTTTTGTTGAAGATTGGTCATGTGCTGTACTGAAGATTGGTCATGTGGGTACTGTTCCAGGAGTGGTGGTGTGGGGGAAGGGACCAATGATAGACAACATGTGAACCTTGGCATCCTGGGTTCACAATGAAATTGGGAAGAGGAAACATGAACGTGTAGAACTTACTCAATGCAAAAAAAGAATTCTTTGGAGAGAGTTTTCATGTTGATAGTTTGGAAGCTGTTTTCACCCACATTCTCTTTTAAAATGCTTAAATATGTTTTCTTCAGTTAAAATAGTCTAATAGGAAATTATTGCAGTAGCTTTTCAAGGGAAGTTACCTCAAAAGAGGAAGTAAGTTTAGCTTGGAAGATCTGAGATTCTTTGGTAAAGCCAAGCTCAATTTCAAAATAAAAATGCTAAGTCCTCTAATTATTGTGTACTTTTTTCCCCATAGACTCTTAGTTCCAAAGGAGTTGACCCACTGTTTAGTTTTGTCTTTTTAAAGAAAATTGTAATACCAAAGAAAAATAATTTCAGACAAACCAGAACTGTTTTTTCTCTGTGAAGTTATACATCAATAGAAGAGGATTATGAAGAAAATTTGTGACTCTATAGCATATACACATATTCTGTGTGTGTGTATGTCTTTGATACATGATTTGCATAATTACAGCTGCAGGGACCGCTCAACCCCAGGTCTTTAGTTACCTAGACTCTGTGGAACCAGAATCCTGCATCCTGGCAGAATGAGCTATGCTGTTAATTCCTCTGAGGTGGATGAGTGGAGTTTCACAAAACTTTGCTCACAAGCTCTGGTTGATCCTGCACTGTAGCCTTGATTTTATGGATGTCGTGAACATCACAGATCTGCCCAGTCTCTTTGGTGGGAACTGCTGTGAGGCAGCTCGTTTAAAGCAGGGATATAATGAGAACTCCAGGTAGCTGCAGGATAATGGGAACTGATGCTCTTTCTTCCTTCTTTCATTTGTGTCGGAGTTGTGTTAGAATTCAGTGAAAGGGGAAAACCTTAATGACAAGGGTATTGATGATTCTTCATGGTTTGATAGTGAGGCAAACATGTGTCAGGTCTTCTGTGTTCCCAACTTCAATTCCTTTCTTCACCACTCCCTGGAAGTTAGAGGTACTTCCCCTTTTAGAAGTGCAAGGGTGGGAGGTTAGAGAAGGAGCAAAGGGAATTGTGGAAGAAAGGAAGGAGTGTGTGTGGGGGAGGTAGGGAGGCGTAAGGAAGACAGGAAGGGAGGGAGAGAGGGGAGAAAAGAAGGCAGGCAGGCAGGCAGACATAAATGAGTTTTTATCTAATTTTCTCAGCACCATCTTCCTCTCTGGCAAGCCCTCTCCCCATCTGACAGTCAACTTCCAGACAGGGCCCCCGCAGCAGCACAGCCTACGTTGTCTGCTGCCAGACCACAGCGCCAGCTCCTCCATCCAGCTCAGAAGCAGGTCTTGTGAGCACCATTCTCCTGGAATTTTCATGCTCTGACTCTGATACTTAGAACTTGGCTGGTTAAGTTTCAACAAACAGCATTTAGGGACCCCAAGTCTGCCTTGAGAGGCAAACTTGGGTAACAGTTGAGGCTCCACAAGGCCCTGCCTAACCATAGGCTCCTGTTTCGTAGATTCCAATGTGCTATAGCACACTGTGTCAGTATCTCACTTCAAATAGCCTCCCCACCTTCCCAGCTATGAGCACCTTCAAAAAGTTTGTGGAAACATGATACTAAATAGAGGTGTATTTTTGGGGCAAGAATCTTTTAAACTCAAGCATTTTTTTAATAATATGAATTTTCTATTCTTTTAAACAATTCTTTTTAAATATTTATTTTATTTGAAAGGCAAAGTTACAGACATAGAAGGAGACAGAGATAGAGAGATCTTCCATCCACTGATTCTCTCCCGAAATGGCTACAAGAACCAGGGCTGAGCCAGGCCAAAGCCAGGAGCCTGGAACTCCACCTGGTTCTCCCATGTGGGTGGCAGAGGCCCAAACTCTTGGGCCATCTTCTGTTGCTTCCCCAGATACATTAGCAGGGAGCTGGATCAGAAGTGGAGCAGCTGGGACTTGAACCACTCATAAGGGATGCCGGCATCTTAGGTAGCAGCTTAATCTGTTGTGCCACCATACCAGCTCCTGGGAAAGTTCCTGTATGTATGAAAGACTTATAATCACTACCCACTCATAGGTAACTGGTTTTAAACTTCATTTTCTGCATTAAAGGGCTCCTTACTTTATTGTTTGTAACTTAGAGAGTAGCACCATGCAGGATTCCCATGATAAAAGATTCAACAACCTTAATATTTTCTTCCTAGAGTAGAGGTGAATCAAGCTTGATTCCCTCTTTCTTAGTTAATTTCCAAGCCTGGCATTAACACAGGTTGTATCACCTGGCGGTGGTAAGATAAGGCATAGCAATTGTGCCATTCTTTCATCTCTAAAGGCACTGTTATATCTGCTACACTGGATGGTGACTTAATAAATTCCTTCTAACTACAGCAGGGGACAACACATCCACAGAATTAATGTGAGCTGTTCCCTGTATTACATTTCCCCTCTCCCCCACCCATGTCTTTGCTATTTTCTATTTATAATTAGAAAACAACTACTTCACACTTTGGTTTCATTTCTTTTTCAAATTCAATTAAATTTTTAAAAATTTTATTTAAGGTATACAAATTTCATATATTTCCCATATACAGATTCAGGAGCATAGTGATACTTCCCACCTCACCCTCCCTCCCAAACGTGCTGCTGCCCTTCTTTCTCTTATTTCTGCTCTCCCCATTCTTTTTTTTTTTTTTTTTTTGGACAGGCAGAGTTAGACAGTGAGAGAGACAGAAGAAAGGCCTTCCTTCCATTGGTTCACCCCCCAAATGGTCACCGCAGCCGGTGTGCTGCGCTGATCCAAAGCCAGGAGCCAGGTGCTTTCTCCTGGTCCCCCATTCGGGTGCAGGATCCAAGCACTTGGGCCATCCTCCACTGTACTCCTGGGCCACAGCAGAGAGCTGGACTGGAAGAGGGGCAACAGGGACAGAATCTGGTACCCCAACAGGGACTAGAACAAAGATCTATTTTCAGTTTACTTTATATTCATAAAATTAACCCTACAGTAAGTAAAGAGTTCAACAAATCATATGAAGAAAAAAAAAAACACTGTTCTTCAACAGTAGAGACAAGGACTATAAACAATCATCAAATCTCAAAATGTCAATTTCATGTCTACAGATTACTTTTCAGATTCTTTATTAGTTACCACGGATCAGGGAAAACATATAGTATTTGTCTTTTTGGGGCTGGCTTATTTCACTAAATATAATGGTTTCCAGTTGCATCAATTTTGTTGCAAAAGACAGGATTTCATTTTTTATTGCTGTGTAGTATTCCATAGTATATATTTACCACAATTTCTTTATCCAGTCTTCCACTGATGGACAACAGGTTGATTCCGTATCTTAGCTATTGTGAATTGAGCTTCAGTAAACAGGGGGTACAGATCACTCTTTCATGTGTTGATTTCATTTCCTTTGGGTAATTTCTCAGAAGTGGGATAGTATCTTCATTGCTAGGTCAAATTCCCACCCCCTTTTTTTTGTAGGCTGCCATTGTTGTAGTATCCATAGGGGATTGGTTCTTGGTCCCTCATGGGCACCAAAATTCAAGGATGCTCAAGTCTGTTATATATCATGGTATAGTATTTGCATATAATCTTATAATACTCCCACATACTGTAAATAATTTCTGAACTACTTAAACTACACAATAAAATGGAAATGCTGTGTAGATAATTGTCATACTGTATTGTTTTGGGAAAATGACAAGAAAAATGTCTGTACCTGTTCAGTAAAGAGGCAATTTTCCCTACATATTTTTTCCATGGTTGGTTGACTCTTCATGTATAGAATTGTACATACTCATAAACTGAAAACAGAACAATTGACTAAAATAGTGGTTTTAAAAATTTATATTTTTATGTGAGATTAGATACATACTGGTTATGGAATTGCACTACCATAAGCTGTATGCAGTATAAAAAGATAATAACAAAGTAGGAAAGTAATACCCACCCCATGGGTAAACTTACTATTTCATCAATCCCTTTTGATGTGTACACTCATTCAGTTATTTCCAACAAAAATGATGAGCATTCCAGCTCCTTCTTACTAAGACATTCAGAGTAAGTTCAACAGAGTAACAAGAACGCATTTTTTTTTTTGTCTTCTACAGAAAGACAAATTGCTACACTCACTTTAGATTTAATCTTTTAAAAAATTAATCGTTGTACTGTCTAGATCAAACATTGTGTCTGATATTTGTATTCCTTGGATTACATTCATAGTGTCTGCGAGTGGGACATTAAAGATATTAATATATCAGAATCTGTATTTTAAACAGAGGCTACTGCACTATCGCTCTGAATGAATTACCTGGCAAATCTATTTGAGAACAACTCTATCTTCCCTTAGTGTGAGAAACCTTTCAGCTCATTAGCAGGCAGCAATTTAGTGAGTCATTATTCAAGATGATGATAATGGCTTGAATTATTTTCAACCCCCAAATAATAAGGAATCCCCATGCAAGTGACCAAAATTTATAGCTGTGGCTTGCATAGTAGCTTAGCAGTTCACATATGGCTTATGTCAATGGCAGAAACATCGTTATTTTCTAAATCACATTGATTTGTTATGTGGTATTGAAAGATCTTAAACAGATCAAGGTCTATAAATTGCAGAATGGAGTCCTCAAAACTTCTTATCTCTGTTTCAGTTCTGTCAAAATGCACCCAAGAGCCAAGCATTCCAAGTACACAATGCTACTAGTCAAAGAATAAGAACTGAGACTATTCAATTTCCTCTTTTTTTGGCCAGGAGCCAGACTGACATTTTCCTTTCTGTTAGTTTTGGCAAGCAAGAAAGAGAGAGGAAACTTTACTGCTCAGTTACTGATGGTTTTTCTATTTTGTTTTTATTAAAAATGTTGAAACATGGGCCCTTTGTCAAAATTATTTTATTATTGAAGGGTGGGTGGGGTGAATGAACTGGCAACTGCTCAGAAAACCATTAGCAGCACTGATAATGGACAATCTTATTTGGGTTTCCCAACACAGAGGTGCTTAATTGCAATAAATTATGCAGCAGTCTGGTGACCGATGTGCACATTTAATGAATTGGTACAGACTTGAAGGTTACTCTGCTGGGAGGTAACAAACTTAGCTCATCTGATATTGCAATAAAAACCCTGATCTTTTTAAGCTATATGATGATATATTTTGGGCACACAGCTAAAAGAATGAGTTTTCATTGGCTGTGGATTTGTTGGGACTTCAAGACCAGAACACTGAAAAACCAACATCCCTCATGGTGACATTCGAATGAAATACAAAGCTGAATACATCAAGGGTGGAATGTATCCCACCCAGAATGAGAGATTGGTGGCCCTCAAAGCTCTTACAGAAGATGCAGTGTGTTCTCAAAAAACAACTGGTCTTCAGCCAAGCCCTCTTTACCTATGCAATGAATTATATTTTCAGTTCTCAAATTATTGATATAACAAGGAAACAAATACTCTTTCTCCACAATTCTGTGATAAATCTCCCTTGGAATTGGCAGAGAAATATGGCTTTCTTTAGAAGGCACTGGGAGCAAAGGATTTCATAAGCCTACAAAGGAAACTGAGTATCAATTAGAAAAACACCAAAAATGGATCTGTTGATGCTTGTAGGGTCCATGCCAAGGTGAGCAGAGAGAAAAAAAAAATGAGTACAACTAAGCAACACAATCCTTTACTCTGTGGAACGGTTTGCAGATGGAGAAACAAGGGTAACCAAGCGTTTAGCATTGTCAGTTCACATGGTGATATGGAGACTGAGCAGGAAATGAGTCGTTTCAGGGCAAAACACTTCCGAACCTTAATGCGGTAAGAATTTGTTCTTTTTCTTCTTCATGGGATGAGTTTTGTGACACAGAAAACATCAGATGAAAATATTTGGAAGCCAAATCCCCTTACTATGAAAATCATTGAAAACCAAAATGAATGATTGATTAAAAGGCTTAATCCGCCTAGAATTCCTATCTGCGATTTTTTTTTTTTGTGGTGTCTTTTGCAAATGATTTAGTGACGAATCACTGACAATTAAGGTCCTTGAGGGAAGTTAAAATATGAAGTACAATGTTTCCAAAAGAAGATAAAAACCACGCTTCCTGATAAATCAATCAAGAGTCCTGTTCTGATAACAATTATCTCAGAGACTGCATAATAGGTTTTACAGAATAGTCATGTGAAGAGAGGATTTACCTAATTGGAGACATTGTGCAGGCTCTTATAAAGATAGATGTCTTCATTTCTTTTGGTTGTGTTTTATTATTGACTGGATACTCTGATGCTCATCTTTTATAAAGTCTTAACAATGGAACTAAGGAAACCTTATGATTACTGCACCTCTCTAGGACTGGTGTTACCTATTGCTAAAGCTACCTGGACTCCGTTTGTGCCCCTGCTCTCACTTGAATGATGTTGCAGCCATTTCTGATAGTGTATAGGGATTAAAGAGCCTCCTTATATTTTTCTGGAGATTTTACCAGTAATGTACAAATGTTGAGCCACCGCTTGAAATGCTGACGTTCCTTTTCAGAGTGCTGCTTTGAAACTTAGCAGCTCTTCTTCTGATCCAGCTTCTTGCTAATGTGTCTAGGAAAACAGTGGACAATGGTTCAAGTACGTGGGCCTCTGCCACCCACATGGGAGACTTGGATGAAGAACTGGGCTCCTGGCTTCAGCCTGGGCCAGCTTCTGCTGTAATGGCTATTTGAGGAGTGAACCAGCAATGGGAAGATCTCTCTCTTTCTCTCTTCCCTTGTTTGTCTCTGTCACTCTCCTTTCAAATAGATAAATACTTTAAAGATTTAATATTACTATATGAATGTTCTTTTCCCTGACTGCACAACAGAATAACATGGGTTGTAACGTAAAATTCTACATTTCATTTTTACATAATGGATTCTTTAACTTATTTATATGGAGTAGTCCTCGAACAAAGGAGAATTTGGATATAGGAAACCTAAGGAAAGGATTAGGAAGAGCAGTGGAAGCCATAGGTTTAAATTTTTCACCTTTGAAGAAAAATAACTTCTGCCCATCTCATCACCAGAGGGAAATCTGCAAGAAACAGTGACAACGGGCAGGGGATCCTCTCCCTGGCGCAGTAGGAACTAACTCACACTTCATAACAGCTCTCTCCACAAAGACGTCACTTTTTCCTGGATAGGAGGAATCATCACAAAATTGTCTCCTCAATTTGCAGGTCTATTCACAACGTTATATAAATTTGCCCTCAAAATTTGAGTGCCTGAAAACAGACGCTGAAAGTAACGAACTAAAATGCGAGATCTGAACTGTGTGAAAGTTTCAGGAAAATGGGTTTCTAAGGAATGATTTTTAAATTTGAATTTAAATTTAACTTAATTAAAATTTAAAAAGCATTATGCTTGACTCATGTAACACTGGTCAAAAAATTGAATAAAGATTGTAACTGTTCAAAGCAACCCAAATAAAAGCATGCACCATGAGGAAAAAATTTGGAAGCAGTCAAGAGATACTAAACACATTGCATTGAAATTTATACCAGCAAATTCTGAAGACTCTGTCAAATTATGCCTTTATCTCTGCTATCCTGATGTTTTCACTAGGAAAGGCATTGTTGACCTGTAAAAACCTAAGTGGCACATCCTTTTATAGCTTAGTGTTTCTTCACTGATTAGAGATCGTCACATGTACTGAACGCAGAAGATGAACGACGCCCTACACAGCGCAACACAGTGACATAGGTGGCAATGAAATGTCCTGTATTTAACAACTGACATGGAACAGCCTGGAAATGTGAGATGTCAAGGAGACAACTTGAACAGGCTGCCCTTTTTGTATATACAGGAATTTTTTAAGTTATTTGTGTTTGAGAGGAGAGAGTTGTTTCTGCTTCTTGAAAGAATGTACAAAATAATGGTGGTGATGAAAAGAAAAGGGTGAAATATTGCTTGGCGACTGTCAGCATGGTGATAGAATGATGGAGTGTGGAGGGTCATCCTGATGTGCAGGAAGAAAAGAAAGTAAATACAGTGCTAATAAATTCCTTCTCTTTCCTCCTGTCATTCCCAAGTATAGAAATGAAGAAAGAAAAAACAATCTCTTCAAGAAGCCATATGATAAATATGTTTTCTTACAAAATCTGTCTGCTAGGCTTTATTTTGGGAAGCAATTTCAATTTAGCTACATATGCTTATAATCTTTCACCTAAATGTTAATTTTGAATATTTAATATTAATATATATCAGTCTACAATATTTAGGGAATTCCAAATAAATAGAAAATATGATCCCATCCTTATGTTAGCCTACTGAAATAGAGTTAAAACACACACATTAAAGGAATTTACCCAGCTCTCATTTTTTATAGTAAGCAAGTCAAACTTAAAAAACAATATTTCAAAAGTCCCATAACTAACATAGACTTATATTTTAATTCCATTCTTCCATGAACATTTTAAAGTACCTTTGTCCACCACACTATGTGAAAAGGTAAAATGATCCTATGTTACTGGTGAAAAATTTAAAATTAGAGATGTCCAAAGCTACAATGTTGGCATTACCCAAACCACTGAATCGCTAGCACCCATACAGGATCAGCAATGCCTACATTTCCAAAGGTTCACTTCTCAATATTACACATACATTGATTAAAATTCTTACACACTATCATCAAATCCACTTGTGGAAGGCTTCGCATAAATGTCTCATTAAGGAAATTGAATTTCTCACTATATTTTTATATGTCTAAGAAAAAGCACTATGGCCTCAGTAAATCATAATTTGCTTAGGGCGATGGGCTTGGGAGGCACCACCATTATTAGTGTCACACTGGGCAGACTTCTCACCTTCCAGTGACTTCATTTCTCCAGGTGCACTCTTGGAATAATCATGCTACTCACATCCTCAGGAGCAAGAATTGAAGGAGGTGATGAATGCACAAAGCACTCAAAGAATCTTCATCATCATTTGCAACCTTAAAGTATAGAACCACCTACTGATTACTTTATACCCTATCACCTAACAGTGAGGTGTAAGGCATGATAGAGCAATTGAATTTTGAAATATTTTATTTACATTTATTTTGACTTCTTATGTACTTCCTATAAAATTTACTGTCATAACCATTGTAAGTGTACAGTTCAGCAGTGTTAGGCACATTGAATTATCATGTCACCATCGCCACTGGCTATCTCTAGAACACTTTTCACTCCTTGAAACTAAAACTCTGTACTCATTGGTTGATGACTCTTCATTCTCTCTTCTCCTTAACCCCTAACCACCAAGATCTTGCTTTCTACCTCTGTGAGTCTTACTTCATTAAGTACCCACAGAAGTGGAACCATATATTGTTTTTTCATGTTTGTCTTATTCCACATATAATAATGTCCTCAAAGTTTATGCATGTTATAGTGCATTTTAGAATGTCCCTGCTTTTCCAGAGTAATATTTCATGAGTTATTTTGAACAATACTGATTTGGATGTAGCTGTACTAATATTGTTTTAAGACCCTAGTTTCAAATATTTTTGGGTATGTAGGGTATTTTTTGAGTTCCTGAAAAAATAGAATTGTCGGAATAGTTTATCTTGGTGCCAAAAAAATTGAAATCCATACATACTTTCTTTGTAGTACTGATTATCTAGGGACTTATCACAGATCCCTCATATGCATGGATTTCAAAATTTTTTGTCACCAAAGTAAATTTATCTTTCAGTTACATTTTCCATAGCTTTTTGAAATCCTATAGTTGCTTTGTTATAGGGTAAATCTATTTCATTGGAGAAGGGGTGGAACTAGCATTCTACTTTCCATGGTGGCTACAGATTGCGTTCCCATCACAGAGCACAAGGGTTCCATTAAATTTCTTGACACCTTTATCAACATTATTATTTTATATTTTTCTTGATATTAGACTAGTGGGTGTGGGGTGATTGAAATATTTTATTTTAATATAAGAAATCTTTGAGGAGCTGCTTGATACTTGTTATAGAATGTCACTGCTCTAGAGACTGTGGCTACCATGATTATTAGTTTGTAGAAACAACAGCAAAATGTTAGAAAACTCCAAATTCCTAAGGACTCACTGGTGTTTGCAAGACAACCATCTAACTGAAAATTGTGTTTGCAATTGTAAGGTTTATATTACTTATCTTGAATTCTAATTGTTAGGATCTAACAATTGAAATGATAGTGCCTCACTAGTATTGAGTTTGCTTGTTTAAAGATGTCAATATTAGGAGGGCTTCTTAAAGTTTTCATCATTTACTCTCCTTTAACAGTGCATGTGCAGAGCCTGGAATATTCCACCAGCACTGGAATACCATAGTGAAAGATGTTTGTTTCCTATGTAATTATAAGACTTTGTATCTATGTTTAAATAATCAAAACCAGATATTTTATTCTTTGCTATTGATTCTTCCATGCATTTGCCTATAAAGCCTGAGCACTGGGGCTGTCACT
The DNA here is from genome assembly GCF_033115175.1 of Lepus europaeus. NCBI lineage: Eukaryota > Metazoa > Chordata > Mammalia > Lagomorpha > Leporidae > Lepus > Lepus europaeus. Next base: position 23,503,522 of record NC_084846.1, read on the forward strand.
GTGGCATAGCGAGAAAAGCCATCACCTGCAGGGCCAGCATCCCAGTTCAAGTCCTGGCTGCTCCACTTCCAATCTAGCTCCCAGCTAATAGGCCTAGGATAGCACTAGAAGATGACCCAAGTGCTTGGGTCCCTGTTTTGGTTTGGCTCAGTTCCTGCAATTATGGCCATTTGAGGAGTGAACCAGTGGATGGAAAATGGATATCTCTCTCTCTCCCTCTCTGTAACTCTGCCTGTCAAATACAATAAATAAATCTAAAAAAGCGTGACACTGCTTCCAAAAATACATGTATAATTTTGAGATTTTTATTTTATTATCCAAATAAAATTAAAGCAAAGCTTATTCACGAAATTTTATTTTAATAAATTTTAGAAAAAAATGATGAAGAAATCATACTGAGAGTTTCTCCTGAGTAGTATGCATTTCCCCAACCATGAATGAGTGAATGATCAAAGAATTAATCTGCTAAGTCTTCAATGTTCCTGGGGTATTTCAAATAAATATGTACAGAGGATTAGAACCAAAAAAGAAAAAAGTGAAAAAATGTAGTTAACCAAGTTTATTTTGTTTTCCTTCCAATTTATCTGGTAATTAGCTGGCATTTTTTTCTGAGGAATTTTTAAGTCAAATAAATACATGCTTTTGTCAGTATTCAATGTACCACAGTAAAGTATTTTTCTTTTAAATGAAGAATTTTGATGCCTATAATTCTATTTAATTTGAGTGTTAAAAGGGAAATATTTTACCCTACCTTCTAGAATGTTTGGACCCATTTAAGTCAGTCTGAAAGCATCTTATGTATTTTTTAGAGGAAATGTTTAGGCTCTCTTTTTGTGTGTTAATATATGCTTAATGATTGTTAAAAGGATTTACCAATGCCTGGTTTTCTTTTTTTTAATTCTTAAGATTATTTAAGTTCAAATCTTTCTGAATTTCACACTATTTACAGTGGTATTAAAATTTCTCAATTCTAGTTCAACTTAAAATTATCAAAATAGGTCACTTTTCCATAGCCTGTCAGGAGCTGGGTAGTGTTGTTCTTGTGTGAAGACAACTTTTTTAGAAGATTTTTCTTCTCTCTCTTTGGTTTACATTAAGCAGAGTTGACAACAGCCACAAAAGAAAGCATTGTTTCAAAAGCCACAGCTGGGATTGTTGATGATATTATGAGGCCTCCAGCCAACAGGGTGAGAAGAGGAGGGGCTGATCACGGTTCTACTCCCGATGAGAGGCTCTCAGCTCACCAGAAGCTGGGGTGTGTGGAGAGCAAGACCGTGACACATGGCACCTAAACAACTTGGTTGCATCATGCAGAACAATTCAAAGGAAATCAGCCACTTTCTCCAAGGTGTCTTGGAAAATGTTTCTGTTTGTTTATTGATTTTGCCAGAAATACAGCACAATATTCCAACGAACTGTTAGGAGGGGATCAACTAATTAGGGACTGAAATCCTTGATTAGGTTGGAGTTTGAGGGCCTGTAAGGGCCACAAGACATGAACATTGACACTGTGCTGGCACAAACACAGGTGGAGGGAAAGATTTACTGAGAAGTAAATGATCTCGTGTTTCTCCAGCTCACAAAGTCCTTACCTATAGTGATGCATTTCTATTTGTCACCTGATTCTGGGCTTTATTTTATGCAAATATTTATGGGTTTATCCACCTTCATCTTTCTAGATTTGATCACTGGAAATACATAATGAACATTTTCAAATATGTCATTTAAAATCTTTAAATCAGAAAAAACCTGGTGTTTTTTTTTTTTTTTCCTTTACAATTTTCTTGTAAGCTATCACTAGATAGGATATTGGCCACCTTGCTTTCTGTTTCCTCACATGGTATGGTTAAAAGAACACTGAATCGGGACCCACAATAGCTAGAACCATAAGCTCTGCTCACTTGGGCAAGGTGTGCTGGCAGGGTGATTTGCAGTCATATTTGTGAGAAGCTCTGTGGGAAGCTGATGGTCTGACTTCCAAAAGACTGAAACGTGAGAAGTTTCCTTCCTTAGAAAGATTATATTGGCTTTTATGTCGGGGATGGTTTACCAGCGGGAGGGTCACAGACAAGACACAGAGACATCTACAGTGGATCAAAGATACGAGACAGGTGGATCTCCCATAACCCAAAGACAGGAAGCAGGGAGGCTGTCATGGAAGCAAAGAGAAAGGAGACAAGTCCCGGAGTGGGGTGATGTCAAAAGAGCATCCCCCTCCACTCCAACTCTCAATTTGTGCCCTTGCTTCCCCTCTTTCATTCATTCTTTACCCATTCTCAGTCTTTGCAGAGATTTGACCAGGCCATCCCCCTGCATAAATCCCTGCTGCTTTCCTTGTCGCCTAGACCACAACGCTCCTTCCTGCCCTATGTGCCGAGGCACTGTGCCACCTGCTTTCCTCGCTCTGTGTGCTGCCCTCGCTCCTGCCAAGTCACCCTTTCTGTTTCTCCACCCTTCTTTGGAAAAGTTCCAGAAATCCCCCCCCCCCCCCCCGCCCCAACGATGTTCCTCCTCGCTCTTCCTCTTGTTTCTGTTATGGTCTCAATCCACACATCACCTGGTTGGGAAGATGTTTATTGACAGAACCCTGGTATTTTCCATCTTATCCTCTTGTTTTCCTTCTCATCACATCTGCCATTATTTTATTTATTTGCTTGCACCGTGGGGCTTCTCCTTGGAATCTCCATTCTGCAGCATTGAGAGTTCCCAAAGCCGTGACCCAATTATGCAGCACAGTGGCTAACATGCTTCTGTCATGTCACTAAGGCAGTGACAACTGTTGGTTTAAAACATTATGTGCTTTCTGTGCGAATGTGAGTATTCTGCACCTTCTTTTTTTATGGTGCTGGTATATGACGTTTCCATGTTTCACCAGAAAGGGGGTGCTTCCTCCAGAACCCTGTGTTGAGTAGCACTCATGAATGTATCCTCAACAGTAACCTACAATGCTAGAAACCTAAATTAGGGTGTGCTTCCCTGCTATGACACAGGTGCCACTTTTTATTTTATTTTTCTCTTTGTCTGATTTAAGTGATCCAACGCCTTGGCACAGACATTCCGTAGCCTTTGCAGTAAAGCCTCTTCCGCCAGCTTCCTAAGTTCCTGGCAACATTTCATCTTATTCTTTTCCCTTTGTCAATGACAATATTCTTTACCTTTGGGTTCTTTCAGCTGTCAGTCTGACAAGATTTCACAAATGCTCATGTATACGCACACACTGAAGTGTCCAGGGGACTTGACTATTTGGTTCCAGTTGGCAATAGACTCACTCATAAGCAGATATCACACAGATGGCTGACAATGATGGTCATATCTCATCAATAAATTCATTTTTAATATTCTCTAATAAATGTCAGTGATATAAAAGCATCCAGGCTCATGTTATAGGAGGTTGTTGGTATCACTCTCAGAAAAGCTGCAAGCCTATGTACAAGACACAAAGACACACAGCTGGTTAATTTGCTTGTGTGCTGGGGTTTCTAGCCTAGCATGATAGATATTCTATGTGTTGAATTGCTTCATTCTCTCACAGATTATTCTGAGGTAGCAGATTTCAAATTGTTCGGAGACTGATTTTAAAATTATTCATTGACTATTTCTAAAAAGCTCTTGGAACATTATTTTCTAGCCTATCTTTTAAAGACAATTTTATATTGACCAAGGGTCAGTTATGCATACTTGGCATAGCAAGTTTTATGGCAACTGTTACATGACATTTGTCTTTATCATTCTCTTAAACTATAAGATGAATGCACCGAAATGAAATCCACTAAGTAAACATAACTAGCAAGTTCCCTACTTGTGTCTTTTTTTCTTTCATGGTTATCATGGCACCAAGAAAGACACATTGAACTATTCAGGGAAGACTTGAGGATTTAATTTATTCTGGACACCTCTTCAAGAACTTTCTACCCTGAATAGATTTTTTTATTATAGTGAATATTATATATGATGGTATTTTGCATTAGGAAGTGTTGACTCCTGTGAGACAGAAACAGTAATAATATATCATAAAGTGTATATTATATTGTTTCTTTTAAATTTAATGATACACATTAGTGACCTTGATCAACTAGAAATTCATTCAATATTGTATAAACATAGGGGAAAAACACTAGTGTTATCAAATTTCGGCTTAGGTCCATGGACGACCTGTCCCATATAATAAAGTCTCACTGTCTTTAGAACATCAGAGAAGTTACTATCCATGCTTGGTCTTTGAAGTCACCATGACACCATCGCGTCTGATAAAAGAGTTTATTTATAACTTGCTCAGCTCATGTCTTTCCCACTGAATCAGCAGGCTCTCGAAGGTTTGGGGATATAATTTCAAGGACTGTTAAACCTCTGTCAAAGTTTGGTGGCCCCCTGAGGGTCCCTGTTTTTCAACATTCTCTTTGCTAAGACAAAACTTCTCAAGAAAGTGCTCAGAATGCTGACAGCTTCAAGTACCCGAGGTTTTGTAATTTGAAGTGGCATTTAATCTGAAAAATAACATGGGCAAATCAGCATATAATTGGCCTTCTATTTCCTTTTTCCCACCCCTTGTGTTTTTAAATTTTTTTCTTTCTTTGGTTGGGCCAAAATGCAAGTCAAAATTTTTTCTGATACAGTAATTTCCTAATAGCTTCAGAAGGATGTTGCTATCCACACACTTAACTGGATGGAGTGCCATGCTTTTTAGAAAGTGGACAAATGTACACTTTCATGGGAGCTCTTTGTATTTCTAGTGTGCCTTTTACATTGTCTTCTTATTATCCTGCTTCTGTTGAAGCTTAAGAGGAATCTTTTAAAAATAAATGATATAGGCAGACTTCATAAAATACAGAGAAAAGGTAAAGTTTGAACAACATGTTCAGTTCTACACCTAATTGCTCATGGCTCCCCCCGTTACCTTCCAAGTGTCTTTGCTTCTCATCTCAGTTCTGGAACTTCACTTTTCATTATCCTCATGGTAGATTTGTCAGGCTGATGGATGAGCACTGAGATCCTTATCCTCCAAATACTTTCCTAAATTACCATTCTTCATAGTTTGACTTCTAGTAATTCCTTTAAAAATTATATCTCTCTCTTTTTCTTTTTTTTTTTTTAACACAGCAAGGTTTTTTACTCATTTTCCCAAATGTCTATCCTGTAGTGAGGTATGCTTTAATTTGAATTTGTTCCTAAAGCTTTGATTGACAGTCACCATTGTCTGGGTGAAATACATACATTAAATTCTTCCTATACTGCTGTCTGTGTGAAGTGCTTTCTTTCCTTTGTCACAACACCATTGTACTTCTCCTCTTGCTGTCATGAACAGGGGGGACTGTGAAGAGACTGGCTTTGCATGAGGTCACTGTTGATGATAGAGTAGAAACTAGAAATCTGGACTCTTATTCTATCTTACAAGTCCATGCCGAGAATCTTGCTGCTGCATCTATATCATTCAATTCCTTTTTTGTAAAATTTTATTAATTTATTTTCATGTTATTTAAAGGGCAGAAAGAAAGATATAAAGACCAACAGAGAAATGGAGAGGGATCTCCCATTCATGAGTTTACTACTCAAGTGCCTGAAACAGTGAGGGCTGGGCCAGACCACAGCCAAGGTTCTTGGAAGTCAAAACATCTTGCACAGGGGTGGCAGGAATCCACAACTGCTTATGTCATCACTTGCTGTTTCACAGAGTGTGCATTGGCAGGAAGCTGGACCAGAAGCAGAGTAGGTGAAACTTGAACCAGATATTCTGTTATGAGATGCAGGTATCCCAAGTGGTGACTTAGCTGCTGTGTCAAGTGCCTAGCACCATTTATTTTTTCAATGGCAGCAATGATGCTGTGTTGATTTGCATTGTTTGGCTCACGTTCCTAAAGATCTATTGACTGCTTCCTGGAACACATAACTGAGCCTCTGTTCTGTTGCATGTGTTATGTTTTGTTCTTGACAGACCCATTTGAGTTTAATACCAGTTGTTGTCTTTAATGACTTGTGACCTTAAGCAAATTCTTCAACCCTTCCAAGCCACAGTATTCTCTGTTAACCAATATCATAATATTTTCATAATTATATATATAATAATTTTATTATGTAATATTATAATGTACAGGGACATAATAAAGGAGGCTCACTCCACTGAGATCTGGTACCAGACAGGGATGCCCACTTTCACCATTGCTAGTCAATATAGTACTGGAAGTTTTAGCCAGAGCCATTAAGCAAGAAAGGGAAATTAAAGGGACACAAATTGGGAAGGAAGAACTCAAACTATCCCTCTTTGCAGATGATATGATTCTTTATTTAGGGGATCCAAAGAACTTTACTAAGAGACTATTGGAACTCATAGAAGAGTTTGGAAAAGTTGCAGGATATAAAATCAATGCACAAAAATCAACAGCATTTGTATACACAGGCAATGCCATGGTTGAGAAAGAACTGCTAAGATCAATCCCATTCACAATAGCCACAAAAACAAATACCTTGGCATAAACTTAACCAAGGACGTCAAAGATCTCTACAATGAGAATTACAAAATCTTAATGAAAGAAATAGAAGAGGATGCCAAAAAATGGAAAAATCTTCTATGCTCATGGATTGGAAGAATCAATATAATCAAAATATCCATTCTCCCAAAAGCAATTTATAGATTCAATGAGATCAATCAAAATACCAAATACATTCTTCTCAGATCTGGAAAAAATGATGCTGAAATTCATATAGAGGCACAGGAGACCTCGAATAGCTAAAGCAATCTTGAACAACAAAAACAAAACCGGAGGCATTACAACACCAGATTTCAGGACATACTACAGGGCAGTTATAATCAAAACAGCATGGTACTGGTACAGAAACAGATGGATAGACCAATGGAACAGAATAGAAACACCAGAAATCAACCCAAACATCTACAGCCAACTTATCAAGGATCTAAAACCAATTCCTGGAGTAAGGACAGTCTATGCAACAAATGGTGCTGGGAAAACTGGATTTCCACGTGCAGAAGCATGAAGCAAGACCCCTACCTTACACCTTACACAAAAATCCACTCAACATGAATTAAAGATCTAAATCTATGACCCGATACCATCAAATTATTAGAGAACATTGAGAAAACCTGCAAGATATAGGCACAGGCAAAGACTTCTTGGAAAAAGCTCTGGAGACACAGGCAGTCAAAACCAAAATTAACAATTGGGATTACATCAAATTGAGAAGTTTCTGTACTGCAAAAGAAACAGTCAGGAAAGTGAAGAGGCTGCTGACAGAATGGGAAAAAATATCTGCAAACTATACGACTGATAAAGGATTAATAACCACAATCTACAAAGAGATCAAGAAACTCCACAACAACAAAACAACTCACTTAAGAGTTGGACAAAGGACCCAAATAGACATTTTTCAAAAGAGGAAATCCAAATAACCAACAGACACATGAAAAAATGTCCAGGATCACTAGCAATCAGGGAAATGCAAATCAAAACCACAATGAGGTTTCACCTCACCCTGGTTAGAATGGCTTATATACAGAAGTCTACCAACAATAGATGCTGGTGAGGATGTGGGGAAAAAGGGACACTAACCCACTGTTGGTGGGAATGCAAACTGGTAAAGCCACTATGGAAGTCAGTTTGGAGATTCCTCAGAAAACTGAATATAACACTACCATTCAACCCAGTCATCCCACTCCTTGGAATTTACCCAAATGAAATTAAATTGGCAAATAAAAGAGTTGTCTTCACCTTAATCTTTATTGCAGTTCAATTCACAATAGTTAAGACATGGAATCAACCTAAATGCCCATCAACAGAAGGCTGGATAAAGAAATTTTGGGATATGTACTCTATAGAATACTATACAGCAGTAAAAAAAATGAAATCTGGTCATTTCCAACAAAATGGAGGAATCTGGAAAATGTCATGCTGAGTGAAATAAGCCAGTCCCAAAGGGACAAATATCATATGTTCTCCCTGATTGGTGACAACTAATTGAACACCTTAGGAAACCTGTTGAAGTGAAATGGACACTATGAGAAGCAATGACTTGATCAGTCCTTCTCCTGACTGTCGAGGAACAACTTACTACTTTATTCTTTTTAGTATTTTTTTTGTTCTACTTAATACTATTGATTGAACTCTTTAATTAACACACAATTATTCTTAGGTGTTTAAATTTAACTGAAAAGTGATCCCCATTAAATATAAGAGTGGGAATAAGAGAGGGAGGAGATGTACAGTTCGGCACATGCTCAATCGGACTTACCCCTAATGGTAGTTAAAAATGTGCCAGCGGATTCCAATTCAATCCCATCAAGGTGGCATGTACCAATGCCATCTCACTAGTCAAAGTGATTAGTTTCAGTTCACAACTGATCATAGTGATAGGATTAAATGTCGAAGGGATCACATAAACAAGACTAGTGTCTGCTAATACTAACTGATAGAATTAAAAAGGAGAGAACAATCCAACATGGGAGGTGGGATACACAGCAGACTCATAGAATGGCAGATGTCCTAAACAGCACTCTGGCCTCAGAATCAGCCTTTAAGGCATTTGGATTGGCCAAAAAGCCCATGAGAGTATTTCAGGCATGGAAAGCCAAGACACTGTGGCACCAAAAAAAAAAAAAAAAAAAAAGACCTAAATGAAAGATCTCTGTGAGTGAAATTCCAGTGGAAAGAACGGGCCATCAAAGAAGGAGGTACCTTTCTCTGAAGGGAGGACAGAACTTCCACTTTGACTATGGCCTTCTCTAAATAAGATTGGAGTTGGCAAACTCAAAAGGCTTCCATAGCCTTGGCAACTCACAACAAGAGCCTCAGGTGATTAGTGACGTCATAAATAAGAGTGTCAACATTGTTAAATCAACAACAGGAGTCACTGTGCACTTACTCCCCATGTAGGATCTCTGTCCTTAATGTGTTGTACAATGTGAATTAATGGTACAACTATTACTCAAACAGTACTTTATACTTTATGTTTCTGTGTGGGTGCAAACTGTTGAAATCTTTACTTAGTATATAATAAATTGATCTTCTGTATGTAAAGATAATTGAAAATGAATCTTGATGTGAATGGGATGGGAGAGGGAGTGGGAGATGGGATGGTTGCGGGTGGGAGGGAGGTTATGGGGGGAAAAAGCTGCTGTAATCCTAAAGTTGTACTTTGGAAATTTATATTTATTGAATAAAAGTTTAAAAAGAAAGAATTTGGAAGAACACTGTTGTCTTGGAAAGGTCCATGTAGGGTGTAGCTCTGCAGCTGAATGACAAAGGAAACTTTGGGAAGTAGGTACCCCAGAATGAGGGAAAGATCCTTTCATGTTGGTGCATACTTTCTTAGCAATAAAGACATGTAATGCTAAAATGTATTAATATAAATATGTCACTTACAAAATAAATGACATATTCTCAGATCCTAAAATAAAATAGAAGTATATATAATCATACTGGTGATGCCCTAAGTTTCTTGCTCATTATGAAAAATAGTATTATATAAATAAATGTTTTAGGAATTCCTTAGAAAGAAAAACTCAGGCCAATTAAGAGTATGCTCATTGAATATTAGTTGTAGATATTAGATGAAACATCAGAGGTTAGATACCATGATCTTGTGCTAAACCTTCCTCCTCCCATTAATAGTGTGTATTGCCTAATGCATACTGAAAGGCCTTTTTGTTGTCTCTCTGTACAATCATGTCCCTAAGGAAGTCATCTGCACTTATGGTTTGTGTGTTGTCAATATTTGTAAAGTAATCTGCTGGGATTTTTTTGAAAGATTTATTTGCAAGTCAGAGTTACACAGAGAGGGAAGGAGAGGCAGAGAGAGAGAGTGAGAGTGAGAGTGAGAGTGAGAGCGAGAGCGAGAGGGAGAGAGAGAGAGAGAGGTCTTCCAACCACTGGTTCACTCCCCAATTGGCCGCAATGGCTGGAGCTGTGCTGATCTGAAGCCAAGAACCAGGAACCCCTTTCTGGTCTCCCATGCGGGTGCAAGAACCCAAGGACTTGGGCCATCTTTCACTGCTTTCCCAGGTTATAGCAGAGAGCTGGATCAGAAGTGAAGCAGCCAGGTCTTGAACTGGCACTCATATAGGATGCTGTCACTGCAGGAGGCAGCTTTACCTGCTATGCCACAGAGCTGACCCCACTACTGGGATTTTGATTAAGATTATGTTGTATCTAGTGATCAATTTGGGAAGAACTGACTTCTTCACAATATGGTTACTATCCATGAACATGATATACTTTTCCATTTGTTTAATTCCTCTTTGTCATATTTCATCAGAGCTTTGTAATGTTTCACATATAGGTCTTGTGCATAATTTATTATTAGATTTACATCTAAGCATTTCATTTTTCCCACTCTAGTCTCTTTTTGCTTACAACTCTCCTGAAAAAGGTAATATGTCGTTCTTATTTTTTCTCCTCTGTAACTAAGGTTTTTTCTTTCCATCTAGCTTCTTTCAGATATTTTTTAATCTTTGATCTTCTGTAGCTTAATGATATGCCATGTTAGTTTTTTTCCCAACATTTTTCTTACTTGGTGTTCCCAAGAGCTTCCTATACCTATAGTTTGTCTAATCTTAGTTTTAGGAAATTCTGTCATTATTGTTTCAAGTATGTCCTCTATTCCTTTCTCTTTTTCTTGTCCTTTCTGGATTCACATTACATGTGTTAAATCTTTTGTTGTTGTTCCATGGTTTTTAGACACTATTCTTTGTTCTTTTCTTATTCCAGTCTTTTTGCTTTTTTGAGTTTGGGTTTGAAGGGCTCCTTTTTCAGATATCTTAAGACTCAGTGATTCTTCTTTCCTTAACTGTGTATAGTCTATGAATTATCCCATCAAAAGATATCATTTATTTTTGACACAATCATTTTGATGTTTAACATTTCTGTTTCATTCTTTCTTAGAATAGCCACATCTCTGTTTATATTATCTGTCTATTGCATGTTGTCTACTTTTCCTTTTAAAGTCCTTAGCATATTATTATAGTAGCTTTAAATTCTCATTGTGATAATTCCAACATTCTCTAGTGTATTACCAAAGGTTTTCACATCCACTGACAGGAGCATACATTGATTTTTATATACCCTTCATTGTGATGATTTGCTAGAGCTCCTGGAAAAAAAGTTAAAAAACAAATAAACAAAAAACTGAGGCTCCAACATGACTAGGTGTCCCTGGAGTTCTTCACTCTCAGCATTGTCCACACAAAGCCTCCCGCCATGCATCACAGCCCAGGTTTCCCAATCATGGAAATGATTCTCAGAGAGTCTTTCATTTCTGTGTTTCTGCCATGGCAAGTTGTGATTCTCTGTATCTGCCTGCCTGTGTCTCCAATTTGGGGGGAAGTGGCTTGCTCTGTGGTCTCTCTTCTTCCCTGGGTCTAAAAAAGTATTGATGATTTCCAGTTTGCTCAGCTTTTCATTTCTTGTTAGGATGTAGCAGCATCTTCTTTCTAAGCTCTCTATAAGCTGCACTAGCTTTTTTTTTTAAAGCTTTTCTAGTCTTTTCTAAATGAATCCATTTCCAGTAGAAGTGGAGTTTGCTTCTAAATCAAACAGGATAGAATACAGGTCCTGTGACTTATTGCTGGTGTGGTCTTAAGTTACCTGACTTCTTGACATGTCAATGTCCTCATGTTATTTATTCTATTTTTTCATTATATATGTATTTCATGAGAGACAGAGAGAGAGACAGAGAGAGAGAGAGAGAGAGAGAGAGATCCTCCATTAGTTGGTTGACTCCTCAAAGGTCCACAATAGCCAGGGCTGGGTCAGAAATCAGGAACTCAATCCCAGTCTCCCATATGAGTAGCAGGGACCCAAGTGCTGAGTCATCATCTGTTGCATCCCTGGGGTTTTTATTTTATTTTTTTTATTTTTAAGCTTTATTTTATCACTCTTATCAAACACATCAGAAAGCATATCAACAGTGCATCTTATGACTTCAGTTTACAACAAAACTGAACAAGGCAATTGTGTTTACAGAAAAGTTTTTCAGCAAAAAAGTATGCAATACAGTCAATTGAAATGCAGTGTTCATACTTGGTAGGTATATAGGAAAAGTAGAAAATAAAAGTTCTTTGCTACTCAGCAAGAAAAAAAAATAGAGTAACCCTGGGTGCTCATTAGCAGGAAGCTGCAATCAGAAGCAGAGTCAGAACTTGAACCCTAGGCAATCCGCAGATTTTCTTTACCACTAGGTCAAACACCTGTCACAATTGGAGGATTCCTGTGAAGAAGTAGACACTCAGTGAATATCAGCATTAGTGTTCTTTCAATTCAAATTACAGAGTTTGGACAAATGCAAATATATTTTCTTGTTCATCACATACCCTTATGCGTTAGGCTATAATAAAAATTGCAAACAACTATATTGTATTCATTTTCTTTTTGCATGGATATGCCTAAAAGTTTTGTCTTGAAAGAATAATATTCTGTCATCATACTAATCTCGTGTGATTTCCATGGTTAAAAACTATTCTCAATAAATATTTCATGAATTATAAGTATAGGTTATGATGATTTTGTAAGTCATTTTATATTCTAATCAGGAATAGACTCTAGTTTTGAAGTCTAATTTCTTTCTTTTTTTCTTTCTTTCTTTCTTTTTTTTTTTTTTTTTTTTTTTTGGACAGGCAGAGTTATACAGTGAGAGAGAGAGAGAGAGACAGAGTCTTCCTTCTGTTGGTTCACCCCCAAATGGCCGCTACTGTCAGTGCACTGCGCCAATCAGAAGCCAGGAGCCAAGTGCTTCCTCCTGGTCTGCCATGTGGGTGCAGGGCCCAAGCACTTGGGCCATCCTCTACTTCCTGGGCCACAGCAGAGAGCTGGACTGGAAGAGGAGCAACCGGGACAGAATCTGGCTCCCCAACCGGGACCAGAACCCGGGGTACCTGTGCCGCAGGCGGAGGATTAGCCTAGTGAGCCGCGTCACCAGCCATGAAGTCTAATTTCAAAAGCTCATTTCTTCTTAGTTTTCTATAAATGATATCATATCTTTAGAATGTTAAGTGGAATACCTCTATTGAGGCCTGGGCTAGTTTTTGGTTATACCCAGTGCCCATCAGTTTTGAAGCTGATTTTCTTTTTGGTCATCCCATTGACATGCCCCATGATGACATTTGAAGAACACCTGGATATAGTACCTACATAGATCTGCCAGGTTTTCAGGTTCTGAAACACTTGTATAATAGAGCATGTCATGGTATCTTGTTATATTGCATAATTTACCATATAAGTTATGAAGCTGGAGATTAAAATTTATAAATATGTTGATACTTCTTTCTTATTATTATGTCAGCTGAAACAAAACTCTTCAAACAAAAGTAGAGATAAAAAGACCTTATCTAATTATAATAACTTCCGTCAATGGTCAAATGTCAACTACTAGAAAGAAAAAATATTTTAACAAAATAAAGTTCTATAGCCAAGAACAAATGGCAATTTAATTCTTGCTGAAGCCCATCAAAAACCTTTTCTAAGGGGTCTCATGCTGTGGCACAGTGGGCTAAGCTGCTATGTGCAATGCCAGCATCTCATATCTGAGTGCTTGTTCTGATCCAGCTCCCTGTTAATATGCTTGAGAACACAGAAGATGATGGAATAATACTTGGGTCTTTCCACCCACATGGGAGATTTGGATGGAGTTCCATGCTTTTGGCTTTGGCCTGGTCCACCCCTGACTACTGTGGCCATTTAGGAAGTGAACCAGTGGATGAAAAATTTCTTCCTATCTCTCTGTCACTCTGCCTTTCAAATAAATACATAAATCTTTACAAAAAATTTTTGCAAATCTTTATGAATGTTAATGTTTCATTCATTTTATGCAGCATTTCATTATTTGTTTCACCCAAAACATTTCAAAAATCTGTTTATTAATTAAGTTTTTAATACAGTTGATGCACTGTGCAAGGCAGCACATGAGAAAAGATCAATGAGAAAAGATAATCATCAAGAAGCACTATGTTAGAGTCAACTAAAAAAGAGAAAAAAATATAAAAAGTTTAAATTTTGATTCTATAAGAAAATAACAAATGCAATAATTTAGCATCTTCTTTCAAAAATTAAAAATAATACTCCATATTAAAACATATCCAGGAATCAGGAGCTCATCCAGGTCTCCACGTGGGTAAAGGGGCCCAAGCACTTGGGCCATTTTCTACTGTTTTCACAGGCACATTTGCAGGGAGTTGGATCGGAAGTGGAGCAGCCAGGACTCAAGCCAGGGCCCCTATGGGATGCCAACATCGTGAGAGACCTGGATGAAACTCCTGGCTCCTGGCTTTTGCCTGGCATATCCCTGGACGTTGTGGCCATTTGGGGAGTGAAGCAACAGATGGACGATCTGTTTCTCCCTCCCTCCCTGTAGCTCTGCCTTTCAAATTAATAAGCAAACTTTAAAAAAAAAAAGAATTACATGGTTCATACTAATATCCTCAAATAAATAATTTTCTTAATGCTTGTTCTTTTGAAAGCATATTTGCATAGATAATCCTAACAATTACTGGCTGAGTTTCTTATAAGAACTTAGCATGATATGTACAGAAAAAGTGTAGTTTAATAACCACTTGCCATTGCAAAACCAGTGACTCATCAAGCTGACTCTAGTGTAATGAGGGAGCCACCTTTATGTATTCCAGGGTCAAAATTAAAATGAGGAAAGCAGAAGTTCTTGGCCAAAGGAAAAGAATTTTGGAGATTGATATTAAAGTTCTTAAACTTGTATCTGTATGGCAGATGTGCATACAGACTTGATATAAAACTGAAATTAAAAAAGAGTTAAACCTAAGTCCTTAGCGATTTTACATAAGTCCATCTGTATTTATGAAACAAAATGATGAAATGAGTTCTTAAGGCAGACGTCATCATTATGCTAATACCTTGAGCATGTAATTGGAAACAGCAATAAATAAACTGTGCATCGAAGTTAGTTTTAAAAATGTAATGGCAGAAATGATCTAAAGAACATCTGAGGAACATGATTATAATGCAGTCTTGTGTGGTCTGGAAGACATAAAACGCTCAATAGAGTCCAGTCATTTCTCAGGGGTGAGTCCTTGACTGCGTACATATTTCATTAATTCTGTCCCAACATGGTAGCTAACTGCAGTGTGAATTAAATACAGAGAACATAAGAATATTATGTATAGTTTAGAGGAATAGCAACGTCCCTTCTTACTGTTGGGGTACTCTGTTTTGTCTGTTAATAATTTTTTCTATTATCCATTCAATTTAATACCATCACTTTGTCCTTCATTTTTATGCATTTGATCCAAAATTAACAAATTAAAAATGAAAACATTACCTGGCCACACTTCTCCAAATTAACTAAATACATATCTTCTAGCAAATAAGATCAGAGGCAATTACAATTTTGAGAACAAGCGCATAACTGGAAGGAGGACAGGCTGAGTTTCCTTTCTCTTGTTCTGAATATATATAGCTGTGCCAATGAGAACAGACCCATACAGCATCCAAACTAAGCAGACCTCCTTCTCTTTCCTCTATTTTGATCCAGAATATGTCTCTTAGTCATGAAACTGCCACTGAATGTATGTGTCATACAGAATAGAAACATGTTTTCCGAGTCTGGTTTGTAGATTTCTCAGAATTCCTTTTGATCCTTTTAATTTTATTAACTGAAGTGGAAACCTATTCACATCAGAATTTTTGCAAAGTTTATTCCATATTCCAGCCCCTGAAAAAGTTTTAAATACCAAGGGATTGGCCCAGATTGTCACCTAATGAATAAGAAAGTCTTCCAAAGTTCCTAGCATTTGAAACCATTAGTTGCCATAAAATCAGGAATGATTATATTATCCCTGTAAAAACAAATTAAAATCTTAGGTTCATTACACCAGTTTTTCCATGATAAATAGGGGCTTTCCAGCATCACTAAAGAAGTCCACTTGCCAAAAATGTTCAATGTGCCAATGCTTTGGATCAGTTCTCAGAAAACACAGGCCCCAAATAAATCAAATAGCAGAATGAACAATCAGTCATAAGAAGCCAGAAAATGAGACCTCCTATAAGTGTACTGTCCATGTCTTTTCAATAATCTAACATTTAAATAAAGAGTTAGAGGAACCACATGCATTCTATAGTCTCTAACTAACATAAAAACATAGCTATTGGGGCTGGCATTGTGGGTTAGCAGGCTAAACTGTCTCTTGTGACACTGGCATCTCATATGAGCACCGGTTCAAGTTCCTGTTGCTCCATTTCCAATCCCATTCCCTGCTAATGGCCTGAGAAAGCAACCGAGGACGGCACAAGTGCTTGGGCCCCTGCACCCATGTGAGAGACCTGGATGAAGCTCTGGGCTCCTGGCTTTGCCCTGTCCCAGCCTAGGCAATTGTGGACATTTTGGGGAGTCAACAAATGTGTGGAAGACCCCTTTTCATGTGTAACTCTGCCTTTCAAATAAATAAAACAGATCTTTAAAAAATAACTCTGGAATAACTAGGGGAAGTTAAGTATCTACCTGGTATAAGATGATATTAAAACTATTAATTTTTTTTACATTTGACACAATGATTGTGAGAGTTAATCTTATGTGTCAGCTTGAGTGGGCTGAGGGATACCCAGATCGGTGGTAAAATATAATTTCTTTTTTTTTTCTTTATTTAACAGGTAGAGTTGTAGACAGTGAGAGAGAGACAGAGAGAAAGGTCTTCCTTCCATTGGTTCACCCCCCAAATGGCCGCTACTGCCGGTGCTGTGCTGATCCAAAGCCAGGAGCCAGGTACTTCTTCCATCTCCCATGCGGGTGCAGGGCCCAAGCACTTGGGCCATCCTCCACTGCCCTCCCGGGCCACAACAGAGAGCTGGACTGGAAGAGGAGCAACTGGGACTAGAACCTGGCGCTCATATGGGATGCCAGTGCCACAGGCTGAGGATTAACCAAGTGAGCCATGGCGCCAGCCCCAAAACATAATTTCTTGATGTGCCTGTGAGAGTATTTGTAGATACTTGAATGCATAAACTGGGAAAAGAATATCATGTTCCCAATCAGGATTGACGTCATTCAATGACTGGGACCAAAATGTGGAGGAAGGATAGATTTGCTTTACCTACTCGAACTGGAACATCCATCTACTCTCAGCTTTGTACATAGCAGTCCTAGTTCTCTCTTTGTGAAAAATCCTTGTTTATTTACTTGAAAAGCAGAATAACAGAGAGAGAGAGAGAGAGAGTTTGGGGGAGGGAAAGAGAGAGAAGGAGAGAGAGAGAGAGTGAGAGAGAGAGAGAGCGAGCTTTCATCCCTTGGTTCACTTCCCAAATGCCTCAACAGCCAGGGCTTGGCTAAAGCCAGGAGCCCAGAACTCCATCCTAGTCTCCCACATGAATAGCAGGGGACCATGTACTTGGGCCATCATCCGGGCCTTCCCAGATGTATTAGCAGGAAGCTGGATTGAAATCAGAGGAGCTGGGACTTGAACCAGCACCCTGGTATCGAATACCAGGCCTGCAAACAGAAACTTCACCATCTGCACCATAATACCTGCCCAACCCCTGGTTCTCAAGCATTCAGACTACATTTTTCAGTCCACTGGACTGTCAGGGACTTACATCATTCATATTTCTGGTTCTCGGGCCATCAGGTCTGCATGGAACTACATCACTGGTTTTCCTGGGACTCCAGCTTGTATGTAGCAGACCATGGAACATCTTAACCTCTGTAACCCGGAGAGACAATTCATAGTAAATCTCTTTCTATGTTTCTAAAAATATCTTACTGTTACTGTTTCTCTTGAGAATCCCATCTAACACAATTATCATGATTATATGGGAAAAAACCTTACTTTTTCAAAATATATACCTTAATATTAATGACATACTGCCATGATGTCATGATTAATTTAGAACACCTAACCCTAGGAAAAAACATGAATTAGATTGACTGTTGAGATGAATTTGGTGTAAGATTTAATAATTATTAAAACTCAGTTTTAATTATATGCTATTATTACACGATTTCTTGTTATCCAGTTTTTAAAGTGCTTATAATTAAATTTTAAAAAGGATATTGGGGCTAGCACTGTGGCATGGTAAGCTAAGCCTCCACCTGTGACACCAGCATCCCATATGGGTGCTGGTTCATGTCCCGGCTGCTCCTCTTCCAATTCACCTCTCTGATAATGGTCTGGGAAAGCAGTGGAAGAAGGCCCAAGAGGTTGGACCCTTGTCACCCACCTGGGAGACCCTGATGAAGCTTCTGGCTCCTGGCTTTGGATCGGCCCAGCTCTAATTGTTATGTCATTTGGGGATTGAATCAGCGAATGGAAAAGCTCTCTCTGTCTCTCTCTGTCTCTGTCTCTTTCTCTCTCTCTCTGTAACTCTACCTTTCAAAAATATATATTAAAAAGAAGACATAGATCTTTCATAACATAGTTAGCTATACTCCTGTCATGCAACCATGTTTCCGTCAACAATGGAAGTGTATATGATGATGGTTCTGTAAACACTACAGTAGAGCTGAGAATTTCCTGTTCCCTGGTAAACACGCAGCTGAAAAGGAGGCAAGAGAACAGGACCCAAGAAAATTCACAAAGAAGGCTGTAGTAGAAGCTTCTGCAAACTTCAAATGCTCCTTAAATGTTTGAAAACGTGGACTCCAGTGCTGAAAGATCTTCATTGATGGGCACATTCATGGTGCTGGATACATAGAAGCAAATCTATAAGGAAGAAACAAACCAAACCAAGCAAACACATTTTTGAAAAAAGTGAGATCTCAAGAAAAACCTCAGGCAGGCCCTCAGGCGATATTCAGAAAGCTTGGTACCAGAGGAGAAGCAGCTCCAAACCTCACTGCCTTTGAAGACCTCCCAGTGGGGCAAGATGTGGGTTGGAGAGCTGTGGGACTGCGTCTCCTGACCCCCAAGGCCAAGGTGAATGGGTGTGTTTGAGTTCAAGTTTTTAACAACAACAAAAAGTTTTAAAAGTAAAAATATAAAAAGCATTTTAAAATAGAAAAATATGTAGAATAATGTATAAAGAAAGAGAGAGGAGGGGGAAGAGAGAGAGAGAAAAAGAGAGAGAGAGAGAGGGAGAGAGAGAGAGGTCTTCCATCCACTGGTTCATTCCTCAAATGGCCATAATAGCAGGAACAGGGCCAATCTGAAGCCAGGAGCCAGGAGCTTCATTAAGGTTTCCCATTAGGGTGCAGGGGCCCAAGCATTTGGGCCACCTTCCACTGTTTTCCCAGGCACACTAGCAGGGAGCTGGATTGGAAATAGGGCAGCTGGGAATTGAACTGGCACCCACATGGGATGCTGGCACTGCAGGCAGAGGCTTTACCCTCCACACCAACAGTACCTGTCCAGAAAAAATATTTTTGAACAGCTATAGAAACTAAGCTAAATATTGTTTCAAAAGAGTAAAGACTTTAAAGCATTATAAAGGAAGAATGTTTGTTATTGAAAAAAGAAAAATTTTCAAATAAATTCAGTGGAAGCTAAGTGTACAGGGTTTATCAAGTCTATAGCCAGTTCCAGCAACGTCACAGATATTCAGGTCCACTCTCCACTCAGCCACCAGCCCACCCACAGCAAGCTGCAATCCTGCAAACTCCATTCATGATAAGTGCTCCATGTACCATTTTTACTCTGCCTTTTCCATATTTAGTTAGTTGAGATATGCAGATGTTTGCCATTCCGATACAACCACCTGCAGTGTTCAGAGCAGCAATATTCTGTACAGGTTTGTAGGTGAGGAGCAATAAACCACACCTTGTAGCCTATGTGTGTAGTAGGCTACACTGCATAGGCCTGTTCACACGACAAAATCACCCCATGATGCATGTCTCAGAATGCCGCCTTCATGAAGCCACAGGTCACGGTATTCAGAATTTCTAGAAAATAAGAATGAACTTTACATAAAGTCTCGAAAGCACAACTTTGTGTAGCTTACTTAGTATTTAGAGATCCTCATTCAGGCAAAATCATGGAGAAAGGCGGAGTCCAATCACTTTCTCACTCCCAAACCAGGATTCAGTCAAGACTTTTCGATCCTATTTAAAGTAAGAATAATAACTCTTGTCACCCTCCCACGTCAAGGGGGTGTTGCAATGATGAATGACCTTCAGAAATAGATTTTGCCTGCTGATATATTTGTAACCCATATGGCTGTATCACCCTTTGACTTTTCTGGGAGGAATGGAAAATAGCTACATTTAGTATGCCACAAATTAAATTTCTGTCAAGTTTGGCTTCAAGAAGCAGTCTTCCGCCAACACGGGTTCTCTTAGGCTGGCAGAGAAGCCTCACAGGGGCTCAGCAGGACTCACACTATCACACTGGTAGTGTGTGACTTTGTGCAAGTGGAAATGAAACTTTCTTGGCATAAAAATTTATTTTTTCATCTTTAAACAGTTTTAAGTATAATTGACATAAAAGTCTGTGTGTATTTAATATATACAGTTGGGAAAGTTTGGACATATGCACGCACCTGTGGAATCACAACGATCAAGCCAATCAGCCTGCCCATCACCTCAGAAAGTTTCCTCTTGCCCCTTTAAAAAAAAAAAAGATTTTTCCTGAGTCAGTTTCAAGAGTTGTTGTGAGGGCTACGTTCTCTGGATACATCATACAAGTTTTGAAACACACATAAATACTTAGTGGAGAAGAGTCAATATTTTTAGTATGTATATACAAGTTAATTAAAATTTTAAAGGTTATTATAACTTACTAAAATTTTTATTCCTATATCAAAAAGTGTCTATTAACTACTTAGTCTGTGACTGTAACAAAGATTATTAATCCAGTATATTTGCATTAGAAATATATCACACTCTAATCCAATAGATTTTTTTTTGAGTTGTCTAATTCAACTGAGTAAACATTTATTATGGATCTTTTTCCCCATGTCAGGTGGCATTTTCATAAGAGCTGTTGTGAAAAATGTGGCTGTTGCCTTTTGAAATTTGTATTTGAGTCTAATTTTACAGAAAATCATCACGCTTCATTCCACTCAGAGAAAAACTTACCCTGGGCAACTGTTTAGACTTCATTTCATGATATGAGATTTCATGAGGCTGTACTGCTGTACTGTCAGTACAGGACTTAGAGTTAATCAAAGCTAGAGATAGCACTCCAAGTAGAAATGAATTTAGGAGTTGAATGAGGTGAACTAAACATCCAAGCAAAATGAGAGCGTGAGAAAGAAAGCACATTTTATTCTATTAAAAGATGGATGGTTCGCAATAGAGATCAAACCAGGACCAATGATGGAAACATACCTGGAAGAGATGAACTTTTTGCCTCTCACTCATACTGGGGTGCTGTTTAGGGACTAAGCTGTCCAGATGTCAGTGGAGTTGAGCACTATGGTTTAGCTGAGCTGAGATTCTGCTGATAGACATGCCTTGTAGTTCGAAGATTCTGAGAGCAGCTGACATGTAAAAGAGGTCTTCGATCAAACATCTTTGTCCCATTTCTGTGCCTGGGGAAACATGATTCAGTATCAATCAGGAGGCCTACAGGTTGTACACAGTGTACACTGGGGGAGTAATCCAGCCTTGAGACTGGATGAGACGCTTTGCTGAACAGTGGAATTCTAAAAGGCCAAAGAGTCAGTGATTTCTATATAATGGGATCAATGCTTCCACAATTGCAGAGAAGTAATAGTTATTATAGCATATGTAGAATTTCTAATAGTGATTACAGTAAGAATAATTTTCATTTAGGTTATCTATACATAGGGAAAATAGAAATTGAGCTACTTTTACTTTTTAAAAAAGATTTATATTTATTTGAAAGGCAGAGTTACAGTGAGAGAGAGAGAGAGCAAGAGAGAGTGTTGATTCACTCTCCAAATGGCCGTAACTGCTGGAGCTGGGCTAATCCATAGCCAGAAGCCAAGAGTTTCTTCAAGATCGTCCAAGTGGGTGCAGGGGCCCAAGTAATTAGGCCATCTTCCATTGCTTTCCCAAGTGCATTAGCAGGGAGCTGGCTCAGAATTGGAGCAGAAGTGACTCAAACCAGCACCCATATGGGATGCCAGCACTGCAGGGAGCAGCTTTATCTGCTATGCCACAGCACCTGCCCCAGAAATTGAGCATTGAATGATTAAATATACGGGTTTTCAATTGTGATGGCTCAATATTGATGAAAGCTGTATGTTTTGAAAATCCACTGAACATACTTTTTGAATATATACTAGTGGGTAGAAATATCATATCAATAAACATCCCTAGATGATAATAATACTTGTATTGCATGTTCAATAGTGTTTACTTTTGCATGTACAACACGTAGGCATACCTACCAATAAAAGTAACAGAAATCCTGACCTATGGTGAGTTAAACAAAGAAGAGTTTATATGTGTGTTTTTTTCATTTAGCAGTTAGATATGGAAGTATATATTTCTTTAAGAGAGAGAGAGAGAGAGAGAGAGAATCTCTCATCTACTGGTTCACTACCCAGATGCCCACAACAGCTGGGGCTGGGCCAGGCCAAAGCCAGGAGCCAGGAATGGCATCTGAGTTTCCCACAAAGGTGGCAGAGGCTCCAGTGCTTGAGTCATCATCTGCTACTTCCCAGGCACATCAGCATGGAGCCAGATCAGAAGCAACTACCTGGGACCAGCGCCAGTACTCTGATATGGGATGCGGGTGTCCCAAGCAGCAGCTTCACCCATTTGCCACAGAGTCCATTCCTGGAAGTTGAAGCTGTGCTGTTGGTTCATATTTAAAAAAGCATCAAGAGAGGCAGCTCTATATGTTTTGGTCTTTCCTTAATGATGGCAAAATGGTTGTTTGAGCTCTAGGAATTATGACCACATTTAAAATATAAAGCAGGAGGGACAAGATGACCCTGTTAATATCTAACTCTCAGTAGAGCTAAAGTAGAAGCAACCCTGTCAAACTTTCTCCTATGTAGAACTGAGGAACGTGGTCTCTTGTTGCTGTAAAAATTCAGCATGTGGGACATTGGGCCTGATGACTGGAACCTTAGCACTCCATATTGGCATGCCTAAGTTTCAGTTCCGGCTCTGCTTCTGATTCAAGTTCCCATATGTGCAACCTGGGAGTAAGTTGGTGTTAGCTCAAGTAGATGAGTCCTGGAACGAGGTCCCAGCCCCCCAGTCTCGTCTGGTCTCATCTGATCAGCAGATGGGAGATCTCTCTCTCTCTCTCTCTTAAATAAATACTTTTTTCAAAAAAAATGAGAGATTATATATCTGGCAATGGGAAGGAGAACTATCTTGATTGGTTTGGATTCCTCATGATTCATTATGAAGGGCTGGATCTATTTACTACCCTGAATATAATCACGTTTCACATAACAATGAATTGTGGAGTGAAGGGAGATGTTGAGTAGGCAAAGAAGAGTCTGCCATAGTTCACTTCATCCCTTGTGTACATACAAAAGTTTATGGAGAAATAGAATTAAAAGACAACATAAATTTTCAATGAAACTTTTTAAGCATACACATATACATGTCATTTTATGCTTATTCAATATGAGATCTTGGGCATATATGCCATGCACATACATATAATATATGTATAGACATATAAATAATCTGTTAAGAAGCTTAAATATAAGCAAAATGATAAGTGAGAATGATAATGTATTTTAAAAGTACTGAAAAATTAAAGATAGTCTAGAGAATTAAAGTAAGCACCTATTTGCACATTTTTAAAATCTTTGTGCTTATAGAACTGCTACCCCATGTAAAAGAAAATATCTAAAAAGTACAAAATCACCGTGAAATTGATGATGATAGCACTAATATAAAACAATAAAAAAATGGCATTGTAGTCAAAATACATGAAATCCAATCTAATGTCCATCACTAGTGAGTGGTTTGACCTTGGACAACTTCTATTACATGTCTGACATTTGGTTTCTTTTGGATAAATTGTGTTTCTGGAGTCTGAATTAACTCACACAACTCTTGATGATGACTAGGTAAAACAGAAATACTTCCAAGCATGACTGGGAAGATTTGATGATTAATTCTTACTGTTTTATTCAAAATTAAAGATGAGTAAAAGTTTTATTTTGTAGCTTAAATGAAAGCTGATGTGCTTAAGTATATTTGAACATACTTAAATCAATTGCAATTGAACTTACTTCCATAAATTGTATTGAGTCAGTAAGCATTTAGCCAAGCTGTTAAGTTGCCCATGTCCCTCATCAAGTACCTGGTTTTGATTCCTGGCTTTGGATTCTGCTTCCAGCTTCCTCCCAGTGCAGACCCAGGGAGGCAACAGTGATGGCTCAAGTGACTGGGTTCCTGTCACATAATTGGGAGATCTGGATTGAGTTCCTAGCTTCCAGCTTTGGACCCAGTCCCGCCCTGCCAATGGAAACCATTTGGGGGAGTGAATAAGCAGTTGGGGATTCTCTGTCTCCCTCTCTCTCTCTCTCTCATTATCTTTTCTCAAATAAATAAAAATAGAAAAAATACAAGTTATATTGACCTTACTTTGGATTTTAAAAAACTTAACATAATGTATTAGAAATACTTAACTAAGGAGGTAGAAGGAACTCTCTACACATATGTATTAGACTGAGGCTGTCAGATAATTTATGTAGTTCTCTTCATGTCATTCTTGAAAAGTGTGAAATATTAAAGTACAAAACAAGAGTTAAATACATATCATGCATTTAATTTAATTGATCTATCTGATGGAATTATAAAATTATTATAGTTTTCCCAAACTAGAAACTTTGGAATAGTGCAACAAATTTAAATGATTTCCCTCTAGGCGTATTGTGATGTTTTCAAGAAAATATAACATATAGGAGACTTTGTGAAATTTGTATCTATTCATATTTTCATACTTTCTCTATCCACAGAATTCCACAGTGTAGTTATATGAGTTATTTTGCATTAGTGCAATTAATTATTATGGCTAAGAAATATTTTGTTGAGCATCTAGAAAATTCTTCCTATTATACTCTCTGCTCTGTCATCTGCATTGTGCATATATAATACATTTGAAAAGCATTTGTAGTGTAGGTAGTAGTTGAACATTTTCTGTAAGTTAGAAATATTAAGCATTATTTTGTGATGCCAAAAGGAAAAGTAAAAATGAATAAAACGTAGAGAGTTGAATAAGAAGGCCCATTTAAGGTTCAAGGGTAAAAAATTATGTCCAATTTTATAAGTACAACCTTTGTGGTGGGTTCAATCAGTGCATTCAAATATATTTCCTGAAATTTTAAGTTGTGCTTAATCAAATTGGCTGTGGAAATAGCCCTTGAGCAAAATTACATGCAGCTTTTAAAATTAAAGCCTGAAGGCTACAGGGTGTAACAACTAACCTTTACAGTCTTTAAAATACATCAGCAAAGTTAGGAAATATTTGACACCTGGGAGTTTTCTTTTTGCATTATTAGGGTTACAGGTACAGTTCAAGTCTTCACGTCAGGAAGATATTTCAATGAACATTCCAGATGTTGGACAAATGTGTTGCCTCCTAATCCTCCTTAGACATGTGCTATAGTTCCATTGTTCTTGAGAATTTCTCTTTTAAAGAGTAAGTCAGCATCAATAGCCACCTTAACTCAAGCCATGATGAACATACATCATTTCGATTTTGCACAAAAAATGTTAAATAATGTGTGTATATATACATATATATGAACATTTTAGAAATAATATTCTCATCTCAGTGACATATTGGAGTGAACATTTGTTATTCTTTTGTCTGCCTGGCACCAATCTTTCAAATATTTCTCACCTTTGAGTTTGATGAGAGGTAATGTTCCCTTGTGATTTAAAAGTAGAATATGTCTGGTACTTGAGTCCCTAGATCCCATAATAGGTATGGTATAGCCCCATGAGCTAGACTTTTCCTACCTGATTAGCTGGTCCAAGGCTTTGAATCAGGAGTTGGTGACAAGGGGATAGCCAGACTCCTCTATGTTAGAGGCTGTAGGAAGATTCAATTCCTGGAGAAGCAATGCCTATGTTTCTAGTGGCAGCAACCTGAATGTGGCACCTTCGATACTGGTGAGGCAAATTGTCTTCCGTAGTCTTCAGAGGGGACTCTTTGGGGTCTTTATTGGATAATCTGCAATATAATTTCCAGAGTTCATAACCCTGAGGCTTTCTTTAGTCCTCTGATACTTGGGGTGACCATGAGGGTGTGTGTGACCGACATCCAACAAAAGAAATCTCAGGTGATCCAGGGGTCTTTTCTAGGCTGTGAGATTCTTCTCTGAATTTGGGCCCAGGCCATACTTTGTGCAGGTTGCACTGAGCCATTGACTAACTCAGTGACATTACCAAGATAGACCTTCTTTTGACCAACCCATAGACTATAGCTGGACTTTCTTTAGACTGCACTCTACTGAGAAGCTTCCCCCCATCTTCTGGCCACTCTTCTCCTTTGTAAAAATTAAAAGTGTCTTTATTTGAGAGGCAGAAATATATTCACATACATGCACACACACACAATGGTGGTGGGGGGGGGGTGGAGAAAGACAGAGAGAGAGAGAGAAACTCTTACTCTTACTCTTACTCCCCAAATATCTGCAATTTCTCAGGCCAGGGCTGAAGTCAGAAGCTGGGAGCTCAATCCAGGTCTTGGGAGGCAAGAACACAATTACTTGAGTCAGCACCACTGCCTCCCAGGGTCTGCATTAGCAGGAAGCTGAGGTTAGGAGCCACAGTAGTGTATAGAACCCAAGCATTCTATCGTAAGACATGGACGTCTTAACCAGTATCTTAACTTCGAGGTCAAACTCCCACACTCCTCTCTCTTTTCTTTGAAGTAGCACTTCCCCTACAGAAATTCTTGAGTCCTGTATTGATGTCTGTTTCTTGGAAGACACAGAAATCTGTGCAGCAATACATCTTCCTGAAACATGTATGTTTTCTATTTAAATAAGCCAGAATTGGTTGTTGTTACTTTCAGAGCATGGAACGTTATGCACTTAATGGACAGTCATTAAAATTGATGTTAATCTCTCCAGAGACAATCTATAGTCACTCCTCTGACTACAAGGTTCTATTTGATTCAGATCGGTATTAACACATCTAACATACCAGTGAAGCAACAGTTACAGAAAACCACCCAAATCAAAGACTGAAAGTATTGTTAAGTGTTTGTGGTCCGTTTAAATACTGGGTGCAAACATTTACCAAAACCTTTCTGAAAAAGGACTGCTTAGATAAGAGAGCACATTATATATGAAGAGGTATCGAGCGAGTAAAGTCCTCTTTAAGGATGGCTCACCACGGAACAATTATAGATTAATGGTATGGAAGTGGCATGGAATGTTTCAACAGAAAAAGCCAAATAAGACAATAAGTACAATACAGTTTGTTACATTTTCATCGAGTTTTGATTTGCACATAATAAAATGAGCAGACTGTAATGTCAAGTTTGAAGAGTTTTGACAGATGAATGTATCTATGTGACCAGCTAAGATCTAAGAGCTTTATACCACACCAGTTAATTCCTAGCTCCACTTTCTAATTTATTTCCATTTCTCCAGGGAAAACTGTAATTTAATTTCTTTTTTTAGAGATTTATTTTATTTATTAGAAAAACAGATTTACAGAGAGGTAGAACCAGAGAGAGAGAGAGAGAGGTCTTCCATCCGATGGTTCACTCTCCAAATGACCACAATGGTTGGAGGTGAGCCAATTTGAAGCTAGGAACCGGGAGCTTCTTCTGGGTCTTCCACATGGGTGCAGGTGCCCAAGGACTTGGGTCATCTTCTACTGCTTTCTCAGGCCACAGCAGAGAGCTGGATTGGAAGTGGAGCAGCCAGAACTTGAACTGGTGCCCATATGGGATGCAGACACTGCAGGCCGAAGCTTTAACCAGCTGTGCCACAGTGCCAGCCCCCTGTAATTTAACTTCTGTCAGGTTGATTTCTCTAGTCTGCAATGTCTACTGATCCAAAAGTTCATATCAATGAAATCATGCAGCACTTCTTTTGTGTCTGGCTGCTGTGGATCAATAAAAAAATCATTGACAGTTGGGTCAGTCAACTTGCTGTTACCACAGTGAAATACCTAAGGCAAGTTACTTACGAAGGAAGCAGGTTTATTTTGGCTCATGGATTTGAAGGTTCACGGTCTGAGATTGGGTGGGCCTTCTTGGTTCAGACGTCTGGTGGGGTTGGAGGATGGCAATGATGGCATACATACAGAGGAAGGATCTCAGGGTGAGCCAGGAAAACAGAGGGAGTGTGAGGGCCTGACACAGGCTTTTCTAACCAGCCCTCTTGTGAGAACTACCTGCCAAGGCCACTTCCCGAGTGGCCTGGAGACCTCCCACTAGGCTCACCTCCTGAAACCATTATTGGATTAGGTTTCCATCCTCTCAGTATTATTAATTTATGACTTTGGGGATTAAACATCTGCATGAGTTTAGAAGTGAGATTCTATTCCAACCATAGCAGTAGTCATCCATACTGCTGTGTATATTAGCAGTTTGATCATTTGATTCCTGAGTAGTACATAACTATGAATATAGCAATTTGTTTATCCACTTTCTTGTTGCAGACATTCAGATAGTTTTAAGGTTTTGTAGATTATTAGTGAAACTGCTGCAAACATTCTTGTGCAAGTTTTTGTCAATATATTTTTATTTTTCTTGGGTCAATATCTAAGGTAGGTTCTTACAGTAGATGAATCGGAATGACTTTTGATAAAAGAATGTTTGATTTCCTATTAGAAACTTCAGAATTACTCTCCAGAGTGATAGTATAAGCTTTTATCTCTACCAGTAATGTGTGAAAATCATAGCTCATCTGCATCCATTTTTTCCCTTTGACCTCCATTTCTGTCTTCTTTTGGATTTACCGTGTAATTTTGTCTTCAATTCTATATCTTCTACTGTCTTTTCAGCTATCTCTCCTTATATTGTTTTAAAATTACTGTCCTTTTTTTTTTAAAGATTTATTTTATGTGTTTGAAAGACAGAGTTACAGAGAGAGGTAGAGACAGAGAGAGAGAGGTCTTCCATCCGCTGGTTCACTCCCCAGATGGCCGCAATGGTTGGAGCTGCACTGATCTGAAGCCAGGAGCCAGGAGCCTCTTCCAGGTATCCCACATGGGTGCAGAGACCCAAAGACTTGGGCCATCTTCTACTGCTTTCCCAGGCCATAGCAGAGAGCTGGATCAGAAGAGGAGCAGCCAGGACTAGAACCAGCACCCATATGGGATGCTGGCGCTTCAGGGCAGGGCGTTAACCCATTGCTTTGTGCCACAGTGCCACAGCGCCGGCCTCAAAATTACTGTTTTAAGAGTTACAATATGTGGCTAGCACTGTGGCTCACTTGGCTAATCCTCCACCTGCAGCACCGGCACTGTGGGTTCTAGTCCCGGTTGCTCCTCTTCCAGACCAGCTCTCTGCTGGGGCCCAGGAGGGCGGTGGAGGATGGCCCAAGTGCCTGGGTCCCTGCACCCGCGTGGGAGACCGGGAGGAGGCACCCGGCTCCTGGCTTCAGATCTGTGCAGTGCCGGCCGTGGTAGCCTTTAGAGGAGGGAACCAATGGAAAGAAGACCTTTCTCTCTCTCGCTGTCTATAACTCTCTCTCTGTCCCTCTCTCACTGTCTAACTCTGCCTGGCAAAAAAAAAAAAAAAAAAAAAAAAGAGTTACAATATGCAGTCCTTATTTATTAGAGTCTATCTTATAATTCCATTTCATGTATAAGATAAGAATATATGGCAGTAAAGTTACATTTTTATCTTTCCTGTCTTAGACCATTGTTTTCATCTGCTTTATTCCATGATTTATAAATTTCATAATATGTAGCTATTATTTTTGCTTTATCAAGTGAATTGACTTTTTTTTTTTTTTTTTTTGACAGGCAGAGTGGACAGTGAGAGAGAGACAGAGAGAAAGGTCTTCCTTTTGCCGTTGGTTCACCCTCCAATGGCCGCCGCGGTAGCGCGCTGCGGCCGGCACACCACGCTGATCCGATGGCAGGAGCCAGGTGCTTCTCCTGGTCTCCCATGGGGTGCAGGACCCAAGGACTTGGGCCATCCTCCACTGCACTCCCTGGCCACAGCAGAGAGCTGGCCTGGAAGAGGGGCAACCGGGACAGGATCGGTGCCCCGACCGGGACTAGAACCCGGTGTGCCGGCGCCGCAAGGCGGAGGATTAGCCTAGTGAGCCACGGCGCCGGCCGTGAATTGACTTTTAAAACAATATTTATTTATTTGACAGGTACAGTGACAGAGAAGGGAGGTGAGGGAGGGTCTCAATGTGGGTGGTGGATGGCACTCACTTGTGACATCATCTCTGCCTTCCCAGGTACATTAGCAGAAATGCTGGTTCACAAGTAGCTGGGACTCCAACAGGCATTATGATGTAGGTTGCTGGCATTACAAGTGGTGTCTTAACCCACTGTGCCCCAGTGTTGATCACAACATCACAAGTGACTTGATTTTTAAAGAACATAAGAAAATAAAAATCAGTCTTTGGTGTCAACATACAGAGATACCTCTTCCAGTAGTCTCCCTTTATTCTTGTAGATTTTTATCTGGTTCTATATTGCCTTAATTTTTAGGCAAAATTGCTCTTGGCTTTTATATAATGGAACATATAATTACTTTTTCTTTATTAAAAAAAAAACAAGGAAAATGTATGTTTAAATATCCATGTCTAAAGCATCCAATAGGATGAGTATTACAATTGCATACACTCATGTAATCAGTGAACTGCTTAAAATATAGAACAATTTAAAAACTCCCAAAAGTCACTTCAAGCTTCCATCTGGTCAACCTACCTGGTCTCTCAGACCCTAGAGACTGCAGATTTCATCTTGGGTTCTAGCAACCTGTGCCACAGAACTGGAGTGTGCCTTTGAGGGAAGTCACTGTTATGTGTCTCTCATCCCAGGAGATTCTCCACTGTCAAGGGTGAAATGTCCCTTGTCTCCAAATGAGTTTTATTACACATTACCGATGTAGAATATTTTATTACTCTTGGTCTGTTTATGGTTTATAATAGTTGTCTTTTGGAAGGTTAGTCAGTTGCTTTCCCAAAACTGGAGATCCTGAGAGATGGTTATCATCTACAGTACTAAAATAAGTCATTCAGATAACATATCTCCCACGTGACCTTTTAGTAATTTGAGTATACAAAATTTTTTCAAACTTGTAGAGAATTTTAGGAGGTCATTAGTATAAGAAGAGTGATACTAAACTGTCTCCCTCCTATTTTTTCCATGCTCTTGTTTCTAGAGTTTTTAGAGGTAATCCTAGCACAACAATTCTGGTTGCAGCTATAAAATAAAATATATTTAAAATGGTGATACTACAACAGAGATATAAGAAGAACATCCTTTTTGGTCATATTTTCCACTGATTAAAGATATTAAGATATTAACATACAAGAACACTTCAGAAAGTTCATGGAAAATTGAATTAAAAGGTGAGTTTATTTTGCTGCAAAAATTTGAAATACAAAGAGTGCACAAAAATTCATGGAAATTCATATTACACAAAAAAGTAGTTATGAATTACAAAATTATTGGCATCAAAATAAACTTATTTTTAAATTCAATTTTCCATGAACTTTTTGAGGTTTCCAAATATGTCTTTAAAATATTTTTCCTCCTATGTATTCTGGAATTTATTTATTTATTTTTTAAATATTTATTTATTCATTTGAAAGGTAGAGTTAGAGAGAGGCAGAGACAGAGAGAGAGGTCTTCCATCCACTGGTTCACTTCCCAAAAGGCTGCAACAGCCAGAGCTGGGTTGATCGGAAGCCAGGAGCCAGGAGCTTCTTCCGAGTCTCCCATGTGGGTGCAGTGGCCCAAGGACTTGGGTCATCTTCTATTGTTTTCCAAGGCCACAGCAGAGAGCTGGATTGGAAGTGGAGCAACAGGGACTCAAACCAGTGCCCATATGGGATGACAGCACTGCAGGTGGCAGCTTCACCTGCTAAGCCACAGTGCTGGCTCCTTCTGGAATTTAGTGACACAGAGAAATTGAAGACATTCTGGAGTTTTTTCCTGGTGTTCAATTATTACCTGATATCATTTATTGCCCTTTGCTTCACGCATTATTGTCTCTTTGGGGCTTTTTGGTCCTATCTTATGAAAGTCAAGTGATCTACATTCACGAGAATTGATGAAACCTATAAATATTTATAACCTATTTAAATGCGCTATGTTTCTCACTGAGAATATAACAGCGAGCTCACAGTCTATTGATTAAAGAGAGAAAACAATAAAATAGAAATAAAAACATGATTCTAAATGCTAAGTGTGGGTTTTGGGGGATGCTATAATCTGTGTGAACATTTTTTTTTTTTTTTAGTTTTTATAAGTTATTTATTTGAAAGGTAGAGTGATAAAGAGGGAGAGGAGAGAAAGAGAATAAGGGAGGGATTTTCCATCTGCTGGTTCACTTCTCAAATGCCCATAACAGTTGGGATTGGATCAGGCCAAAGCCAGGAGTCCTAACTCATCCAAGTTTCCCATGTTGGTGGTAGGAATCCAAGTACTCTCTTCTTCATCTGCTGCCTCCCTGATGTATTAGCAAGAAGCTGGATCAGAACTTGGATAGATCCCAGCTATTCCAGTACGATGTTCCCCAAGCAGTGGCATAACCCACTGTATTAGCATATCTGCTCCTGTAAGAGAATAATTTTATTGCATCTAGCAAATAAGATTTGTTTCATAAATTTAAAAGTTGGTCAATAGGAAAAAATGTATCAACATAAATCATGACCATAACACAGAGAGGCTTGTCTAACATTTTCCTAGCCACATCCCAGCAAACAGTTTTTACTTCGAGAATATCTAATTCTTGTTAGTTGAGGAACATGAGATTTTGGCATGAGATAATTTAAATTTTTAAGCCCTTTTGTAGTTAACATTGTTTCTCCAAAACCTTACTTTTATAGTGCTTAAATTTGTTGCAAAAAATGTAAATTTTGAGGTCTTAAAACTCTTTGTTGTACCCATACTTTTTAACAGATTGGTTAGTCAATTAAGATAATCTTTTCAGAGAAACATGTTTGGAATTTAATCAACACCTCTTTTAAGGGTTCCACATATTTATTTGTAATGGAAACCAGGAGCCAGGAGCTCAATCCAGGGCTCCCATGTGGGTGGCAGGGTTCCAAGTATCTGACTCATCTCCTGCTGTCTTCCAGGGTATGCATTAGCAAGAAGCTAGACTGGAGTGGAACTGGAGCTTGAACCCGGGCACTCCAACATGGGATGTGGGCAGCAGTGGCTTTTG
Source organism: Lepus europaeus (assembly GCF_033115175.1). Taxonomy (NCBI): domain Eukaryota; kingdom Metazoa; phylum Chordata; class Mammalia; order Lagomorpha; family Leporidae; genus Lepus; species Lepus europaeus. Next base: position 23,536,682 of record NC_084846.1, read on the forward strand.
GGAAGTGAATGAGTGGACGGAAGACCTCTCTCTCTCTCTCTCTCTCTCTCTCTCACTGTTTCTACCTAAACAAAAATAAATCTGAATAAAAAGAGAAAATTTCAATATCCAGTTCACACCCCATACAAACTAAATAAGAACATCAGGGATTATTTTCAAGGTCCTCAGATAATTTCTGTGTGTCACAAGGATTTGGAACCACTGAGTAAGGACAGTCATTTGTTAGCTTACTCATTTTCCTGTTCCCTCTATACACAAGGTCAAAATAATTATTTTGTTTTCTCTTTTGTAAATATTGCTTCTTAATGTATACTACAATCTACTTTTCCTTAACAAGATTGTCTCATCATGGCATTTTAGGAAATTCAAAAAGCTGTAGGTGTCACCCACACTTGTTATCTGAAAACAAGAAACCCTATGGAAACAGACTCTGTTGATGAGACATGGGGGAACCTTAGTTTAAATAAATTAATGATTAGAATAAGGGAGAAAAAGTTAGACTCCCAAATCTATAATGAATCAGTAATTATTGCTGGTGGAGAATTCAGTTAAATGGCAACAGAGAAGAAAGGAAGAGTTGTTTTGGCAGGGGGAACAGGAAGAATTCATCCACTTTAAAAATCGACCCCAGAAAAATGAGAATTCACCAGTAAAATAAATTCGTTAGAGTCGGATGCCAAGTTCTTTCTCTGCCTGATTTTTCCTCCTGGAGTCTTCTGCTCTCTCTCTGAGTCTCTCCCTTCCCCCTCCTTCCTTAATTATACTTGCAAATTCTTGCCATTTGGAACAGTTTTTGGAGCCACAGAGAAGTGATGCTTGAGAGGTGAAAGGCGATCACAGCCTGGCCTGGAATCAATTGATAGGGAGACTCTTGACAACACTCACCAGCCTACTCCCAGCTGGACCAGGATGCGGCTGCTCGGCAGCAGCCCTAGCAATTTGGAGCCACACGTGGTAATTGGTTTCAGATGAAACCAGAGCAACTCCCTTCACACTGTCCTCATCCCACTGCCCAAGGAGCTGGAGAGCATAACAGCATATTCAGGGCAAACCCCCAGCTTCATGGAAATCCTATCACTGATAGTGTCCTGGTAGTCTCCATGGGGTAGGAAGGATTATTCTAATGTTATTTCAATGGTTAGTTGTGCTCACCCTACTGCTCTGGCTGTAAGCCTTCTCTTTCCCTAAGAACCTCGTGTTTTGCAAACACTAAATGTGTCTGAAATCACCTAATGAAGGAAAATGTTAGTGATCCTGTTCCTCACTTGGAAGAAATAATGAGTGTAGTTTTACTGTTCTCACTAAATGACCCACATACCTTTAAATGCAGATGGATAGATAGATGAATAGATAGATATGTACATATATATATGTATATATATATATATATACATATACATATATGTGAATTAGAGAGAGCTAGAGAGAGACAGACAGACAGATGGAGATAGCCTGTCTGCTGGTTCACTTCCCAAATGTCTGCAACAGTTAGGGCTGAGCTAAACCAAAGCCAAAAACTAGGGACTCAATCTGGGTTTCCCATAAGGATGGTAGAACCCAAATACTTGAGCCATCATCCACCATCTCTTTGGGTGAGCAGGAGCTGGAAGCTGGAATCAGGAGCAGAGTAAGGATTGGAACCCAAGCACTCCATTATGGGATGCTGGCATCACAAGCATTTCTTAACCAGTACACCAAATGCTTGCTCCCCTCCCACCTCTTTTAAAGGTAACATTTCACATAAAATGAAAATTTTCCAGTGAATACTCTTTGTTAATTTGCTTAAATGGTGTATAGTGAAGGTATCTCAAAAAGTCCATGTAAAATGTAATTAAAATGTTTATTTAATCACAAAACAATTGAAATCCATCCATAGTATTTTCATAATGCATACTTCCATGAACTTTTTGCAGTACTCTTGTATACAAGTATATAATTTCAAAATTTCTTCAATAGAAGAATGTGTATATAGAGATTTTATAATTTTGAAATAACTGAGTACAAACTTATAAATATATTTTCAAATAATTAAAATTATGCAGCACTACAGGTTCTGACTTACCTGCTATCTATGTATTTTCTGTCTATTTACTGTTTTTAAGACTCTTTCAATGATTTTATTTTAAATCAACAATTTCAGGGAGGGGGGATTCCAAGATGGTGGATTAGGGAATGACATACTGCACTAGGATAAGCATTTTAAAAAAAAGTTTAGGAAGTGAAATCTCAGGGGAGAATTGGAGAGAAAACCTCACAGGAAATTCTACAAGAAGAAGAATGCCATGGACTTCTGTGGAAGGTGTGGATGCACAGCATGAACACGGGCACAACACATGACTGCAGCAGCTGAGAGCCAGAGCAGGCAGGAGCTTGGAGAAGGAGGTGAGACCAGACTGCCATGGTGGTATTGCTGGAGGGAGAGCTGAGCATGAGTCCAGACTGAAGCCTATGTGTAGATGACATGATCCTATATGTAGAGGATCCAAAAGGATCAATGGAGAAACTATTGGAACTCATTTGGTAAAGTGGCAGGATATAAAATCAACATGCAAAAATCAATAGCCTTTATATACACAGACAATGCTATGGCTAAGGAAGACTTTTAAAGATCTATCCCGTTTTCAATAGCTACAGTAAAAATTAAACACCTTGGAATAAATTTAACCAAGGATGTCAAAGATCTCTACAATGCAAATTATAAAACATTAAAAAAAGAAATAGAAGAAGACATTAAAAATGGAAAAATTTTCCATGTGTGTGAATTGGAAGAATCAGCTTCATGAAAATGTCCATACCACTGAAAGCAATTTACAGATTTGAGGCAATCTCAATCAAAATACCGATGATACTCTTTGCCGATCTAGAAAAAACGATGCTCAAATTTGTATGAAAACACAAGAGACCCTGAATAGCCAAAACAATCTTATAAAATAAAAACAATCTTATAAAACAAAAACAAAAACAAAGCTGGAGGCATCACAATATTCAAGACATACTACAAGGCAGTTATAATCAAAACAACCTGGTACTGGCATAAAAGCAAGTGTGTAAACAAGTGGAACAGAATAGAGACTCTGGAAATCAAGCCATGCATCTACAACCAACTTATCTTTGACAAAGGAGCTAAAATCAATCCCTGGAGCAAGGACAGTCTCTTAAAAAAATGATGCTGGTTTTCATTGGATCTCTGTGTGCAGAAGAATGAAACTAGACTCCTACCTTATACCTTACACAAAAATCCACTCAAAATGGATCAAAGACCTAAATCTACCACCTGATGCCATCAAATTACTAAGCAACATTGGAGAAACTCTGAAAGACATTGGCCTAGGCAAAGAAGTCTTGGAAAAGACCCCTTAAGCACAGACAGTGAAAGCCAAAATTGACAAATGAATTACATAAAGCTGAGAAGCTTTTGAACTGCAAAAGAAACACTCAACAAAGTGAAGAGGCAACTGACAGAATGGGAGAAAATATTTGCAAACTATTCAACTGATTAAGAGTTAACATCCAGAATCTATAAAGAACTTAACAAATTTAACAACAACAACAAAAAAAACACTCTAGTTAAGAAATGGGCAAAGGACTTGTATAGGCATATTTCAAGAGAGGAAATTCAAATGGCTAACAGACTTGAAAAAAATCCTCAGGATCACTATCCATCAGGAATTGCAAATCAAAACCACAATGTACTCAAACAGTATGTTTCACTTTGTGTTTCTATGTGGGTGCAAACTGTTGAAGTATTTATACTAAATTGATCTTCTGTATATAAATAGAATTGAAAATGAATCTTGATGTGAATGGAAAGGGAGAGGGAGCGGGAGAGGGGAGGGTTGCGGGTGGGAGGGAAATTATGGGAAGGGGAAGCCATTGTAATCCATAAGCTGTATACTGGAAATTTATATTCATTAAATAAAAGTTAAAAAAAAAAGAAAGAAAAATCCCCAATAAATCTTGCTGAGCTGCAAAAAAAAAAAAAAAAAAACAACCCACAATGAGGTTTCACCTCACTCCAGTTAGGACAACTTTTATACAGAAATCAACAAACAACAAATGCACATGAGGATGTAGGGAAAAAGTACCTTAATCCACTGTTGGTGGGAATGTAAACTGGTGCATCCAGTGTGGAATTCAGCATGGAGATATCTCATAAATCTGAATATAGACCTACCATATGATCTAGCCACCCCACTCCTGGGAATTTACCCAAGCCAAAAGAAAACAGAATATGAAAGAGTTATCTGTACCCCGAATTAATTGCAGCACAATTCACAATAGTTTAGATACGGAATCAATCCATATGTCCATCAAATATTGACTGGATAAAGAAATTATGGTATATATACACTATGGAATACTACTCGGCTGGAAAAAATGAAACCTTGTCTTTTGCAACAAGATGAGCATAATTTGAAACCATTATATTTAGTGAAATAAGCCAGTCCCCAAAAGACAGATATCATATGTTTTCCCTAACCTGAGGTAACTAATAAGTACCTAAAATGTAATGTATTGGTGTGAATTGGACATTTTGAGATTTCAATGATTGTTTACATCCCTTGTCTCTTCCATTGAGGAACAGTGTTTTTCTTTTTTTCCTCATATTATTTGTTGAACTCTTTGATTTAGTGTAGGGTTAACTGTACAATCGTTAAGTAAAGTGAAAAAAGACTTTTGTAAAAATTAAGAGTGGGAAAGAGAGAAGGAGGAGAAAGTAGGGCTGGAGCATGGGTGGGATGGGAGAGTAGGGTGGAAAGCATTATGATGTTCCTAAATCTGCATATATGAAAACTGTATAACTTAAATAAAAAATTTTTAAAAATAGTAAAATATCAAAGAAGTCTTTACATTTCAGGTAATGGTAACGACACTATTTCCCTGATTTGGACTTCAGAAGACACATATTTACAAAGATATTTTGTCTATTTGCGATAGCTACTCCTTTGTACCCTTAAAACTTCAGACTGTTATATTTATTAGTTATATTTTTATGTTAGGTTTATTGTTTCATTTATTTGCTGTATAAAAATTAATTTTGAGGAAGTTTGTTGAAGTGGGTGCTCCTCAAAGCCAGGATGAGTTTTAATGAAATGCAGGTAATTAAAAATGCTAAATTCATTGTCTCCTTTCCTTCTAGCTGACTCACATAAATTAGGAAATCAACAAACACTCAGAACAAAGTGTAATTTATAGTTCCTTTTTATTTATTTATTTACTTCAAAGTAAATGTTACAGAGAGAGGGAGAGATGGAGAAAGAGCTTCCATCTGCTGGTTCAAGCCACACATGGCTGAAAGATACAGGGCTGAGCCAGGCCGGAGTCAGAAGCTTCTTCTGGCTCTCCCCTGTGGATGGCAGGGCCACAACCACTTACACCACCTTTTAATGCACAGGCAGTGGCTTTACCCACTGCGCCACAACGCTGGCCATGTTGAGATTTTCTTAGTCTGTACACAATGTCTCTTCTGTTCCTGGGTCCTAATTGGGAAATCACATTATGATGAGGTGTCATCCTCCCTAGGCTCCACTTGGGCAGTGACAGTTTCTCTGATTTTCCTTGTTTTGGGTGATCTTCCAAGATTTGAGAAGTTCTCATGAGGTGCTTTATAAAATTACCCTCAGTTTGGACTTCTCTGATGTTTTCTTATGCTTATACTGGCGTGATGGACTTTGGGGAGGATGAAAAGTACATTTTGAAATGCAAGTGTTTCATTCTCACTTGCCATTTTCACACTGCTGATACAGGGCATGGTCATGAAAATACAGGTTAAACGGCCTCTGGCAAAGTGGATATTAACTGTGTTGCTTACTATAAAGTTATAAGTAGGTCCCATAACAAAGTTAAATTTTCCAAATCAAGGAACTTTATAACTTCAGCAAAAGTATGCTTCCCTGTGAAAAGAGTCAGGTGGCTGCGATGAATTTCCAGTGGTGATTTCCTGGCTTTTCGATCATAAACCCACAGGACTGGAAAAAAAACAATCACAGGTGCTTGAGAAGCTCTGTGGTGTGAAACAGTAGTTTTCTAACTCTCGTTAGAAGTGAAAATCTCTGTTCAAATGAAATCTTGAATGGCCACATAAACAAATAGATCGAAACAGAAGGGGTCACACTGAAGGAGGACCCAGAGGAACACACTTAGAGTACACCTGAAACTTATCAGTTGAGTAGATTGGGAGATTGAACAGAGCTGGGATACTGCCTCATGTGGTTGTGTGATGCTTCAGTGATGTCTCGTGTTGCAAACTCGTCAACAAGTTACTCAAAAAAATCAGATCCCTTCTTCTCAAATATATGTTTAATAAGGACACTTTTATTATGCTATTTCCATATACACACATATTAATATGTAAATTATTACATATTATAAAATATATGTATATATTATGAAATATATTTAGATACTATATTTATATATTATAAAATATATATTTGCTTGTGCATAGCTCAAAGAAAATACCTGTAAGTAAAATAGTGAGAAGATGGGATAATTGTTTAATAATTAATTTTACATTGGAAATTAAAGGAATTACTATAGGTTTATATCTAAATAGAGAATAACCAAATAAAATGATGTGAAATATTCTAAAATATTTTAAATATACTACATTGCAAAATGCTGTCTTAAGACATGAATATTTCATTGCTCAGAGGTTTTTTTTTTTTTTTTTTTTTGACAGGCAGAGTTAGACAGTGAGAGAGAGAGACAGAGAGAAAGGTCTTCCTTCCATTGGTTCCCTCCCCAAAATGCTGTTACGGCTGGTGCGCTGCCGATCCGAAGTCAGGAGCCAGGTGCTTCCTCCTGGTCTCCCATGCGGGTACAAGGCCCAAGGACCTGGGCGATCCTCCACTGCACTCCAGGGCCACAGCAGAGAGCTGGACTGGAAGAGGAGCAACCGGGAAAGAACCGGCACCAAAAGTGGGACTAGAACCTGGGGCACCGGCGCCGCAGGCAGAGGATTAGCCTAGTGAGCTGTGGCGCCGGCTGCTCAGAGGTTTTAAAAACTACTGTTCCACATATTATCTTGTATTGCAAATGTGTTCATTGTTGTTATGAATTATCTTGTTAGTCATGGTATTCAACTATTAATCTGTTCTTTTTAATAAAAAAATCCAGATGATATCATTTATCTAGTTTGTATTACAGGAAAATTTTAGAATGGAAAATTTTTCTAGTGTCATAAACGTGAAAAATGATCCATAGAAAATAATAAAGCCACTAAATCAGTGTTCTAATTCCCTGAGTCACATCTAACAGAACTTTTGTAACATGGGGCAGGTATCTGACCTACAAGTTCCCACACTGATTAAGACACCTACATCCCACACTGGAGTGCTTGGTTGGAGTACTAGCTCTGCTCCTGGTCCCAGCTTCCTGTGAATACAGAGCCTGGTAAGCAGCAGGGGATGGGTCAAGTACTTGAGTCCCTGCAACCCATGTGGGTGACCTGGATTGAGTTCCTGTTCCTGGTTTGGCCTGTCATAACCCCAGCTGTTGTGGGCACTGGGGAATGAACCAGAGGAGGGAGCTGTTTGTTTATCTTTCTATTTGTCTGTCTCTCCCTTTCTTTCAAATAACTAAATACAATATATAATATGTTTTTTTAAAAAATGCAATAATAGTGATTAGTATGACAAAAATCTTGCAAATTGTCTCAGTTGTATTTGGCATATGTGATGAATATAAATGATAACTGTTATGAATTTTTAAAAGCATTATGTTTTATAATAGGGGGATGGCCAATAGTTTTTAATGTGTTTATCTTATAATATCATTTTATTTATTTCTAAAGATTTATATATTTATTTGAGAGGCAGAGTGACAGAAGGTGAGACTGAAGGAGATGGGTCTTCCGTCTTCTGGTTCACTCCACAAATGGCCATGGTGTTCAGAGATTGGCCAGATCCAAGCCAGGACCCCAGAACTCTAGCCGGGTCTTCTATATGGATGGCAGAAGCCAAGTTCTTCAGCTGTCATCTGCTGCCATTCCAGGTATTCTTGCTTAACATCTTGAAACCAGGCAAAAAAATAAAAAATAAACTGGTCTCATGCCACAGCTCCACCAAATTGCAATCACTATCATCATCTGACATCACTAACATCACCTGCATTTATGGCATTGTGAATTGTGACACAGTTTTCTTCTTAAAGTCTGCATGTATTAGGAATGGCTTTGCTGTTTCCTAGAATATGAGCAATATCAAGCAGAGTGTTAGAAATCTTTTTTTGTGATCCAGACTGAAATTATGGTGAGATTAAACTGTATTGTTTTTATATACATTTGATTAGATAAGGCACCTTGACACTCCTAGGCATTTCTGAGTTTCCAGAGGTCATCTAAAACTGTGTCCCTTAATTTACATCACGTCTGTGGCTAGATCCTGTCTTCTCCATGGGACTGGGAAGCAGGATTCTTTCCCTTCTGAAGTTGGCCTTGCTGAGATAAACCCTTGCAAGAGGAAGTGATAAACTCTATCAACGATTCTGCCACAAGTCGCCCTATTTCTTTCATGTTGAGTTTTATATTTTGGGTTAGCATTGTATATGTGCACATTTTTAAAGTACATGCTGCAACTTTTTAACCACTATACATAATTTAAACCAACTACCCCAAGCAATCAGCCTTTCCATTGCTTCCTCTTTTCTTTGTGTTTTGAGTCTACCAGTTCTGCCATTCCAGTTCCTTATACAGGGTATTATACACCACGGCGAGTCATAGTCACCCCACAGTGCTGTGAAACCTGTTGCATTCACCCTATTGTATTTTGGTACCCACTGTTCAATCTCCCTTTAGCCCACTCTCACTTCTCTGTCTGGTGTCTAGTTGTCACTACTTTAAATTTGAATTTCTACACATATTATTTTTTAACTTCAAATGTTACAGAACATGTGTCTGGCTTGTTTCACTCCTATAATGATCTCCAGTTTTCATCCCTGTAGCTACATATGTCAGGGGTTCATTCCTTTTTATGGCAGGATAATATTCCATTGTGTATGTACACCACACCTACTTTGTTCATCTGTGGATGGATATCTGGGTTGTTTCGTATCTTGGCTGGTAAATAGTGTTGAATAGACAGGGGAGGGCAGAGGTATACACTGATCTCACTCTTTGGATATGGGATGCTGGCACTGAAGGCAGTGACCTTACCTGCTATGCCACAGCACCGGCCCCCTCTTTTTAGTTTTCTGAAAGAACTCCATACTCTTTTCTATAATGGCTGTACTAAGCAGTCCCACCAAGTGTGTGAAGGTTTCTTTCTCTCTACATCCTTACAGAATTTGTTCTTTTGGGTCTTTTTGATAATGGCCGTTCTAACTGGAGTGAGGTGATATCTCATTGTAGTTTTGATGGTTGGTGATACTGAGAATTTTTCATGTATCGTCTGTCTATTTGCATGTCTTCTGAGAATGACCTATTGAGATCCTTTGCCCATTTCATAACCAGATTGTTAATTTGCTGTTGTGTGGTTTTTTTTTAGTTCCTTATATATTCTGTGTACTAATCCTTGGCCATTCTGTTGGTTGTCTCTTCACTAGTGACTATTTCCTTCACTGTGATACAGTTCCATTTGCTTATTTTCACTTTTCTCTGTGCTTTGGGGGTTTTATTCAAAAGTGCATTGCCTTTGCCAATGTCTTGAAGTAATTCCCCTATGATTTCTTCTAGTATTTTCATAATCTTAGGTCTTACATTTAGATCTTTGATCCAGTTTGAGTTGCTTTTTAAAAAGATTTGTTTTATCTATTTGAAAGACAAGTTACAGAGAGTGGGAGAGATACAGAGAGGGGTCTTCCATCTGCTGGTTAACTCCCCAAATAGCAATCACAGCTGGAGCTGCGCTGATCCAAAGCCTGGAGCCAGGAGCTTCTTCTGGGTCTCACACATGGGTTCAGGGGCCCAAGAACTTGGACCACCCTCTACTTCTTTCCTAGGCAGATTAGCAGGGAGCTGGAGTGGAAGTGGAGCAGCTAGGACTTGAACTGGTGCTTATATGGGATGCTAGCCATGCAGGCTGGGCCATTAACCCACTGCACCACTACACTGGCCCCAAGTTGATTTTTGTATAGCGTGAAAGGTGTGTGTGTGTGTGTGTGTGTAGGGTGGATCTTGTTTCAATCTTTTGTATATGTATTCCCCATATTAATGCAATCCCTAAGAAAATACCTATTTCTTTACTCTTTTAAAAATATCTTTTATTTTATTTATTTGAAAGGCAGACAGAGAGATAGGGAGAGAAAGAGAGCAACCAGTTCTGGTCTTCCATGTAGGTGATGAGGACCAAGTATTTGAGCCTTCACCTGGGTTCTCCTTGAGTGCTCTTGGGCAGGAAGCTGGAATGTGAAGTGGAGCCAAGACTTGAACTCAGGCATTCTGACATGGGATGCAGGCATACCAAGTGATATCTTAGTCCTTACACCAAATAACCGTCTCTCTTTTCTTCATTTTGCCATTATTTCAATGTGATGGAACTTATTCAAAATCTTTTAGGTGCAGGACCAACTTTGTGGTGTAGTTGGTAAAGCCACTGCCTGTGATGCCAGCATCCCAATTGGGCACTGGTATGAGTCCTGGCTGCTCCACTTCAAATCCAGCACCCTGCTAATGGCCTGGCAAAATCAGCAGAAGATGGTCCAATTGCTTGGGCCCCTGATACCCACATGGGGGTTCTGGAAGACGATCCCTCTGCCTGGTTCAGCCCTGGCCTTTGCAGCCATATGGGAAGCCAGCAGATGAAAGATCTCTGTCTCTCTATCTGTGTGTGTGTGTATGTGTGTGTGTTTGTGTAAATCTGACTTTCAAATAAATTTTAAAAAATCTTTTAAAAAGAAGCCTTTGAAGTGCTATATAGATTTTGAGAAGGTGGCAATGTTCAAGTTACTGACTTCCCATCTGTAAGTCTTTCCTGCCACCTTTGAATTTCCATATTCTACATTGTTCCTTTTCTGGTGCAACCCTTTGTTGGCGGGATGGTTATGTGTGTGCTTGTTTCATTTTCTCTCCCTGAGTGTGCATTTGGGTAAGAGAACAAGAGCAGTGGTTCACTTCTTGCAGCCCAGTCTGGTGCTCAGTGTACTGTAGGGAAAATATATGAAAGTTAATTATAAGACTAGCACAAAATGCTATTTCAGAAAAATGCAACTTTTACTTTATATCTCTGAATATTTAATCTTATTTGAATGCTGCCAAAAGTATGTATCCCTAAGTTAGCAGAGTACAAAATGCATAGAGTAAACAGCTCTCTGCCCTTGTGTATCATTTGTTTAGTGTCGATTGTGGGTTTTTGTTGTTGTTTCTCCAGGGTTTTGTAAAGTCTCCAGTGGTCTCCAAGTATTTTAAACACAGAGATGTCTCTAGCTTGCTGAATGTTTACAAAATTCATTTTTCTACTTAAATTTAGCCTGCTTCCCTTGTCATCGCTTTATATAGTTTTCTTCTTCTCCTTAAGGGTCCACATAGCTTAGGATTGCGTGATGTTTAAGGTGTTTGGATGCCATTTGGAGGCTTCATAAAAAGAGGTCACTCAGAGTTCAGAAATGTTTAGAAAAGAGGAAAAAAATCTTATGGAGTTTTTCCTTGGGTTTAGCAGTCTAAAACCCCTGCACTGTTTACATTCAAGAGGCAATGTGCCATGGTAAGTCAATCTGTTGTTCAGCAGGATAACAGGAAAGCGAAAACAGGGCAGAGCAAGTGGCATCGTGTTTAAGGGAATATCTCAAGGTCCCCTGCTTGAATTGCGTAAAAATAAATGTTCAAACTAACTGATGGGATTTGAAAGTGATGCACTTGCTGGTTGCAAGCGAAATGTTTAAAAAAGAATAAAAAGAGAAAGTCTCCTTGCTCTGCCTAGATGCCCACACTGTGAAACTGTGAGGGAGCAGCTTCTGAGTGCTCATTCCCTCTCTCATCTGGCCTAGAGGGAAGAGCAATTTAAGATGCTCATTGATGCATCGAAACCCATTACCTTTCAAGTAGCCAGCCACAGGATCCATCGAGGGAAAGAGAAGGAGAAGCGGCGGAAGTGACCAAAGCTGGCTTCTGGCTGGGGAAAACATTTACACATAACTTCTGGCTTCCCCTCAAGAGGAGCTTTTGCGATGGATTTATAGGTCAGATAGCTCAGCAAGTTCAGCTTGTTGCCCACCGTACCTTCACAAAGCTTGTGCATGTTTGTACAGCTGGACTGGTAGCTGTGGGAGTCCCAGGAATCCCACAAGCCTTGGTCCCTTTACCTCCCCTTTGCCGTTTAGCAGTGCACAAATACACACAGAATGAAACTGTCTGACGAGCAGGCTAAAGGCTCACAATTCAAACCCTGTTTATTTTCTTTCCTTGATTTCCTGCTGCTACAGTGAGTAAATGATATTTTCCCCCTTGATTTTTTTTTTCTTTTTCTTTTTCAACCTGTTTGTCTGTCAATGTCTGGTAGGAATGAAAGAAACACATACTAACATTTCAACTCGTTTGATGGGACTCATGCTTTGGGGTCTATTTTGAGCTTCTCTCCACCCCACCCCTGAAATTCTTTCTCTCAAGCTCTCTCCACTCATCTTTTCCTCATATTTGGGAGGGGGGATGGAATTTACCCAAAGGAAGGAAAGAAAAACATCCCCAAACTCTTCCCGTGTAACTTCACCCCGAGGAAGGGTGTTATTTTAATTACTGCTGAACCCATTCTGTAGGGAGTCCTGTGAGTGCTTGGTGCACTCTGAGAGTGGCAGTTAATACGCCTTTTGAATCCGTGCCACAAACTACAAAGACTGCCATCTGGGGAGGTATTACATTTGTACGAAGAAAATACTTGAGACTTTTCTTTAAATGAGCTTGTAAATTCCAGTCAATCTTAGGTTCATTTCATTTTTTCCCCCAAAGAAATGCTTCTCTATGAAATATTGCAAATTGCATTAATTAACCAGACGAGGGATTCTGAATTTCAATGACTACTATTGTATTCACGGGTTTGATGGGCATGTTTGCATTTTGAGTTGTTTGCTGTCATCCCCAACAGAATTGGAAAAGAACCAAATTGGTGAAGCAAAATGTTTCGCATGTCCAATATTTCTTCTTCACACCGGAAAGTTCTTTTCATTAGAAAACAAAATGTGTTTTAATAACCTCTGATTATTTATACTTCATGTAACACTTTGCCCTTAAAAATCATTAGAAAGATTTCTAACTAGTGTGCGTTGCACTGAAAGCAATTCAGAATATTCCAAGGAGACAATGGTTGAACAATTGCTCATCCAGGACTTCTTCTTCAGTTACTTGAATTCCCACTTGGAAAGCATTTTTCAGTTTTCCCTTCCACCTTCTTCCCACTTCCATCTCCAAATAGTACCAGTCTATGGCAGCCTACATCAAAGGGGGAAGTATCTCTGTAAAAATGTCTTTATCCACTTCTATACCCATGTCCATGTCCATGTGCATGTGGACACCATATTCATATCTATGCTTTGCTCAGTATGCGGAGAAGTCTTCCTAGGGACTGGCAGAGTGTTGTAGAAGGTTAAGTCTTGGCCTGCGATGCTGGCATCTCCTATGGAGTGCCAGTTTGCATCTCAGATGCTCTACTTCGGATTGAGCTCTCTGCTGATGAAGCTGAGGAAGCATCAGAAGATAGCCAAGTACTTGGGCCCCTGCCACCCATGAGGGAGACCCAAATAGTGTTTGGGCTCCTGATTTTGTTCTGATCCAGCCCTGGCTATTGTAGCTATTTAGGAAGTGAACAAGCAGATGGAAGATCTCTCTCTCTCTTTCTCTCTTACTTTCAAATAAATAAATACATAAATAAATCTTTGAAAAAGGAAGTCTTCCCAGAATACCTGCTCTCATCCTTTGGGTTATATCAGAATATTAATGATATTTTATTGACTTGATAGTTTTTGCATGAAAGTAAATATTTATTTGAGGATAATTAATATTGTTCTCCAATAAAAATATAATAAAAATTGTATCTACTATTATCTGATTTTAAAATGTATCTATATTTATTAATTCCCTCTACCTTTTTTGTCTGCCATCTTTTCAATCTTTTTTTTAATTTATTTTTATTTTTTATTTTTGATAGGCAGAGTGGACAGTGAGAGAGAGACAGAGAGAAAGGTCTTCCTTTTGCCCTTGGTTCACCCTCCAATGGCCGCCGCGGTAGGCGCGCTGCGGCTGGCGCACCGCGCTGATCCGATGGCAGGAGCCAGGTGCTTCTCCTGGTCTCCCATGGGGTGCGGGGCCCAAGCACTTGGGCCATCCTCCACTGCACTCCCTGGTCACAGCAGAGAGCTGGACTGGAAGATGGGCAACCAGGACAGGATCGATGCCCCGACCAGGACTAGAACCCGGTGTGCCGGCGCCGCAAGGCAGAGGATTAGCCTAATGAGCCGCAGCGCCGGCCCATCTTTTCAATCTTTAAGAGCAAATCATGGAATGAGCATTCAGCTGGGAGGTTAAGATGCCACTTGGGACACCGAATCCCATATCAGAATACCTGATTCAAGTCCCCTCTCCACTTCTGATACAGCTTTCTGCTAATGTACAACCTGAGAGGTAATATATAATGGCTCTAGTACCTGGGTCCCTGCCACCAACATGCGAGAATCAGATTGGGTTCTGGGCTCCTGGGTTTGACCTGGCAAGCACTGCCTGTTACAAGAATTTGGGGAGTGAACCTACTGGATGATCTCTCTCTCTCTCTTTCTCTCTCTCTCTTTCTCTGCTTTTAAAATAAAAGTGAAAATAAATTAATTTTTTTAAAAATAGTAAGTCTTCACTAGGAAAATAAAATATTTAAATTCCTATATAATGGATAAACTTAGGAATTTGTATTTGCTATTCTCTAATAATTCTTATCATATTTTTAAAAATACTAACATTATATTTTAAAAAATATTAACTTATTTGAGAGGGAGAGAGAGCACTGTCACCCTTTGTTCATCCCTTAAATGCCTCTAGTGGCTGGAGCTGGGCTGGGGCTGAATCCAGATTTGAGAACTTAATCCATGTCTCCCATGAGAATGGGAACCCAACCACTGGAACTACCATCTACTGCACCCCAGGGTGTACATTAGAAGGAGTCTGGAATCAGGAACAGAGATAGTAATTCAACCCAGGCATTCTAATGTGGATTGTGGGTGTCTTAACTGGTGTTTTAACTGGCATCTTCACTATCCACCATTAATAATTCTTGAGACAGAATTTTTGTGACAAGTCTGGTTACTCCATAAAATCCCCCCACATTTATTAAGATACTTACATGGTGGAGTAAGTATCTGTTTTTACCATGACATTTCCATGTAGAGAACTTTGCCAATTAAATGGTTCGACTTTACATGGTGACACTATTTCCCATCAAAGCCCAGCATGTATTCGTCCTTCCACTGTCCTCTAAATAGTACCTCTTAATAGTACCTTACCCTAAAGATTCCAGAATATCCCTGAAAAATCTGCTTTCCAAATAAAAAGATGTTGTTGAAACTTAAAGGTAACTAGGCTTAAGCCAACAATGAAATACTTTACTGAGTATCTTGGTTAAGAAAGCATTTATAAGTGCAAAATTTTAATGAGTCTCCTAACTTACATGGTATCTTATATCAACTTACATTGTGTCTTTTTCTGATACAATCAAAGCATGCTTCCTTGGTGGAAAGTGGAATTGTTGAGTAGTATTAGAAGTTGAACAGCTGGTCACTGTTTATGAAAACAGCCGGGCTCTTATCCATAAGACAGGAAAGAGTCCAAAGCCAAAGTCTCCTTATTCCAAGATACAGCTGGAAGATTTTCAAAGTCCGGGGAATATTTTGAAGTTAGGATAGATATACCTTTTTGTCCTCCTTTCAGACATAAGAAAAAAAAATTAGGAAGAATCTCAGGAGTAAAAATAATCTTTACCAGTTCTACAATTAATGTTCTACAAACATATGTGTCACTTTTTGTGGAAAAAAACTATTTTAACTAACTTTTGCCATAAGTTAGAACAGGTGAATGTAGTCACTATATTTTAAAAGGAGAGGAAAATAAATTCATGTAAAAATGGAGTAAAAACTCCAAGACAAGCATAGAGCCAAGGATTGATTCTAGTTCTTCTTCTGGTTGATTGCTTTACTAACTGAAAAAAAAAAAATCAATAACTTTAGTAAAAAGGGGAAGAATGAAGACCCTTGGTGGTCTAGTACTATATTGTTCTTAATTTGGTTATGTTCTTACTTTGGTTATGAGTGTGATCAGAGTCCAAAAACTCTTATCTATACACTTATGCACATTTCCTTGTATGTATATTACATTTCAATAAAATGTTAAAAAAGTATTTTTTCAAAGTATAATTAACAATTTATTAAAGCAATTATTTAGTGTCCTTATAACTTCTCTGTTGTCAAGTAGATTCAGTGCATTTTGTAGCCAAAGAGATCCCCTTCTCCTCCAAAAGGAGCTCTAGATAGGGAAATTAGGAGGAAGCAAACTGTATGCTTTATTTCTACATTGCTCCCTTGGTAATTTTAATTTCATTCCTCCATGTACCACATACTTATCCACTGTGAGAGAAAGATCTTTCTCAAACAGGAGTAGGAATCAGAGTGAGAGGCTATTCTGAGAGAAAAAGAACAAGGGCAAAGATGGACCATGACATTATCTCACAAATAAACTTCCCTCTGCTAGGCAGTTGTGTTCTGGAAGTATCAAATGACTCTATTTTAACAGGTGACATGAGCCTTGCCAAAGAATACCTGGTTCCCCACCAGAAAAGTGTGAGTTTTTTTCAGAATTATCTCCATGCATAACATCTGGAAGTGTTCCATCTGATGCTTTGCTCTTTCTTTAGAATGCTATGAAGTTCTAATAAAACAATTGATCATTGTTTGAGAGACAAGGGAGTTTAAACCTCTATGGTTGGAAAAAGTAAATATACATTTTTTAGGTTTTATGGTGGAAATTCGAATTTAGTTTATTTGTTCAGGTAGGTTAAGTGAGACTTCAAAAGAAAACATACCAAATTGAAATACAGTAAGAGATAAACTAATGTTTTTATATTTTCTGTGTTTTCATGTTTTTTTTTTATTTTCATGTATTTAAAAGAGAAAAGGACAGAGGGTGAGAGAGTGAGAGAGAGAGAGAGAGAGAGAGAGACTGGTTCACTATCCAAATTCCTATAATGCTGGGGCTAGGCCAGGCCAAAGCTTGAAACCAAGGACTCAATCCAGGATTCCCACCAAGGTTATAGAGTCCCAACTACTTGAGCCATCACCTGCTGCCTCCAAGGCTGTGCATTAGTAGGAAACTGGAATCAGAAGCAGGGCCAGGACACATACCCAGGCACCCTGAAGTGGGATGTGGGCACCTCAACTGTCATCTTAATCTGAGTCAAACATGCATCCCTATCATGGTCTTAAATTTGCATGCACAGATACATTTTCAAATAAATCAGATTAAATTAGTTGTTTTAGTAGTACTTAAACATGCTTATAGGAGCCTGTGCTATGGTGCAGAGGGTCTAGCTGCCAACTGTGACACCAACATCCCAGGTTGCAGCACCAGCTGGAGTCCTGGCTGCTCTGCTTTCCATCCAGCTCCCTGTTTATGCACTTCGGAAGGCAGTAGAAGATGGTCCAAGTAGCTGGGCCCCTGCAACCCATGTAGGAGACCTGGATGGAGTTCCAGGCTCCTGGTTTTGGCTTAGCCTGGCCCCTGTTTTGTAGCCATTTGGGGAGTGAACCAGCAAATGGCTACACTTGCTCTTGCTCTCTCTCCCTGTAACTGCCTTTCAAATAAATAAATAAATCTTTTTAAAATTGCTCATAATATATGTAGCAAAATTTGTCATTTGACTTAAGCTGTAAAATGGAATAGTTTATTTCCTGTTTAGTATTTTCTCTATTACTGTAAAAAACAATTCTGCAGCCCATGTCTGCTCTCCTTTAAATAGGAGCCAGTAAAATTGAATCAAGAAAAATATTTGAGGACTGGCTTAATGTTAGCAACAACTAATTAAGATAGATAGCAGTCTGCAGAGAGCTTATTTTTTTTATTCTCTCCCAACATTTGTACTCTTCAAATATCCAAAGCATCACCAATATTTATTTCTTTCCATGGTTTGATTGTTAAGGCCACACCAATGAGCTGAGATGAATTATAATATTGGTTTGAATTGAAATTCTACTCCTATTGGAAAATAACCATGAACTGTGTGGCCTTGGTACTCGCTACTGTTCCAAAGTTCCACAGAATCCCCCATCTCTCATGTTCTTCTCTTTGTATCATTATTAAAGGTTTCTCTGCAAAAGAGGATGTAGATGTCCTTACCTTTCCAAGCCGATGCTTCTTAACAATGTCAGTCTTAGTTGCCCCATGATGTAAAAACTCTTAATTTTCTTTATAGATATCAAATGCAAAGTGTTTGACTTAATTTATTGTTAACTTAGGTGCCAATCCTTCCACAACAACTGCTCAACCTTTTCCTTCAAATAAGCTCACTCATGCTAAAGAAGCCAAAATTGATGCAAGGGCTCTTAAAACAGTACATGGAGACCAATAAGCTTTTATTTATTTATTTATTTTTGGTGGCATCTCAGCAAAAGGAGACAAAACTTCACTTCCCTTCACCTACACATACCCGTGCTCTCTCTGTCTCTGTCTCTCTGTCTCTCTGTCTCTGTCTCGGTCTCTCTCTCTCTCTCACACACACACACCCATACACAGAAATTGTGACTTTGTTTACATATCCTTTTTTTGCAACTCAAGTCTTTCCAAATTTTATATATTTTTTTTCCAAAATCAGTTTTATTAATAATTCCATGGATCATTTCATTAAAATGCCATGCTGTCAGAGTCAGAAACTTGCTTTTAGTTGAGTGGTTGGCCATGCAGTTACAGAGGAGCCATCTTAAAGACAAATATGGACTGACAAAAGAAACTTGAATTGCTTACCGTGTGCATACACAGAAGAGTTCATGGAAAGTAGAATCCTGAGTCCAAAAGAGACATCCATCAAATTGGCATTACCTAGAAAAGGCATTACCTAGAAAAGGTAATATAGTTTAGCTTCCAACCTGGGATAGCACCAAAAAAAATTACCCACTGGCAGTTGAAAACAAACATCTAGAAGTCATTATAACCCAAAGGTCTTGGGAAAGAAATATCTAAGTGATATTATTAGAAATCTCCCAAGAGGGTAATCAGTGACACTAAAGATTGGAAATGTTCCTCTGAGTCAACACAAACAAAGCAAACAAAATATCTCACGTATAACCACTGGTACTCAAAGAGTATTTATTACTCCTGCTGCTCAGGTGTGTCATTCTTTCTCACTATAACGTGTTTTCCCGAGTTAAAGACAACAGGCAATGAATTTGGTCGCCTAATTCCCTGTGTACTTTCAAATATGAAATAAGTGCTTTTTAGATTTGAGTTGGTGCAGCAGAAGGTAGCGCTTACTTCTGGTGGGTGGGCTCTGCAAGAGATCAAGTGCAGGTCACAGAAAGAGGAACATGGATGTAAGGAGCCCCCTGCTTGGCTCCAGCCTTTCACTCAATATTGTGGATACTGCACCACTGTGTCACTCATTAGGGAGCTCCATGATTCCATCTTTTGTTGTGTGCCTTGGATCAACCCTCACGGAGCCACCCTCAAAGTAAGTGGACTTTCTGGTACACTGATGATTTGGTTTCTGAGTTACTGACGTTGCCAGCAGCCAATGAAGTAGCAACACCAACATTCACCGGAATTATAACTACTACACCAATACAGTATAGCCTATTTCTACCACGTGGCACAGTTTTGTGGTGGAAGTACTTGATAAAATGAACATTTTATCTTCTGTCAAGACTATAACTAGTATATTTCTTTAATTGATGCATATCTTCTGTAAAATAGGTGAATGTTTTGAGTGATAATTTAAAGAGGAAATATTTAATATAGCTGTTAAATTACCTGCAGTAATTGAGAATGGCAATAGCTGATGTGATTCCCAAACAAAAGATAATTAGCAAGGCAGGCATTGAGACAGTGAGTTAAGCCACCACTGCACAATGTCAGCATCCCATATGAGTGCTGGTTCAAATCTTTGCTACTCTGTTTCTGATCCAGCTCTCTACTAACACACCTTGGAAAGCAACAGAACATGACCCAAGTGCTTGGGTATCTGCACCCATTTGGGAGACTTGAATAGATTTCCATGCTCCTGGTGTTGACTTGGATAGCTACAGCTGTTGCAGCCATTTGGGGAGTGAACCAGCACACTCTCTCTCTCTCTCTCTCTCTCTCTCTCTCTCTCTCTCCTCCTTTTTGTACCTCTGCTTTTCAAATAAATCAAGAAAGCTTATTATTAGCAAAAGACATATCGCATCTCATTGTTGTGTAATGATAGGAGGAGAATGAGTATACCTGCCTGTATTAGCATAATATTAGTAAAGCTACCATCAGTTTAGAAGCCTGCTTATTTGTGTGAGGATTAAAAATGTAACATAAATGCATATTAAAAGTAGATGCTTCCATTAAAACTGTAAATTATGATTCTTTCCCATCTTATTGGAAATGTAGGTCATAAATTTCCATGTGCTTTATTAGCTTTTTGAATAAAAATTGTTACTTTGAAATTTATGGACAGATATAATATTGCTACTGATATCTTTTTATTTTTTACACAAAGTGTGTAACATAATGTTTTTATAATCAAGCTAATGAACATATCCAAACACCTAACATCTACTCTCACTTGATCTTAAGCCAAAAACCTGAGGAACTCTTAAGATCTAGTCTCTGAACACATTTCAAGTATACAATGCGTTTTTGGAACTATAGTCACATAGCTGAATGTGAGAACTTGTTTTATCTGCCTAACTAAAACTTTGTACGCTAAGACCAACATGGTCTCATACCTCCACTCCACCACAACCCTAGTAACATCCTTTCTGCAACCTGTTTCTATGAGTTCGTTTTGCAGACTCCACAACTAACTGAGATCATGCAGTGTTTATCTGTGTCTGACTTTCTTCATTTAGAATAATATCTCCATGTTAATCTATGTTACCCAGTATATCAAGATGTCCTTCTATTTAAACTCTGACTAATATTCCATCATACTTTAAGGTAATATTATATACTAATATGCCGTTATATGCAGTGTTTTAGATTACATATATACATTCATCCATCTATCAATAGACACTTAAGTTGTTTCCATATCTTAGATATTGTGGATAATGTAGCAATTAAGTTTTTTAAAAAAGTTTTATTTGTGTATTTGATATGCAGAGTTACAGAGGGAGAGGGAGAGAGAAACACAGAGAGAGACAGAGAGACAGAGAGAGAGACCTTGATCTGTTGATTCACTCCTCAAATGGCCACAATAGCCAAAGCTGGTCCAGGCCAAATTCAGGATCCAGGAGCTTCCTCTATTCAAATCCTTTGCCCATTTGAAAAATAAAACTTTATTTATTCAGTTAGTTAAAAGGCAGAGTGACAGAAAGAGGGTGAAATAGAAATTTTCCATTGGCTGGTTTCCTCTCCAAATGGCTTCAACAGCCAGGGCTTGGCCAGGCTAAAACAAGGAACCAGAAATTGCATCACAGTCTCCCATGTGGATAGCAGGAACTTGTGTAATTGAGCCATCATCTGCTGTTTCTCAGGCACATTAGCAGGGAGCTGGATAAGAAGCATGGTAGCCAGGACTGGAATTGGCACTTTGAAATGGGATGCAGGGATCCCAAGTGGCGGCTCAACCAGCTGTGTCACAACACACCCCTCCCTTTTGGCTATTTTTTAATCCCATTATTTGTTTTACTGTTATTTTTGTGTTTGCTATGGGATTTTGAATAGCAATCTCCTTTTGAATATATGGTTTGTACATATTTTAAACAGTTTTCTGGCTTGCTGTTGATTATTTCCCTTTCTGTAAAGAAATTTTTTAGTTTGGTGTAGTCGCACTTGCTTATTTTTACTTTTATGGCCTGTAAACTTGATGTCATATCTGAAAAAAAAAAAGCATTGCCAAGACACTGTTATGGGACTTTTCCCTTATGTTTGCTTGGAATCGTATAGTTTCAGGTCTTATATGTGAATCTTTAACACACTTGAGTTGATTTTTTTGTATCATGTAAGATTAGGATCCAATTTTATTTTTTGCATGTGCATACCTACTCTTGCCAGCAGTATTATGGCAAAGACTTTCCCAATTGTGTGTTTTTTGGCAACTTTTTCAAACATTAGTTGACCATATATGAATAGGTTTATTTCTGGTTTTTCTGTACTGTTCCATTGGTCTATGTGTTTTAATGCCAGTACCCTACTGTTTTAATTAATATAGCTTTATAATATAAATTGACATTAAATACTTTGATGCCTCAAGTTTTGCTCTTTTTGCTCAGATTTACTTTGGCTATTTGGAGTCTTTTGTGGTTCACCATGAGTTTTAGGGTTTATTTTTCTCATTCTATGAAAAATACTTTTTGATAAGAATTTTGATAAGAATTTCATTGAATCTATTGATCCATTTAGATAATATTGGCATTTTGACAGTATAGAGTGTTCTGCTCCATGAACAAAAGATATCTTCCCACTATTTTTATCTCCTTCAAATTATTTGATCAATATTTTATAGTTTTCATGGTCTAAATCTTTCATCTCCTTGAATAAATTAATACGTAAGTATTTTATTCTTTCTGGTGCTGTTGTATATGTGATTTCTTAATTTCTTTATTGGATAGCTAAATGATGAGTAGAAACACAACTTACTTATTTGTATTGACTTTGTATATTTCAATTTTATTAAATTTAGTTATTAGTTTTAACAATTTTTGGTGGTATATTAACAGTTCTCTATATAAGATCATGTCATCTGCAGACAGAAACAATTTTACTTTTTCCTTTCCAATTGATCTAGTTTTCTTGCTCTGGCTAGGACTTTCAGAACTGTATTGTTCCTTTTACTTTTTATTTGTTTAACTTGCCATTAAATGGAGACTTTAAGCCTTTGACTGTGATGTAAATTAAAATATACTATCTCAAAAATAAATGTTAAGTTGAAAAAATAGTATCTGAAATAAAAAAGTATACATACTATACAGTAAACAGTAACTACTCTAAATGTTTTTTGTTGTCAGTGATTGTTGACAGTAAGATGAGCTGTGATTGCTAACAATGAACAGAAGTGATATGCATAGACATTCTCATCTTGTTCTCATCTTAAAGGAAAAATTTTAAGTTTCTGCCATTGAATTTTATGTTAGAGGTAAGCTTATGTTATATGATCATTGTTTTGCTGGGAAACCTTCCTTCTATACCTAATTATTTTTTGATACCTTTCATCACAAAAAAAAAGATGTTGAGTTTTATAGTTCTATTTAGAAGATCATGTGATCTTTATACTTCATTTTGTTACTGAGCATTATCTTGTCTATTGATTTGCATACAAGAGAGTGCTTCAAAATGTGGAAAAATGGAATTAAAAGATAAATTTATTTTAGTGTAAAACTATTTTGAAATCTCTGCAGTTTCCCCCAGCACATATTGTTTGTGAATGTTGTGAAGATCCTTCATGTTGAATTCTCCTTGCCCTTTGGGGGTAAATCCCATTTGATTTTTGCATATCGTTCTTGTAACCTGCATTGAATTTGGTTTACTAGTATTCTGTGGAGGACTTTTCTTTAATCTATATTTGTTAGGAATAGTTACCCCTAATTTTAGTTTTTTATAATGTCTTTGACTTTGGTATCAGGTTACTATCTGCTTCATAAAATGAGTGTTCTTTCTTTCATATCTTTTTTTTTAATAAGTTTGAACGGTATTAGCACAAATTCTCTTTAAATATTTGGCTGAATTCACCAAAGATGCCATCAGGTTCTGGGCTTTATTTTTTAAAAAAGATATTTTATTTATTTGAAAGGCAGAGTTATAGAAAGAGAAGAGAGAGAGAGAGGGAGATCTTCCATCTGCTGGTTCACTCCCCAGATGGCTGCAACAGCTGGAGATGGATCAAGCTGAAGCCAGCACCAGGAGTCAGGAGTTTCACCTGGGTCCCACACATGAGTGCAAGGACCCAACTGCTTGGGCCATCTTCCACAGCTTTCCCAGGCCATAGCAGGGAGTTGGATCAGAACTGGAGTAGCCAGGACTTGAACTGGTGCTCACACTGGATGTTGGTGTTGCACTTGTGGCCCAACCCACTGAGCCACAAGACCAGCCCCACCAGCTATTATTTTTGAAATAAGCTTTTTGTTCCTCCTCTCTCTTGACCTTTTCAAATTCCTATGATGAAATTATCAGCTATCTTTATCATTCCCATAAGTCTCATGGGCTTTAGTCATCTCTTTTCATTCTTATTTGTTTTTTCTTCACTGGCAAGACATTTTTAAATGTCTTCTCCTTAATTCACATGTTCTTTCTTCTGCTTGTTTTTTTGTGGTGCAATTCTCTATTAAAATTTTCATTTTATTCATTGTATTCTTGAGGTCCAGTATTTCTGCTTGCCACTTTTTAGTAATTTCTACCTCTGTATTACACTCATTTTTATGCATTTTTTAACATTTTTATTTACTTTTTTTTTTCAAATTTATTTGAAAGGCAGAGAGATAGATAGAGATCCTCTTTCTGCTGGTTTACTTCCCAGATGACTCCAACAAACAGTGCTGGACCAGTTTAAAGCCAGATCTGGGTCTTCCACATGGGTGGCAGGGCTCCAAGTACTTGACCTGTCATCTTCTGCCTCTCATGGAGCATATTACCAAGTAGCTGGATCAAAAGTGGAGGAATAGAACTTGAACCAGGCACTCTGATGTGGGAGGTAGGTGTCCCAAGTGGTATCTTAACTTGCATTCCAAATGCCGATCTCCTGTGGAATTTAAAAGATACATAAGATAGGTTGTATATCGATCTTCTGTTCTTTCTTGCTGAACTTCCGTCAGACAATTATTTTGAGTTCTCTGCCAGGAAATTCAAACCGATAAATCAGTTTTTATTTCACCTAAAAGAATCCCACAGTAAAATAAATGAGATCTTTGACCCATTAGAATAGACATAAGTCTCCATCTACTTTTAATGTAATTATATTTGTGGGCCCAAGGACTAATATTTACCAATTTGTCCTTCCTCTCCGTCTCAGACCCGCGTGGCTGACATTAATTATACACTGGTATATGATTTGGAGTTTAAAACTGTTAAGAACAATACCCCTGTTTAACTCCAGCCAAATAATTTCAGATAGCACTCAGTAGCAAATTAGGCAAGATTAATTTCAATCCGGCACCACAGAGGGTTCTAACTGCACCAGAAGTGTTGTTTTTGGAACAATGCTAGGTGCCCTTTGCTATTTTATTGTCTCCTGCCAGAAACTAATAGTGAAAGTTTCACAAAGTAATTTGCCAATCCATAGTTTTCAAACCATGTATCCTCAGTTGAGAGAATATATGGCCTATGATTTTGCATCCAAATGTCAGTGGAAGGCAGATTCTGATCAGGGGAAGCTCTTGGGAGTAACTGATCTGGGTGACTTGGACTTTGTTTAGACTCCTTGAGGCCTGGTCTTGAAAGAAGCTGAGGGGACCTGCAGCAGGGCTCTGAGTGATCCCACAAGATGTGTAAACACAGATGTAGCAGGTGAAGGCCTGCAGCCCAGCAAAGAGCTTGGGCCAAAGGCAGAGCAATTAGCACATTGTGAAGCAAAATGCCTGTGCAGGCCTCGGAAAATAAACAAGCAGTTGTGTGTGTGTTTTTAAAAGAAAGCATCAAAGTAGGCTTCCAATTTCATAAAAGATCATGGAAACAGGCAGGATTATGTGTTTTCTGTTTAGAACTTTTGTGAAAATATGTAGCTATAACTCTGTCGAGATCTCTGTTGGGTATCTTTAATATATAGTTAAAATAATCATGTAAAAATGCACGTTCAGCTTCGATTAAGCACACCCTGAAAATTAATATTAATTTTGTCAGAAACATATATTAGAAGGAAATTAAAAATGTGACAAACTTACATAAATTGCTAATAACAGAGGCAATTTAGTGGGGGGTAGTGTGCAGGGGGTAATGTATAGGAACCCTGTATTTTCTGTTTAATTTCTCTAAAATGTAAAGCAGCTCTAAAAAACAAAATACATTAATTATTTAAGTGGTAGTAAAACCAGTGTTAATATTCGGTATGGAATGAGATGATTTCCATCTACCACTGTGTACTTTCAAATGTTGAGAAGATCAGATGTGCTCTGAATGTGTTCATAATAGAAATCAACTAATTCCATATAACTTATAGAAATGTTTCACTAAAAATATACAAGAGACTAAAGTACACCTGCAGTATCTCTTTAAATATTCAGAATCTATTCTTCCTGAATTTTGTCAAGAAAGTGGTAAACATTATCAACATGTCTGTATGGTGTATACATGGATATTTCTTCTGCGTGTGGTCAGGAAAGAGAGATTTTTCCAGGGACAGATAAATGATATCACTTTTATTCAAAAGCTTTGGAAATAAAAAAATGATACCTATAAAATATTGTTTACCACCCTTTCTATTTAGGAATCTAAGTAAATATTACTATATTCAAATCAGACTTTAAGCTTCATTCAGTATGGACGTACACTCCCCAAAGTTTGGTGCTCTAGAGACAGGCAGAGAGACAGAGAGAAGGGTAGGGGAGAACATTCTGATTTTGTAGTAGAAACTCTTAGAAACTTCTCCAGTAAGGAGTTATATTTCCAGCCATGTATCGTGTGCTGCTTCCTTTCTTGGGGTATGGCTTCTGATTCTTCTGTGTCTAAAAACTAACAGCAAGTTGACTAGAAAGGCCTGAAGTTTACAAAAAATAGTCTGAAGTCTTGACAAAGAAAAATATTCTTTCTAATTCTGTCATGCGATTTCTAGGATCAGAATTTATGGGGACCTGAAGTTCGTGGCTCCACCTGACATAATGGGCAGCATTTGATCTTTGTAACCAAAGCACCCCAAAGCTGAAAAGAATCAATCAGGTAGAATTCACATTTATTTTTTCCCTCAATGAAATTCATTGTATAGTAGCATATGTTTAAGGGAACGTGTGAGTTTTATTGCAGGTCAGAAAGGCTGCAGGTCTAATCTGTGATTCACAAAGAAAACAGAGCACAGAAAGACCAGTGCATGACTGCTGGGGTGGAGGTTGGCAGGTCTCAGTGTGTAAACCGTATTCCAGTCTCCTGCACGCCCAACAATAGGGTCATAAAAATGAAAACATTCCATGTGGATAGGAGACAGTCTTCATTTTAGGGCCCTTAGTGTTTTATTGAGCAGTGGTTGGTCAGGTTTGTGCAAATCCGGAATGATTCTGAGTAATGGTCCTTTGTGAAGTGCATAAACCACTTGTGCACTCAAGGGGAATATGAAATACACTGCACTTGCCAAGAAGTTAATCAGTCAGCCACAGATCCTGATTCAAAGCAATTTATTGAACACCTGCCATATTAGAATTGCCGTAACCAGCCAGGTGGTGAACTGAAATGGCAACTGTACCCTCAAGTTGCTTATAATCTAAAGAAGATGAAGAGGATGTCCCTGAAATTTACTAAGGCTTTCCATAGTACAATATTTCACTGGATGTGTGAAGCATGGTAACTTCTGTGCGATACCAACACTAACAACAGAGAGATATCATACGTGATCCGTTACAGGTATCTGTGCGTCAACATGCAGAAGAGGAGCATTTGTGTTTAATTGGACCAGCTTCAGGAAAGAGTCAGACCTGAGACTGGCATCCTGCCGATGTACACCCTGGGAAGCAGCAGGAGATGGCTCTGTTGCTTGGGTCCCTGCCGCCCTCATTTGAGACAAGGATTAAGTTTCTGACTCTTTGGTTCCACTTGGTCAAATCCAGCTCTTGTGGTCATCTGGGGAGTGAGCTGGTGGGTGTGAGCTCTCTCAGTTTCTGTTGGTCTGTCTGCCTCTGTTTCTCTGTATTTCTCTGCCTTTCCAACAAATAAAATAAATAAATTAAAAATTGAAAAATAATTCCAGATTTCTGAAAGAAAGGTAGGAAACAAGGAAGATGCTTTCTAAATAGGAGACAGGATTCTGCATATTGTGAGTATTTAGAAAGTAAATACTGCATCAAATTATACTAATCAAGTAATTACCTGTTATTTTCCCAATTTTAAATATTAACCAATTTTAAAGTATTCTGGATCAGCCCACTAGAAAGATTTGAGCAAGGGTGAGATGTAAATAAATCTCTGTGTGCTCTATGTGTAGGAAAAATGATCAAGAAACAGGCTAATATCAGAACTTAGAGGTAGGAGGTTCACTGATCTTCTAACTGTATTGGAAAATTGTTGACAGGATGGAAGAAGTAGAGTCAGCTTATTTATTGATTTATTTAACATAAACCATCAAATTCCTTAACACATCCGTCACTTCACTTATTCACCATTTTTGCTTGTGGGGTGTGTCTGTGTGTCTGAAAGAGAATGTTTAAGGTATACTTTCTTAGCAAATTTCAAGTGCAAATACAACTTTACTTAATCATGCCCCCTTTGTGATCTCAACAAGAAAATTAGAATTAAGACAAAAGATCGATTAAATAATATTAAAAATCAGCATCTAGTAGCCACATATATGCCTTAATTTATGAGACGATGCCATGAAATTATTACAGAACATTGGGAAAACCCTGCAAGACATTGGCGTAGACAAAGAGTTCTTGGAAAAGACCCCAGAGGTACAGGCAATCAAACCCAAAATTGACTAACAGTATTACATCAAATTGAGAAACTTCTGCACTTAGCAAAGTGAAGAGGCAACCAACAGAATGGGAGAAATTATTTGCAAACTATGCAACTGATAAAGGATTAACAACCAGAATATATAAAGAGATCAAGAAACTCAACAACAACAAAACAAACAATCCAGTAAAGAAAAGTACAAAGGACTTAAACAGGTATTTTTCTTATTTATTTATTTATTTATTTATTTTTAATTTTATTTAATGAACATACATTTCCAAAGTACAGCTTATGGATTACAATAGCTTCCCCCCACCCATAACTTCCTTAGCACCCACAACACTCCCCCTCCCACCCCCTCTCCTCTTCCATTCACATCAACATTAATTTTCAATTATCTTTATATACAGAAGATCAATTTAGCATATATTAAGTAAAGATTTCAACAGTTTGCACCCACACAGAAACACAAAGTGTAAAATACTATTTGAGTACTAGCTATAGCATTAATTAAACACCTAAGAATAATTGTGTATTAATTACAGAGTTCAACCAATAGTTTTAAGTAGAACATAAAAAATACTAAAAGGGTAAAGTATTAAGTTCTTTTTTTCTCTTTTTTTGTTTGTTATATAGTTATTATTTTTATTTAATAAATGTGAATTTACAAAGTGCAACTTTTCGTTGTGGCTCCCCCCCCCCAACCTCCCTCCCTCCCGTGGCCCTCCCCTCTCCCTCTCCCTCTCCCTCTCCCTCTCCCTCTCCCATCACACCCTTCATCAAGTTTCATTTTCAATTACCTTCATATACTGAAGATCAACTTAGTATATACTAAGCAAGGATTTCAACAGGCTGCACTCACACAACCGCACATGGTATAGGGTATTGTTCGACTAGTAGTGTTTTTAAGTATTTTTCAAAAGAGGAAATCTAAATGGCCAACAGACACATGAAAAAAATTGCTCAGGATCACTAGCCATCAGAGAAATGCAAATCAAAACCACAATGAGGGGGCCAGCGCTGTGGTGAAGCAGGTAAAAGCCACTGGCTGCAGTGCCCACATCCCATTTGGGCACGGATTCCAGTCCTAGCTGCTCCACTTCTGATCCAGCTCTCTGCTATGCCCTGGGAAACCAACATAAGATGGCCTAAGTCGTTGGGTCCCTGTACTCATTTGAGAAACCTGGAAGAAGCTCCTGGCTCATGGCTTTGGATCAGCCCAGCTCCAGCTGTTCAGCTATTTGGGGAAGTGAACCAGTGAATGGAAGACCTTTCTCTCTGCCTCTACCTTTGCCTCTGCCTCTGCTTCTGCTAACTCTGCCTTTCAAATAAATAAATAAATCTTGAAAAAAATACCACCACAATGAGGTTTCATCTCACCCCATTAGGTTAACTTTCATACAGAAATCAACAAACAATGAATGCTGGCAAGGACATGGGGAAAAATGTACCCTAATCCACTGTTGGTGGGAATGTAAACTGATAACAACCACTGTGGAAGCCAGTATGGTGATACCTCAGAAATCTGAATGTAAACCTACCATATGACCCAGCCATTCTACTCCTGAGAATTTACCCAAGGGAAATGAAATCAGCACACGAAAGAGTTATCTGCACCTCTATGTTTATTGCAGCTCAATTCACAATAGCTAAGATATGGAATCAACCCAAATGTCCATCAACTGAAGACTGGATAAAGAAATTATGGAATATGCACACCATGGAATACTACACAGTGGTTAAAAAAGTGAAGTCCTGTCATTTGCAACAAAAGGGATGAAACTGGAAGCATCATACTTAGTGAAATAAGCCAGTCCTAAAAGGACAAATGCCATATGTTTCCCCTGATCTGTGATAACTAATAGAACACCTGGTAAAAGGTAATCTATAGCGGTGAAATTGAAACTTGAGATGCAATTATTTGAACAGTCCTTGTCTCAACTATTAAGGAATAGGGTTTTTTTTTTTCGTACTCTTTATTGAATTCTTTACTTAGTATAGAGTTAATCATATGTTTATAAAGTTAATTGACAATAGATCTCAGTAAAAAATAAGAATGGGAATAGGAAATGGAGGAGGAAGAGGGGTAGGAGTGTGGGTGGGAGGGTAGATACAGTGGGAAGAATCACTATGATCCTAAAGTTGTACTTGTGAAATGCATGAAGCTTGTATTCCTTAAATAAAATAAAAGATTTCTGGGGGAAAAAAAAGAAATGGTATAATCCTAGGAGCAGGCATTTGTCCTAGTGGCTAAGATGCATCAGAGTGAATGCTTGGGTTTACCTCTTGGCTCGGCTTCTGATCCTGCTTCCTGTAATATGCACGATGGGAGACAGTGCTGATGGTTCAAGTACATGGCTCCCTCTATCCACATGGGATACTTGGGTTGAGTTCTGGACTTTTGGCTTCAGGCTGGCCCAGGCCCGACTTTTGTAGACATTTGGGAAGACATCAGTGGATGGAAGATCTCTATCTCTCTGTCTGTCTGTCTCTCTTTTTCTAATTCTGTGCCTATCAAATAAAGTGAAAAAACATAAATAAAAATTTAAAATGAATAGATGTTGTATGTTTATAATAAAGTTACTAAAAAAATTAAATTCAGCAAAAGCCATATACCTACCATACCATCTCACCTTTAGGGAAAAAAAGTATCTTCCTCATATCATCTTATTTATGTTGAATTATGATGGGTCTATAATCTGAGCCCTTTTAAAATTTTGTTTGCTTTAACATTGTCTTGCTGTTGGGAAATATTCACAAGTGTGTGAACTGATACATTTTGAATAAATTAATGTTTCTCATTACCCAACCAAAGGAGCATTTCAGTATAACCTACTTCTATTCTGATGTATCTTTTCTTTTGAAGCACCATCTCAAGAGAGTGATCAACCTCTCAGTCTTTTCCCAGTTGTGCATGTCAAACAACAATAAAAAAGATAATAAAAAAAAACTTACATCTGAATCGAATGGTTCTAATGCAGAACATTGTTTTAAGTGAATAATCTTATAGCTCTTTGGGTTTCTGGGTTTGAATTCTTTAAGTATATATGTATATGTATATACATGATGTACAAATAAATAGAGTTTGTATGATCTTTCCATAGAAACACCAATTTTAGAGACAGGCTGTCCCATTTTTGAGATTCAGTTTCACTCTTTACTGTTGTGGGACTTGGGGCTGAGTTAACCTACCACCCGAAATCACTGCTTTAAATGAAGTTATACACAGAAAGCAGCCTATGTAGACCCAACACATAAAATAACATATGCTCTTCTTTCCTTTTTCCTCATTTTTAGTTTCAGATTCAGTCCAAGTACAAATAAACTCTAATCTAAAATAACTAACAATAATAAAAATGATCGCTTGCATTTACTTAGCACTCTGGAGTCTGCAAATGCTTCCAGGCTTAGGACGTGACTTCATGTGGATGGAGCTACTATTTTCATTGCCCTTGACACTGAAGATGATTCTGTATCAGAGACCACACAGTTGACAAACGTTACTGCTAGATAAAGCTTTAGCTGTCTGCACAGTAAGAACGGGGCTCTAGCATTTTGCGTTGCTGTTGACAGCAGGCAAGTTGAAAGCTATAACCATGAGTGACTAAGTGAAGGATGAATTCTTGCAGAGGTAAGGGTGGAGTCACAGGGTAAGCCAGAGCTCATTTTTAGGTGTTGAGACAGACGCCAAGTTTTCAACATGAGTTGTTGAAGACAATACAGGTATTTGAGATAGAATTAAGAGTAGAACCATATGTAGGCAAACAAATAGCAAATATCCAGGGCCCGACAAAATATTGGATTTAGCTTTTGTATAAAATAGCAAGATGGCAACTTTATAACTTCATTTTAAGGAATAGAACACATAAATGTGGAGTATAAATATTGTCATTCTGGGACACTTTCTACATTTATTTGATTTATTTGTTGAATTAATAAGATATTCACCCTTTTCCAATTTTAAAGAGACATAAGTGGCAAAAAATTTCTCTTCCAGGTCGGTCATTCTAACTGCAGAGTTGTCCTCTTATATGAGTTCAATAAGAAAGTCAGAACCAATAGGAGGTAGGAGATGTACATATGTATACCAGTGTACTGCTCAATGAATTCTGAAAGCTCCTTTCATTATTGTGTTAATATATCATAATATATGATGCATATATCACAATATACCTAGATAGTATAACCTACTACACACCTAGGATAAACGGTGTATGTATGTAGAATAACCTTTTGCTCCTAGGGTCCTGATACACAAAACAACATGAGACTAAATCAAATACAAGAGAAAATATAGCAATCAAATAGATTTGGTAGCCAGGAGAAAGATGAGGCTGCTATCAGCATAACATAGCAGACTGTTTTATAGTAAACTCTTCTGTGTTTGTAGAAGGAAAACACTCCGAAGTAGCAATACAAGTATAGTAAATGCATAAACCAGTAACATAGCCATTTATTGCCATTATGAAGCATTGTGTACTGTTCATAATTCTCTGTGCTGTACTTTTATATGACTGGCAGTGCTGTGGGTTTCTTTATACAAACATCACCACAAACCCATGAGAAATTCTTGTGTTATGAGGTTTCTGATGACAGGAATTGTCCAGCTCCACTATAATCTTAGGAATCACCAGGATACCTGTGGTTCGTTGTTGAAGGAAACATTATGCTGCTGCTGCACATGACTGCATGTGCACACGTAAGAGGCTACTTCCAAAAGTTTGTGGAAAATGGGATTAAAAATAAGTTTATTTCAGTGTAAATTTTTTTGAAACCATACAGACTTTGTTCATGAAACCCATTTAAAGACCTTTGTATAGAATCTCGGCATGAAGTTCATTTTTTTTTTTTTTGCAATGAAATAAACTTAATTCCATTGGCCATGACTTTGTTGAAGTACCTGTGTGTGTGTGTGTGTGTGTGTCTTCCTAGAAGAGCCCATGGTGTAGTTTCAGTCTGAAGGCTGGGAGTCTTGGAACCTGAGAAGTGCTAGTGATCAAGTTCAAGTTTAAAGGCAAAAAAATAGTAGCTGACATCCCACTTTGAAGTCCCCTGGGCAGGGGAGGGTTAATCCTTTTGTTCTATTTATGTCTTCAACCTAGGGGATGAAGCTCATCCAAGTTTGAGAAGACAGCCTACTTCACTCAGTTTACTGATTTAAATGTTAATCTCATCCAAAAACACCCTCACAGGATGTATGATGTTTGGCCAAAAGTCTAGGCCCTCCAGTTGATGCATAAAACTAACCAGAGTTTCTGTTGTTGCTGTTTTAGTGTTGATTTTCTAACAAGAGAAGCGAAGCTGAGTGAATGCTGCTTTTCTTCCTTTTTCTTACCGAGTTCTCATCCTCTTTTCTAAATAAATAGTGAGCCTGCCAAACTTGGAAGACCATAGGTTTAAAGGGATGTGAAATTATTAGCTTGTCTTGAATGCCCACAGAGCTTGGTCTGGCTTGTTCCTAAGGTCTGCGCATGTGACTCAACAGAGTGAGGTTTTAGGAGAGTATCATTCTCTGTGGGAACCTGAGGTTTTGTTCACATGACCTCATTGTGGAACTTGGCCTTAAAACAGTGGGTAGGAATCGCTGAGGCTACTTAATAATATGGTAGTTTATGAAGTTCCTCTTTCTGGGTGTGGCACATGAAAGTTGTGGTGACATTTTTGCTGATTTGATATGGTGAACCAACATATGAGTCATAACTGGATTTTTATAAATCACTTATGCATTTGCATAATAATAAGAGTGTCCAAGTGTGTCCAAAAGTGTTCAACCAAGGCAGGTTGAAGAACTCACATCCTGCCTTTAAAATAACAAAATATCCAAAGAAGGAGGTTGTCAGTTGAAATGCCATCCGTGGAGTATAATAAGGCAGGATTGTCTGGAACTTGAATAAATAAAATGTCAAAGCACAATAGGCAAAAGAGCTTTCAGGGTTTGCCCAAAATAAAACGGTCTAAATTTATGGAGGTGAAAACACAGATCATTTTTGTGACTGCTATAAAGGCGAGAAGCAGTGCATTAGATATGGCTGGGAGGCTCAGAAGAAGTAGAGGGAATCTGTGCCTAAGGAATTTATAGTTCAGTGTGATTAAAGGATAAAGGGTGGATGTGTGAAGACGCGATTGAAAAGATAAGCTCTGCCCATACCACTGAGGGCTTTGTGTGTGATGCCCAGAAATGTGAGTATTTCCCTTTGGTGCCTGGGACTCAGTAAGATCAGGAAACAGGTGAGTGTCCTAACTGATGAGTTTCTAGAAAAAAATCATTGGTGATAGTAAGAATGATCAAGAAAGGCTTGAAACTAATTTTTAAAAATGTGTGAACATTGAAAAATTTGGGTTAACTCTTGATGCCACTCAAAAGCCTACACAAATGCTGCAATGGAAATGATACATAGAAATTAACTGTCATAATTATAAAGGCTTTCAGAATTCCAATTTCAAAATGTTGGATGAATTTATAGACTCCAAGCTTTTCTCATATTTTATGCTCTTTTTGCTTTGCTGACACCCTAACACCCTAAAAACAGGACTTATTGCCCAAAGGGTAATTCAGCCTGACAATGCATGAGGATTTGAACTAAGCCAACAGCAGGGGCGGTGCAGGGACAGCAAAGCATTTCAGAACACAGCGTTGAAGGAACATAGGGTTGGCAAAATAGAGAATTGAGGATTTGAAGCTTATGAATAGATTCAAATAAAAGCACCTGAGAGAAAGCAAAGATTCAAAAACGTGGCAAATCTGAAATGCAAACTGATTCTTATTGCTTCATATGCGAATGGTTTGAGAACAAGTTTCCTGGATATAGTAGAGTGTTTATTAAATCTATATGGGTTATGGTTATGTTTGTGAAGAGTAGAAATTTATTTTTTGTTTTTATTTTTTTTTTTAATTTGAGAGAGAGAGTTACAGCGAGAGGGAGAGACAGAGAGAGACAAGTCTTCCATCTGCTGGTCCACTCCCAAGGTGGCCAGAATGCTGGAGCTGAGTCAATCCAAAGCCAGGAGCCAGGAGCTTGTTCCGGGTCTTCCTCATGGGTGCAGGGGTCCAAGCACTTGGACCATCTTCTACTGCTTTCCCAGGCCATAGCAGAGAGCTGGATCAGAAGAGGAGCAGCTGGGACTAGAACAGGTGCCCATATGGGGTGCTGGCAGAGGATTAACCTACTGTGGTACAGTGCCAGCTTTGAAGAGTAGAAATTTAAATATCTCCAGAAAACTAACACAAGCTTGATATTCAGAATCAAAACTTTATCTTTTATTGTCTAGTTTTTAGAGTCCTCAGGCACTCACTCCTGTTAAAGTCATCTGCAATAGCTTTTATTTGTATGACACAAATACACAAGATCTGCATGCAGTTCTGTCCTTTGCCATGGTATATGAAAGCAGGTAACCCATTCTTTATGGCCTAGTGTTTCTTTGGCCAAAAATTATATTGGAAAATGGTGGCATGAAATAAAATTAATAACAAAAACAATTTTCCCTTATTTCCTATCAAAGTACATTTTTGAATGTTAATAAAAGCAAATACTAGTTTAACTGAAGTAAAAGAAGCTATGTAGATTGACTTAGGATGTGTTTTGACGTAGAAAAATGGTCGTTGGGGCTGGTGCTGTGGTGTAGCGGGTAAAGCCGACACCTGCAGTGCCGGCATCCCATATGGGTGCCAGTTCAAGTTCTGGCTACTCCACTTCTGATTCAGCTCTCTACTATGGCCAAAGATAGCAGTAGAAGATGGCCTAAGTCCTTAGGCCCCTGCACCTGCGTGGGAGACCCGGGAGAAGCTCCTGGTTCCTGGATTCGGGTTGGTGCAGCTCCGGCTGTTGCGGCCATCTGGGGAGTGGACCAGCAGATGGAAGACCTCTCTCTCCCTCTCTCTCTGCCTCTGCCTCTTTGTGGCTCTGCCTTTCAATAAATAAATATGCCTTTAAAAAAAAAAGAAAAAGAAAAATGGCCCTTCCCCACCTCCTCCTCCTCTTCTTTTCCTTCTCCTCTTTTCGTCTTCTGTTTTCCTCTATGGATATTAAACTAGAAAGGCAAATGGAGTTTACATCACATGCAATCTGGCTGCCTCTCAACATCTTTTTTTCTTTTCTTTTCTTTTTCTTTTTGCTTTGGGAAAACATCCACATGAAGAGAGTGACCCTGTGCACTTGTTTTAGATGAAGGAAAACAGAAGACGATATTACTTGCCTGAACGGCGTAGACTATCCCATGGAGGAGAATAATAGCTGTCTTCTAGTTTCTGTTTTTCTAAAAAGGCCAGTGAGGACTTAAAAGGCGAAAGAACTGGAGAGGAGGGTGAAAGATGATTACCTTAAGGATCAGAGCTGTTACCCTGGTGAAGTCTGCAAATACTGTTTCTAAGCGATGCGTTGAATGTCTCTTGAGTGAAATGAATTACAACTAAGGGATTAGCAGCAAATCTGTACAAGAAAATATCTCTCAGTTAGTGATTCATTATGATAGCATGATTTTGATAAAAATGGATATTGTTTCACTCATTAACCACTCTGTCATGTAAATATTATTATAACAGATCAGTGGAAACACCAGTTTTTGAAAAAGTTCAAATTTCCCTCACAAGCTCAGTTATATCAACTAACTAAAATCATCAAAAATAGTTATTTTCATGAAACACTTCATTTTTCCTGGTCTTCATAGTGAGTTGAAATAAATTCAGTATTTTTATAAATGTGTAGTGGATATGGGCGAGCTCATAGATACCTCATGGATTAATGTAATAGTCTTATCAACATTTGTATTTTAAAATAAGTAATCAAAAACATATTCTGGGCTTGAGGAATGGTATATATGCTTCAGGTTAACATGGTAATGGCTCTGACCTTTAACCCTGATGCAACTATTCTGTCCCAACACTTCTTTGTGAAAGGACACTAAATACTGAAGAAATTGGAAAGGTTAACAAAGTTAGCGGACAAAATAAACTTGATACTGAGATTGAACTTTCACATGCAGCAAAAAAATAAACACCATTCTCTTAGGCTGATCATCAAAGGATGTTTAAGGAGGCTATAGTCTTCTTAGTGCTAAGTTCATACTCTCTTTTGAGGAGAATTGTTTAAACAAAGGGTTACCAAATGCATAGGGAGTCAGTTATTGCAAATTCATAAGAGCTAATATGTATGGAATCATTTTAAAGGAGTTGAAATCCCAGCACCACTGGGGGTGGCAAGAATACTGAAGAACTTGCCAGTCCTCAAGTCATTTTCATAATGTCCAAGTTTTAGAGGCATTCTTAACCTCACTATGTATACCTGAGTGAATTATTTCCCTACGTGATCTGCAGAATTTGGGTCCAAAATATAACTTGAGTTCTTGGCTGCTATAAAGTAATATAAAGCCTGACTTCTGTTACTGACACATTTTAGAAGTTCATGGCTCTGGCTGACTCTACAATGGGACTGATAGATCAGATTACTGTTCTGTAGCAGTGGAAAAGAGCAACATTGCAGGAAAGCTCTCTCTGTGATCACCTAGCACACGGTGTGGAAAGAGCATTAAAAACACTGAAAAAGTAGGTGTGTTTTTTACCAGTTTCTGCTTTTCATCGAAATCGTTTCATTGGCATTTCCTAAAAACCACAGATAGCCCTAAAGATGTAACGATGGCTTCTCTCTGCTGCACACAAGTATCCCTTAAAATATCCAAGGCCAAAATTCACCAAAGTGGTCTCACTTTTTTTCTTATATATAAATGAGAAGTACAGGTTAGAGACTTTCCCATTAGCCCCATATCAAGAAAATAATGTTTACATGAAAGGAAAAGCAAAAGACCAGCAAGAATGGACATATCTGGTTTTGCATTTAAAAATCCAATTCTTGGTGACTTAAAAAAATAAAACTTCAGGTGGTCTTATTTTCTAACTCAACAAAGTTCCAGTTGTTACATAACTCGTCTTACTAATTTATTGTTGGGCTTTGAAAAATCTCTTCTCCATTTTGCCAGTCTTCCAAAGTATTGGTTGATGTGGCTAGCAGTCTTTCAGAAAACACCAGGATAATCAGGGTATTTGCACACCTGCAAAGCTCATTTAATGATAGAAATTGCAAATGCTGCACAAGTAAAACAAAAAATATGTATATTTTAAGCTATTTAGTGACCACAGCTATATAACATGATTCAGACAACCAAGAATATATGTTTATATACTGTATATCCCAAAACACAGTTTTGATTGATTATTATCCCATGTCAAATATTTTGATTTGCTGGAAGAAATGACAAGAATCTTAAGAGAAATGGATAAATTTATGGGAAAATACCTGGGCAGCAAAAACTTTAAGAAAACACACCAGTGATCTTGGGAGTCTTAAACTCAAGGAACTAATGGAAAGAGACAAGAATACATGTAAATAAAAAGAAAACATAACTGGTTATTTTTCTAAGTACTTGTATTTGGATGCTTGATCTTGTGTACTGAGACTCAGTAAATTAACATACCTTTTGGATGTGTGATATTTTATTTTAATTTCTAAATTTTTTATTAACAAGCAATACTTGTACATTTTTATAAAGCACAGTGCAATATTTCAATACATGTGTACAACATAAAAAGATTAAATCAGGCAATTGTCATTTCTATTTCTGAAGTTTTTTTATGTTTGAAGCTTCCGGATGCTGTTGGATATGTGAGTAAAACACTATTTACTCATTTATTTGAGAGAGAGAGAGAGAGAGAGAGAGAGAGAGAAGAGTGAGCTCTTACATATGATGAATCACTCCCCAAATTCCCAAAATGGCCAGGGTTGGACTGAAGCTGAGAGCTGGGAACCTAATCCAGGATACCCATGTGGCAGGAATCCATCCACCTGAGCCCCCAGGGACTGCATTAAATGGTAACTGGAGTGAGAATTGAAGCCAGGTACTCTGATGTGGAATTGGATGGGTCAACTGGTTTCTGAAACACTAAACAAAACATCTGCCCCAGATACACGATTTTTAAAAATACATGCATTTCATTAACTTTAATCAAGATATTCTCATGTAAACTTTTAAATTTTTTTGTATCTATTTTAAAGGCAGAAAGGGGGGGAGGCAGAGAGAGAGAGAAAGAGAGGGAGAGAGAGATTGTTCATTCAGTAATTCACTCTCTAAATGCCTACAACAGCCAGGGCTGGGCCATGTCAAAGCCAGCAGCCCAGAGCTCCATCTGGGTCTCCATACATGGGTCATTTGGACTCAAGTAGATGAGCAATTTTCTGTTGCCTCCCAGGATTCGTTAGTAGGAGCAGAACAGCCAGAACTTGAATCAATGCTCTGATACGGAATGTGGATATAACAAGCAGTGGCTTAACCTTGCTGGACCACAACACTTACGCCAAGAAATTCTCATTTTGATGACTTAGTCTTTTTTTTTTTTTAAGAAAAATTATTTCTTCTCATGATATTATTTAAACTGAGGGTTGAACTCTCACCTAGATTATGGCTTTCCAAGGAGATAACTTTCTGGTGAGCTGAGCTAGGAGAGGCTGTGTATTCAGGACTAAAATTGGAACCGGAGCAATTAATGTCACAGAAGTTCTACCCACTTTGAACACAGATAGTTGATTAGGGAATTAGATATAACCTCAGAATCTCCTGAAAGGCCTTGCTCTAGGCAGCTCCCATTAAGCTCTTCAGTCATTCAAGTGGTGAAATACATTTGTCATCTTGCATTAGATGCATATTCCAAGCTTAAATATCTACTTCATCTCTTCACTGGAGATGATAACATCACTTTTTGCTTCATTGGCCTAAGAACCGGGAGACTTACAGAAGGATATCTTTAGATACAATCAAATTTCCCTTCTAAATTTGTAGGACTGACACCCATAATACATCCATTGTGACTAAGGTTTAATCAACATCCCTTATTCAATTATAATCTATTTTATTTCTAAGTCTCTATTGCTCATCCTATATTCACTCTCACAGAATAAGCTAATCAGGTTATGGATGACTATGCTAATTATCCTCATTTGATCACTACACAATACACTCATTGTGGAAACATCACATGCTATCTTATAAATATGTACAATTGTGTATTTTTTAAAAATTTATTTATTTATTTATTTGGAAGTCAGAGTTACACAGAGAGAGGATAGGCAGAGAGAGAGGGAGAGGTCTTCCATCTGATGGTTCACTCCCCAATTGGCTGCAATGGCTGGAGCTGCAACTATCCGAAGCCAGGATCCAGGAGCTTCCTCCTGGTCTCCCATGTGGGTGGAGGGGCCCAAGGACCTGGGCCATCTTCTACTGCTATCCCAGGCCATAGTAGAGAGCTGGATCAGAAGAGGAGCAGCTGGGACTAGAACCGGAGCCCATATGGGATGCCAGCACTTCAGGCCAAGGCATTACCCCACTGTGCCACAGTGCTGGTCCCACAATTGGGTATTTTTTTAAAGATTTTTTATTTATTTGACAGCTAGAGTTACAGACAGTGAGAGCGAGAGCGAGAGCAAGAGCGAGAGAGAGAGAGAGAGAGAGAAGTCTTCCTTCCATTGGTTCACCTCCCAAATGGCTGCTACGGCCGGCACACGCCTATCCAAAGCCAGGAGCCAGGCACTTCCTCCTGGTCTCCCATGTGGGTGCAGGGGCCCAAGCACTTGGGCCATCCTCCACTGCCCTCCTGGGCCACAGCAGAGAGCTAGACTGGAAGAGGAGCAACCGGGACTAGAACCTGGTGCCCATATGGGATGCCGGCGCCGCAGGTGGAGGATTAGCCAAATGAGCCAAGGTGCCAAGCCCCACAATTGTGTATTAATAGAAAATTAAAGTTTGAAAAAAAGACTTTGTTCTCAATGAGTTTAAGGCTGTTGACTTAAGGAAGAAAATTATCCTCAAAGGCCTTACAATTAAACAGTAGACTTGAATGCATTCAATTTTCTCTTTATATTTCTCAATCCATAATTACTTCAATATTTCATCTTTCAGTTTTATTTCAGGATGAATTTTCAGCTTGGAAAACCTGGGCTTTGCAAGTTGTGACTACCAGAGAGCGACTCCTAAGTTAGGATCAGAGGCTGTAACAGAATGGAGAGTCCTGCCACGCGTGGCTTTGAGGGCACACCTGCAAATCCTAGTCCGAATTCAACTCCAGCCTGCGTTTTCCCCTAGTGTGACTCATTCAGTCATCCCCGGGGCTGCATGCTTACTGCCTCCAACTATGTGAAACACTCAAACAGCTGGGATTCCTTTCAGAACATATACAAACCATCCAAATATCCAATTAGATTATGTGGTTGAGCCCATGACTGCTATGGAGTCCAAGAGGAAAAACCTGAAGGCTGTCTGTGGCTTCAGGGTGTGGTGCAGTGGGGTTGGTGGTGGAGAACTGGGGTGTGAGTTAGCGCAGGAAGATACTGAAGTTGCATCCAGGGTAGCACACTGAACTTGTAAATTCACTCCCTGTGTCTCGCAGTAGACCATCCTGCACACATAACCCAAGGTAGGCTATTTCAGGTGAACCAGAAAATCAATTCCTCTGAAGTTTTTCACTGGGAATGAGAAAGAGAGGGAGGGGGAGAGAGGAAGAGAGGGAGAGAAGGAGACTTGCATTTATTAGCGTTAGGCAACAATAATTTAAGACAGAAAGGGCTCCACATTACAGGAATTTTTATAATTGATCGTTTATACAACAAATGATGGGAACAGCACTGTGCAACACCATCAGCCACCAATCACCCGGCTCCCAGCTCACCTTCACCTCCCAAACATCTTGGCTGCTTTTCCCCTAACAGGAGGCCAAATTCAAGCCAGCTGTCACCCATGTTCATGCTCAACACCCCCATGTCCATTTCTCTGGAACGTGTGAATAGCTCCTATTTTCTGAAGGTTTAGGATCCACCAGGTGACAATCATACTTAGGCGGCTGCTAG
The DNA here is from genome assembly GCF_033115175.1 of Lepus europaeus. Lineage (NCBI taxonomy): Eukaryota > Metazoa > Chordata > Mammalia > Lagomorpha > Leporidae > Lepus > Lepus europaeus. Next base: position 23,579,231 of record NC_084846.1, read on the forward strand.
TTACACTGAGTAACTTTCATAATTATGAACTTCAAGATGACATGGGGTGATTTTCAAAGTATGAACCACAGGTGAGACCTAAAAGGACATACGTAGTAACCATACCCTAACTCAGGCCAACAGTACCTACTGACACACAAGCAGAATCACAAACAGCCTCCAGGGGAGCCGGTTCAGCCCTGGTCTCACCATTGAACAGGAGCAAGACCTTAGTCTCGAACAAAACAACCCGCCTATCAGGAGATTCACAATGCTATCTTAGACCCCACCCAAAAAGCCCCTGCAAGGACCTTCTCCTATGAGAGAAGGAGAGAGGGAGAGAGGGAGAGAGAGAGAGAGGGAGGGGGAGAGAGGGAGAGAGAGAGAGGTCTTCCATCTGCTGGTTCATTCCCCAATTGGCCACAACAGCTGGAGCTGAGCCAATCCGAAGCCAGAAGCCAGGGTCTCCCACATGGGTGCAGGGGCCAAGCACTTGAGCCATCTTTTACAGCTTTCCCAGGCCATCAACAGAGAGCCGGATTGGAAGTGAAGCAGCCGGGACTAGAACCAGTGCCCTTATGGGATGCCAGCACTGCAGGCAGATGCTTAACCTACTATGCCACAGCACCGGCCATTGCTCATCTTTTCTTAACCAAAAACTCTTGAAGTCTTTAAACACAATTGCCACAAAATTACTATGTAGGGAAACTTTTCATCACTTCTGTTACTATTGCTTTTGTTTTCCAGTTTGGGGGACTTTAAAAATTGGGATATAATTCACATATCATAAAACTTGCCATTTCAAAGCCTATAATTCAGTGGTTTTGGTTAGAATCACAGAGTTTTGCAGCTATCATTACTATCTAATTCCAAAACATGCCCATCACCTCCTGAAAAGATATCCCCTACTCATGAGCAATCACCTCATTCTTGTCTCTTCTCGTCCTTGGCAAACCTCTACTATACTTTCTGTTGCTATGGATTTGCCTATTCTGAATGTTTCATTTGATTGAAATCCTAAGATCATATTGTTTTCAGGGTTTGTCCATAACTGAAAAATATTCTATAACATGGATATTCTGCATTTTATTAATCTAGTCATCATGTAAAGGAAATTTGATTAGCAGATAATTTTCCTATTTTCACCTCTTTGTATCTGTCTCTTTTGTTCTTTACAGTATTCTATTTTTTCTTAATGAGGTGATGTTTGTTATAGTCTGTTTGATTCCACCTCTAGAAAATTCTAGAAAATACCTTCTTAATTAAGACTTCTCAAAATTTAGTGTGCACACCAACATACAGGGCTGTTTTTTCAGGACACAGAATCTGATTCCAGGGGTCCAATGTGAATCCATGATTCTGCATTTCCTGCAAGTTCCCAGGTGTGCTGATGTTGATGATGTAGCTTACCCCTTTGCTACTAAGCATTCTGCACATGAGTTCTATTGAAAAAGAATGTTCTGGGTATGTTGGGTCATTCCAGTGACCCTTATCGATGTCTTCACAAATTTTAAGTTTATGTATTTTATACAGCTAAAGCCGGATAGCAACTAAATAATTTAAAATAGTTTTAAAGCATAGGTTGGAAACATAAGGCCTGTGGATTGCCTTTGTAAATCAGTCTTTTTAAAAAGCTTTATTTATTTATTTTAAAAGCAGAAGGATAGAGAGATATCTTTCATCACTGGTTCAATACTCAAAAGCCCACCAACAACAGAAGTTGGGACAGGTCAAAGCCAAGAGCCAGAAGTACCATCCAAATCTACACGGGTGGCACGAACTCAAGGACTTGAGCTGTCATCTGCTACCTCCTGGGGACATTAAAAGGAAGCTGGATAAGAAGTAGAGGTGAGATTTGACCCCAGACACTTCAATATAGGATGTAGGGGCCCAGGTGGTGTTGTGTAGCAGGTAAAGCCACTGTTTGCAGCACCAGCATCCCATATGGGGCTGTTTAGAGACCTGGCTGCTCCACTTCCAATCCAGCTCCCTAGTAATGCACCTGGGAAAGCAGCAGGAGATAGAACAAGTGCTTTGGGCCCCTGCACCCACTTGGGAGACCCGGAAGAAGCTCCTGACTACTGGCTTTGGCCTGGCCCAGCCCCTGGCCATTGCAGCCACTGGGGAGTGAACCAACAGATGGAAGGTATTCATTCTCTCTCTCTCTCTCTCTCTCTCTCTCTCTCTCTCTCTCTCTCTGTGTGTGTGTGTGTGTGTGTCTGTCTCTACCTTTATCTGTGACTCTTTCGAATACATAAAATAAATCTTTAAAAAAAATAAAATGAAATCTAGCAAAAAGAATTTCCATTTGTTGCCCTGCCTGTATGTTGGTCTCTGAGTTCTCTGGTTTATTGCTGTTTCACTGGATGAATTGCTTGGGATCTTGACCAAAGTCTAGCCTTATCCTTATGTGCTGTATCTCAGTCTCTACAACCCAACCAGCACTTCGCTTCTTTCCCATTTCTCTATCATCAGATTTGGCTTCTCTGCTAGAACTTTCTCCTAGTAATATTCAAACATGTTCTTATTTCTCCCAGATTGAAAAAGGAAATAAGTGTTCTTGAGTTATGTCTTCAGAGCATCCCTTTCTCTCCTTGGATCCTCTGTGCAGCCTGCCTAACCAACCTTTCATCACCTTTCCCCTCCTAGAATTGCTCCAGTCAGGGCCATCAATGATCTTGCCCTTTGAAGACTCCACTTGTCATTCGCAATACTGACTTTGTCACAGATAAAGGCTCCTTATGTAACATATTCAATTCTTTTTGTCTAGGACCCACACTCTTCTCATCTTCCTTCTCCTATCATTCCAGCTGTTTTATCTCCACTCCCTTTTCCTTTTCATCACTGGGCTCTAAACATGGGTCTCCTTCTTTTTTTTATCTGCACTCAATCCCTTGGAGAATTATTATCATAATACCATGTACAAGTAAAATCCTGTGACTTCAAGATATGTGCCTAAAGCCCAAACTTCTCTCCTGAATTCTGGGACCTTAAATTCATCTGTCTACACACACACACTATCTCCATTTGGATGTCCAATAGGGACCTCTCAAACTTAATGTGCGCATAAGTGAATTGTTGGTTTTTTCACTTATTTAAATCTTCTGTCTTACTCATTTCAGGGGATGATATAGTCACTCAGACAAAAATATTTGGAATAATTCCTGATTCCTCTTTCTTTCACATTCCTTATCCAATCCATCAAAACATCTTGCCAGCACATTCTTTAAAATACATCTGGACTCCAACCACATTTCTTCATTTCTGCAGCCATCATCCAAATCTAATATACCATCAACTCTCACCTGGGTGATTGTAAAAGCTTCTCCATAGCTTTCCTCACTTTCTTCTATTCCCTCCCATTCCCATTTTGACAACAGCAGTCAGTGATCCAATTAAAATAACAAACCACACCATACATTCATCATAGCTCACGATTCCACAAAGAATAAAAGACAATGAATTTTCAATGGACCATAAGAAAATACACAGTATTTTTATGATTTGACTTCTTCTTTTCTCTCTTTGCTCACTCTGTTCCAATAGTCTGCTTTTTTATGTGTGTGTGTGTTTGTGTGTGACCCTGTCAGACATATCCATACCTTGGAGCCTGTGTGAAGTCGGTTCAGTTCACCTGGGGGACTCCCCAAATTTCCACATGACTCCTTCCTTCAAATACTTAGAAGTCCCAAACAGAAAACATCTACTTGCTTATTCTGGAAATTCATTCTGTTCTACAGTGTAACCTGAGTAGGATCAGGGATTTCTGTTTTTGGCTCACTGTTATGTACCTAACTCCTTTCCCAGGCACATCGTAGATACCAATACTATATGTTGCATGAATGACTTTCAAATAAGTCAAGTTGGTTTTGCTCACACGACAGTGTAACTACAGACTTAAAAGCTTTGATTTGGACAGGAATTCCTCTGGCTAAAGCAATTTCAACTCTCTGTCCTCTTTCCTCAAAGGGTTCTCCGGGTGATGTTACTTGTTATTCTTTTTTTTTTTTTTTCCTTTCTTTTTCTCTGTGAGATTAAAGAGGCATGGTGTTGACTTTTGTCATCATTCAGAAACACTTCAAGGACTGTAGAGTGATTTCCCCACAAAACGGCTTCTTATGTCTTGAGTCACATTTGCCAGTCCAGCTCTATCTGCCAGGAGTTACATTAGCCAGGACAACACTGTTACTTCTCCAAACACTCCAAGTACTCTGATTAACCAAAAAGGAGGACCTTATCTTATAGAGAATCCTCTTTGGAAAGAAGCTCGCAGTTACAAAGGAGCATTGTAAGCTTTAAAAAAGCATTTCTTATTTTCAGAAAATGATGCTAGCTTCTGAAATGTCCTTTAAGATTAAAAAGCCATGTTCTAGATTTACTCTCAGAGGGGCCTATATGAATTCCATCCTGCCATAGATAGTGACTCTGTAATATCTACCTAATTCTAATAGACCAAGTATAAATCTACTGCTACCTTCTGACTATAAACTCCAGGCATTAATTGCTCACCAAGAGGATTAATATATAACCATATCTTATTTGTATTTACATATTTATGTAAATTTCTGAGCTTAAATTTGTCTTTGTATTTAGAGACCACCAGTAGACTATGTAAAACAAACAAAGCAAACAAGAAACACCAAAAGTCTGATCTAAAAATTGAGAGCATTTTTGTTAAAATTGTCCCTTGCTTTTGAGCAACTTTATCAGCATACAGAAGTAATCCACAGTAGCCCAAGATGGGGTTTTTTTTGAAAAGCATTGAATAATTGACACTATTTGTATATAGTCCAAAAAACAACAAAAGATGGCTATGCTTTATACTGAGTACAGAATTTTGCATGTTAATATGTTATCAGGTCTGGGGGGGGGGGGCAGTGCTGTGGCATAGCGGATGAAGCCTCTACCTGTAGTGCCGGCATGCCATAATGGGTACCAGTTCATGTCCCAGCTGCTCTTCATCTGATCCAGTTTTCTGCTATGGCCTGGGAAAGCAGTGGAAGATGGATTAAGTGCTTGGGGCCCTGCACACACGTAAGAGACCTGGAAGAAGCTCCTTGCTCCTGATTCGGATCAGTGGAGCTCCAGCCATTGCGACCATTTGGGTAGTGAACCAGAGGATGGAAGACCTTTCTCTCTGTTTGTAACTCTACCTCTCAAATAAATAAATAAAACATCTTTTTAAAAAAAGATGTTACCAGGAGATTTAACAATTTTTAATTAGTGTGCAATGAATTGCTCAATTCTACAAGGAATTATATTTATATTGAACTTGAAATCCCATCATTTCATATGCACATATCTTCTCTGTTCATTTCAGATTCTGTATATCACTATGGTTTTTATCAACCTTGCATCAAGGGAAAAAACAGGCTCTCTTTCCAGATGTGCCAATAGTACCCCTTGATTTCTTTTTTCTTATATCCTAAGAAATTTTAATCCATCACGCCTTCTTTGATATCATCAATCTTTCTAAAGAACCATTCTTTTCAGTGTAAAATACAATTGTATTTCTTTCAATTAAAGAAAAATTACATTTCCTGTGACCTTCTAGTCCTTCATGGTACAGACAGCTTCTCTTAATATCTATTTGTACAATCAAAGTGCACTTGACTCACTTCTGAATTTAAGTTGCTAATCCTTACCTGGAGTCATAAAGTCTGTCTATGAACCATTTACCTAGGCTTGGAGACACAGTGCAGCCTCAGTAGAGTAGTGGCCTTGTGGGTTAGGTTACTGTGTAGATGATGATAATAATAGCTAATAGATTGTAACTGTGTTCTATGTTTTAAAACCACTTTAAGAGACAGTGGCTCATTTATTACTGGAGATTCCTACATAGTTCTTTGGCAAGAATAGTTTGGTTTATTTGGCCATCTTAAATAAAATAGTTTATTTACTTGGGCCACCTTCCACTGCTTTCCCAGGCCATAGCAGAGAGCTGGATTGGATAAGGAGCAGCTGGGACACCAACCCGTGCCCATATGGGATGCCGGCGCTGCAGGTGGAGGCTTTATCCCCACTATGCCAATAGTTTGGTTGGTGGTGGTTAAAATGGTTTTATGTAAAATGAGATATTTTTGATATATTATTGGGTAATGGAAAAAAGATATTCCTGATGTTTCTGCTCTACAGTTCTCAAGCTGTCTATCATCAAATGTTTGCTATCTTTTTTCCATTGCTTATTTTGTACTTATTAAGTAAGCAAAATTATAAAAACTTGCCAATAATACCTTACTGATCAAGCTATTTTCAGTCCACAGACCTCCCATAGTCTCTAAAAAAATTTAATGTTGTTAACAAATCTCTTCTCTTCACTTCGACGTAAGAGGCTCCTGTTTCCTTTCTGGGTCTGGCAGGTTCAACAATAAATGTTCTCAGACCTTCCGTCTTTTACCCAAGTTTCTGACCTTGACTGTTTATAACTCTATAGTATGTCCTTCACCAGCAAACAAATGCTTTGTGAATGCAAATCTCCAGTTCTGTTCTTTTTCCCAGGTCTAGCTTGAGTATGACAGATAACTTATTCCTATTTGTAAACTTCATATTCCCTCATCTGATTTCTTTTATTTTAAAACTTTTTATTAATATAAAGAGAACAGACTTCATGTACTTCGTAGGTACAATTCTAAGAAGATAACCATATTCCCTCCCTTCCTCTCTCCCCCCCAACAATCCCCTTCCCTTCTTTTTTTTAATTTTTGAAAAAACATAATTTCAACCTACTCTATAATCACAGGCTTAATGCACCACTAACCATAATATTCAACAAATAAAAAGTAGAAAGACCACAGTTCCACAGAAGTATAAACCACTGCTAAAAACAAAAATCAAATCACAAGATGTCCATTACATTGCTATATTCCTATACATTTTTTGTATCCTGTATTAGCTATCACATATCAGAGAAAACATATGATATTTGTCTTTTTGTGTCTGGCTTATTTCACTAATCATTGTGGTTTCCAGTTGTATCCATTTTGTTGCAAAAGACAGGATTTTATTCTTATGGCTGAGTAGTATTCAATCATGGATATCTACCACATCTTCTTTATCAAACCATCAGCTGAGGGTTTGATTCCATATCTTAGCTATTGTGAATTGAGCTGCAATAAACCTAGAGGTACAGATAACTCTTTCATATGCTGAATTTCTTATCTGTACTCCCAATTGATCTCTCTTAGAACTAGTGGTTCACCATCCCCAAGTGATGCAAGGCTGATACTTTAATCAACCAAATTCTCCTAGCCTCCCAAGGAAATTCTGCTACTATCTTCTCTCAAACATCAAGTCCCCTGCCTATCTCTCTTTCTATCTCAAATCACTGCAACAAACTCTTGCTTTTGCTTTCTTACCTCTGATTTTTTTCTGCTCCCATATATTCACATAGGCTTAAATCACAATTTCTGATCACATTCCTAGACTCAAGGACCATACTTGCTGAACACTCAGCTTTGTATTCCTGTCATTTTTGAAAGAACATCAGTGGGAGACTCTTGAGCTCTGTATGTCCCATATCTACCTGTTCTTTAACCATATCCTTTATGAAGAGCACTTCCCTGATCATTATTGCTGAAGCGATACCTCTCACCTCTGAACTCCCACACAACATCCTCATATCTCTGTGTGACTTGGCTTTTGTGTTGTGTAATCACCATGTATTGTGAGCCTATGAAAATGAATGTGGAAGACAGATTTCAGGTTCATCACCTTTATGTTTCCTACAGCGGCTATTGCAGTGCTTTATATATGCTAGGTACATGATAAGTGTTGAGCAAAAAAGAGACATCTAACATGCATTTCATTTATACCATGGTTGTATGGTATGGTATTATAAGAACACTATGCATATGAGTCAGTTCTTTGTTACTTTAACTAAAGGAGTTTCTTGGGAAATAAAAGTTTTATTTCAGCTCGCAGTTTGGAGGTTACGGTTAAGGATCAGGTGGCCTGACAGTCTGGCGTTTGATGGAAGCTAGTTGTAACTGGTGCAGAGGAATGATTGCATGGTAAGCCAGGACACAGAGAGAATGGGCAGGCAGAACTTGAATTTAAATAATGAACCCTAGAACTGCTTTCTGAGGGCATGCCCCCAGTGAGCCTAAAGACCTCCCGGCAGACCCCACTCCCAGATACTATAATTAGAGTGAGTCTCTGCCCTTCATCCATCAACCCTTCACTCTAAGACTTAAGAGTTTAAACACGGTGCATAAGATTTGGGGAGACAAATCTTGCTGTATCCATGACACCATGATTCCATAAATATGAAAGGTAGTGCTGGATATTCCACCATGTAGGCTATGAATCAAGCAATGTGCTCAACATTTTGCTATTATGGGAATATTGTTTCATGGCCTTAAGTTTTACAGCGATCCCTGTATAATGAAAAAGGGACACCAGTCTGGGTGGCAAAGGATGGAGAAATCTGGTATCCTGTAGGTATTCTGAAAAGACCAAAACAAGTAGGACTTTATTTGGTAGTAAAGACCTTTGCTTCCCTCAGCAACCACCATGTACACATACACATACACACAGACACATGCACAATAGTGAAAAATTTAAAAATCCCATAGGAAACTTTAGAAGTCCCATGGATAAATCTATAGCAATTTATTCCACTCTACAGGAAAAAGGTAAGACTGAACATGAAAGTAACAATGTCATTATCTCATATAGCATTAAATTATATGGTATCAGTTATATATGCTGCGTGTGATTTCTAAGAGTTTTATATTACATTGTTTTCCCAGGGGAAAATTCCTACAATTACTTTCTTTCTAATATTTCATGTTAAATCAGAAAGTATCTTAATAGGATATGTGGCAAAGGGAGCTATTTTGAATGTAAACTGAAGCAAAATTAATTAGAATTTGCTGAAATGCTAGAGAAATAATTCTAATTTTAAATGGGTGCCATGTGATGCTTTAATTTCATTACTGACAAAATCAGAAAACTTCATTTATTGCACTGTGAATGTTCATTATTTTTGCAACGTATCACACACACATTTCCATTCCTTCCAACCTATTTTTTAGTCTCAGCATTTCTATTTTGACGTTAGAAAAATATACAACCAAAATCTATAAGACTTTGATTAAATGTTGATACAGCTGATTTCAACATAGCCAAAGCCAGTGACCATACATGGAATCTAAACAACAGCTAGTAATTACAGTGTCAAAGGCATGGATACACTGTGTGTTATGCTTCATTGTCTGGCATGCAAATACAGTCTTCATTTCCTTTACACTATGTCCAAAGTATAAAGAAAGCCAACCGAAGAGTTCTGTTTCGTTTACACAAAAGAACAAGGTTCAATCATGTTTGATAAGTTGCAAATTACTGGTAATACCACAAGTGTTGTTACAGCTGCTAAGAATGGTCAGGAGGATGTACAAAATGCAGCAAAGGCATGAATCAAAAGAAAAAATCTAAACAAGTCTGAATGATGGTGTATAGTATGGCTAACTTTGACTTCATTTGGGCCCAGAAATGCCTTATTGGGTGCAGCATGAGGTGCCTCACATGGAATCTGGCCTTGTGTGGATCTGGTCTGCTTTCAGTCCTTTTCAGACAAATGAAGCGGCCTCTTCTCAATTGCACGCAAACATATCATTTACAAATCAAAATTCCTACAGTTTGGTAATTGAAGGCTTGAGCCACCAGGGACAAAGACAGGGAATGAATACAGATAGGTGAAAACATTCAGACAAGAAGGCATGGTCTGGATGCTCCTTTTCAAGAGTCAGATCAGGGTGGTATGTTAAAAGGAAAAAAAATGCTTCGTTCCTGTGAACCTAAATCCTTGAAATATTAGATCTTTGAAAGATTATAATTTTGGTGGAATTTAACTCGATACATACTCATTAAATCTACTTTGTGCAGGAATTTCTCATTTCATAGTATTTCATCTCCACTCCCCAATTCAACAATTCACCCTCCCTAGTTCAAGAGTTTAGATCAGTGATTCACAGTAAGAATGCGAACCAAGTCACTGCGGTGTGGAAAAGAGAGCCATGAACACGAGTTCCTATTCCTGGTTGAACTCTGGAGGCTTAAATTAGTTTCTGAGTTTCTCTGGATACTCATTTGTGGGCTTAGAAACACAAGTGGCACTGGGACAGCAAAGGTTAAGGTTACGTTGTGGTGACCTTAGAGCCAGGTGTGGCCTCCAGAAGTGTTCGATTCGATCTGCAGTCTGCAGTAGGTTTAACTGTGTAAAATACAGGGCATTTTATATAAAACTCCAGACTTCCAGGTTCACTTGAAAAATTGTAAAATCTGGTGCTGCTGGGCCTTCTATTTCCATAGAGCAACAATTGAGTGCAGGTGAGTAGGAACTGCCCCTTTAAATAAAGCATGCAATTTCCTCCTGTCTACAAGTCTACAGGGCCTTCTCATTGTGCCTGTCTCACTTGATTTTCAACTCCTCAACGATCGCTTTCTTCTCTGAAATCTATAACACCATCCATTTAAGTGTGCCCTGAGCTACCTACGTATGACTAAGTTTGTTCCATATTCATAACGGAACTGCAGATAAGAGTTTTTATGTCTAATGAAAGTTATTCTGGAGTATTGCCCACTTCGTGGTGTGTTACTGTTTGTGGTAGTAGAAGTAATAATAATAATAATAGTAATAATACAAATATCCAATGAATGGCATATCTGCACCTGGTATTATTCCGAGTGCTCATACATGCATTAACAGGAATACTTCTCACAACTGTCTAGCACAATGTAAGATGTAAGAGGACAGGACCTTATGTCCTAGACCAGTAGATCTCAAACTTCAGCATCCATCAGAGCCACCTGGAGAGCTTGAGAAAGCCCACATTGCCAGATGACAATTCAAGTTTCTCCTTGGGTAAATTGAGATGAAACCCATGAATTGGCATTCCTTTTTTTTTAATATTTACTTATTTATTTGAAAGGTAGGGTTACAGAGATAGAGAGGTCTTCATCTGCTGGTTAACTTCCAAATGGCTTCAATGGCCAGGGCAGGGCAGGGCCGGGCCGAAGCCAGAGACCAAGGGCTTCATCCAGGTCTCCCACGTGGGTGCAGGGGCCCAAGCACTTAGACTATCTTCTACTGCTTTCTCAGGTGCATTAGCAGGGAGATGAATTGGAAGTGGAGCAGCTGGGACACGAACCGGTGCCCATATGGGATGCAGGTGCTTTCAGAGGTGTCTTAACCCATTTCAACACAAGGCCAGCTCCATGAATTTGCATTTCTGACAAGCTGCAGGTGTAGCTGGTGCTTCTGGGTCAGTGGCTGCACTTTAAAAACTACCAGTCTCACGGAAGAAATAAGAATGTATTGAATAATCGCTGCAAGAACAGAAGTCATATTTGGTAGATAACTATTACTCTAAGTGATGAGGAAACTAAGTAACTAAGCAGAGTTCAAATATCTATTAGAATGAGGATGTTAATACTTACACTTACAACAGAGTTATGGTGAAGGTTAAAGATGAAAATGAATATAAGATTCTTTGGTGCAACTTAAATGTAATCTGTGTTAGCTGTTTTATTCTTCAGTTGGATACCCTCTCTCTCTGGCCATTTAATATATACTTATATCAAGTTTTTGGCACAGTGCCCAAGCAACTCCATATATGCATTATGAATCGACCTGCCCTAGTACTGATTCATAGGATTATCCATGCTCTTCACTTCCTTTCTAGAACCTATAACCAATGCTCAGAGCATGCGGAAGGCTCGCAGTTAGAAGGCTTCTGTACTACCATCTTACTTCTCTAAAAAGTTTTTTGGTAATGTATTTTTATTTGAAAATGAGGGAGGGAGAAGAGAGAGAGAGAGAAAGAGAGAGAGAGAGAGAGAGAGAGAGAGAGAGAGAGAGAGAGAGAGAGAGACTTCATTTACTGTTTCATTCTCCAAATACCTGCAACAGCCAGGACTGCACCATGCTGAAGCCAGGAACCCAGCACCCTACAAAGGTTCCCCATGTGAGTGGCAAGGGCCAAAATGCATGAGCCTCCCAGGATGTTTAGTAGTAGAAAGCTGGACCAGAAGCAGAGGCAGGGCTGGATTCCAGGCACTCAGATATGGGATATTGTGCACCAAGTAGTAGATGAACCCGCTGTGCCACAGTCCCTGCCCCGTACTACTCTCCCTGACTGAATTTGGTGTTTTCCAGGAGATGGTATGTTTGTGTCCCACTTTGGTTATTATTGTAATTTGATTATGAAGATGGAAAAGTAAGAGTTGTTTCTAGGAAAAAAGTTACATGTTCTGAAGAGAAAAAAATTCAGTAGCTATAATAACACACTGTAATACAAGGGAAAATTCAAGGAAATGCATATTATGAAAATAAAAACCTCTACATTAATTTCAAAATTTTTTCACTAAAATAAATTTTTCTTTGAATTCCGTTTGTCCACAAACATTTTGAAGTACCCCCATATAAGATAGAAATGAAAAAAAAATTAAAAATATCAGAAATAAAATTGCAAAACTGTGTAAAGTGTCTACACTCATACCTGTTTGCATTTGTCTTTAGCTGATGTATTTAAAATTTTAAAAAATGATTTGGAAGTTACACTTGGTCCATGTTAATGTGATTTGTGCAGGGAAAAAAGGAAGACAAAAGGCAACAGTCAGTATATTTACAGGAGGTTACAGCTATGGCTTATGTTCAAAGCGGACCATGGTATGTGTGTGGTAGGGGCCAGGGGAAGGTGTTGGGCCTGACTGTTAAGTCTCCTGCTAAGACATCCAGTTCTCACATCAGAATGCTTAGGTTCAATGCTGTGCTCCTGATTCCAGCTTCCTGCTAATGTATACCTTGGGAGGCGGGGCTGATGGTTCCAAGAATTCAGATGCTGCTATGCACAATGGCTCCAGGGCTGGGCATTTGGGGGATAAACCAGCAGATGGGATCTCTCTCTCTCTCTCTCTCTCTCTCTCTCTTTCTCTCTCTCTCCCTTAGTGTGTGTGTGTCTGTCTGTCTGTCTGTCTCTCTGCCTTTTGCATGAAAAGGGGTAGGGGGAGAGAAAATGCCTTATGGTCTGTATTTGTATGGACCATGACCTAAGAATGGCTTTTATTGGAATATAAAAAGAAAGAGATAAAGAAAAGAGTGGAAGAAGGAAAGGAGAAGATGTGTAGCAGCCTCACAGTAGCAAGAAACCAGTCATGGCCCTCAAACCTAAAGGTAGGGGCCAGTGCTGTGGCGTGGCAGGGAAAGCTGCTGCCTGCAGTGCCAGCATCCCATTTGGGTTCCAGTTGAAGTCCTGGCTGCCTCACTTCTAATCCCAGGCTATGGCCTAGGCAAGCAGTAGAAGATGGCTCAAGTCCTTGGGCCCCTTCACCCATGTGGGAGACCTGGAAGAAGCTCCTGGCTCCTGGCTTTGGATCGGCACAGCTCTGGCCATTGTGGCCAATTGGGGAGTGAACCAGCAGATGGAAGACCTCTCCTTCTACCTCTCCTTCTCTCTCTGTGTAACTCTTTCATATAAAAATAATTAAAAAAACACCAAAAACCTAAAAGTAGTTACTTTTTAGTCCTTTAAGGAAACAGTGAGAAGGACATTGTCCCACATTAGCAGTTTGAAGGTAGACTGCACATTTATTATTTTAAATTAAATATGCCAAGTATGCATGTATGTTCTTTGATGAGAATCAGCTTTAACTTATTTTTGAAAAATTATTTACAAACTCTCTTGATCAATTGGATATAAAGTTTTCTACTTGTAGAGGTCTTTGACATGCAATTGTTCTCTCATTGTTCATTTATCTTGTTGACTTCAAAGATGCTTACCCGCCTTTTGTGGTAGCATTCTAACCCAGGCTTTGTTTGGAATTAGCATTTTTGGGGAGTGGAATTAATTTTTAATGCAAAAAGATTCTGCAGATTAAGTTTCCTGCTGATTTCTCAGAACCATGAGACATTTTTCAGGGGCATACTGAAATCTCCTTGTTTCATAGCAATTGTTAACTAATTGGTTCATTTGAAAGGCAAAGTGAAAGAGAAAGATAGAGAGTTAAGGATTGTCCATCTGTTGGTTCACTCTCCAAGTGCCTGCTACAGCCAGGGCTGGACTGGTCAAACCCAAGAGCCAGAACTCCATCTGGGTCTCCCATGAGGGTGCTGGGAACTTCAGCTCTAGAGCTATCATTCGTTGCCTCCCAGGAAGTCAGAATGGAAGCAGAACTGGTATTGGGTTTCAGTTACTCTACTGCAGGTGCCGCCATCTCAAATGTTGGCTTTACCACTGGCCTAATACATATATACTTTTAATACATATATACACTATGTAATGATCAGATCAGGATAATTGACATATACATCATCTCCAACACTTTTATTATTTGTGTTGGTAACATTTAAAATCCCCTCTATTAGCTGTTTCTAAATATTCCGTTAACTGTTCTCAACATTAGTTACCCTATCATACTGTAGAATGTGGTAAGCTATTTCTCTTGTCCACTGTATCCCTGTGTCCATTATCCAGGCTATCTTCTTTCCCCCTCTTCCCCTCACTATATGTGTCCTAGTGTTTGGTAATTGTACCTTTAACTTCCGTGTATTAATGAGAACATGTAGTATTTGTCTCTCTGAGCCTGACTTATCTCACCTAGTGGTATGCCATTCAATTTCACCCATGTTGCTGCAAATCACAGAGTTATTTTTTTAATCAATGAACAATATTTCATGGTGTATGTGATGAGTTTTCTTGATCCATACAGCCATTGATACATACTTAGGTTGATTCTGTAACTTGACTGTTGCGAATAGTGCCGCAATAATCATGGGGTACACATTATCTGTTTGACAGATTGATTTCATTTCGTTGGGATATATACCCAGTAGCGAGATTACTGGATCATATGGTAATTCTAGTTTTTTGAGGAACCATGATATTGTTTCTCACAATAGCTGTGCTACTTTACAATCTCACCAATAAGATGTGAGTTTGGTTCCCCTTTCTCTGCATTATCACCAGCATTTTTTAAATCAAAACAGGGCTGGGACCAGCGCTATGGCGTAGTGGGTTAAAGCCCTGGCCTGAAGCGCTGGCATCCTATATGGGTGCCAGTTTGAGTCCTGGCTGCTCCTCTTCCAATCCAGCTCTCTGCTGTGGCCTGGGAAAGCAGTAGAAGATGGCCCAAGTCCTTGGGACCCTGCACCCACATGGGAGAGCTGGAAGAAGCTCCTGGCTCCTGGCTTTGGATCCGCACAGCTCCAGTCATTGCGGCCATCTGGGGAGTGAACCAGCAGATGGAGGACCTCTCTCTCTGTCTCTACCTCTCTCTGTAACTCTGACTTTCAAATAAAATAAATCTTTAAAAAAAAAAAGACAACAACAAAAAACAAAACAGGGCTAATATATTTTGTCATGAGTCTTTCAAAAAAATCCCTACAAAAAATAGCAAACTCATGATACTCCACTTCATTTTTAAAATTTTTTTAAGTTTTTATTTAATGAATGCATTTTTTTCATAGATACAACTTTAGAAATATAGTGGTACTTTCCCCCATACCCACCCTCTCCCACCCTGCTGAACTCCCATCCCACCTCCCTCTCACCTCTCCCATCTCCTTCTTCATTATGGTTCATTTTTAGTTTGATTTTATATACAGAGGACCAACTCCATGTTAAGCATAGATTTCAACAGTTTGTACCCCCCACACACACAACATATAGAGTACAGTTTGAGAACAACATTTGCTGTCGATTCTCATAGAACAACTCATTAGTGAGGGAGGTCCTACATAGGGAGTAATGTGCACAATGACTTCTATTGTTCCTTCAACAATGAACACTCTTATCTGTGATATCAGTGATCACCCAAGGCTCTTGCCATGGCTGCCAAGGCTATGGAAGCCTTCTGTGACCATGGACTCCATCTGTATTTGGACACTGCCATAAGCAAAGTGGATGTTCTCTCCTCCCTTCAGAAAAGAGTACATCCTTCTCTGATGACCCTTTCTTTCCTCTGAGGTCTCACAGAGATCCTCCGTGTAGGATATTTTTTTTGCCACAGTCCTGGCTTTCCATGCCTCCAATGCTCTCACAGGCCTTTCTGCCCAACCAGGAAGCCTTAAGGGTTGATTCTGAGGTCAGAGTGTTATTTACAGCAAATGTCATTCTAGGGAGACTCCACTTTAATCCCATTGTTGAGTGGATTCATTCATGTACCCACCATCTGTAGACATAAACCTTGTGCAGGCACCTGACCTCAGTCTATTTCAGCCCAGGGTCTTCCTTTTCATATCAAATTGAGCTAAAACAAAAACCCTGCAGCTATCATGTGCCACAGCTTGCCTGGTCCAGTTCCTGCAGCTCATGCACAGTTGTTCGGAAGCAGAATTCAATTCACTTCTGCATTACTTTACTTGATGGAAGTATGACTTCATTGACAAGAATCTTGGCAAGGTGAAGTTGTCACAAAAGGTAAGGGTTTAAGCTATAACATTCTCGTATTAGCCACTTTCCCCAAATATACATAGATGTACTGGTGCTTTTTGTGTCGCACAGAACAACCATAGGAAATAGTATTTTTTAAAAAGGTTTTCTAATCTCTAAGGTAAAATAAAGGTGTACTATAAAGCCATATGGTAATACTTTACAACAGCTGGACTGAGACAATGTACTGCTAATTTGCACAGTTCTTTTATGTAGGTTAAATGTCTTTCTTTTGCTAGATGCAGCTCTTAAGGCAAGGGTATTATTAATTGCTAATGCTGCCTCCTGGTATTCCGATATTCACTGCTAATTATATAAACCAGTACACTACAGTCTTAGTGAACCATTTTTCTTCTGCTCTGAGACATTTGATCAGAAGGAATTCCACCTCTGGAACAAGTTGTATTAGGTTAGCCCCCTGGGAAAGTTCTCATTTACAAGATCCTCACTAAAAAAAAAAAATAAAAAAAAATCAAATCTGTTTCAAAGAGATTACATTATAAATGTAAACTTCCTAATGAGCTTGAGTGAAATGCTGTAGGCTACAACTGGTGAACTTTGAGAGTTTTTACCCTTTTCCTCTTCCTATATATATTTTTATGCAATCTGTATCCCAAGCTCTGTAAAGAGACCAGCTGTTGCTTGCAGTGAACTGACGCTTGCAGCAAAATCCAACATTTTCTCTGATACAGGTGACCCTTTCCTTTTTTACTCTTTTCATTAAAAGAAAAAAAAGAATGCTTACTACTTATAAAAACAGCTAACACTGTACTGATTATATACCAGATGCCGGGCTAAGCAGTTTTACGTGCAATACCTCATCTGATGTTCATGACAGGTTAAGTAACTAGCCCAAGGTTTCTTGGCTATTAATTAAGTTAAAAAGAAAACATAGCACTTGAGTTTGCTAGAAATTTAGATATTAAAAGAAACATTAAGTGCTTCAAGAAAGCAGGAATGAAAATTGCTTGATTTTTTTTTTAAAAAGTGATAAATATTTATCACTTAGAGATCAGAACACTAAGCCATATTATTCTGTTTTTCCTTCTTCCAAGTAGGAAATAGATAAATTTTCAAATATGCACACTGATGTTATATGTAGCTTATTCTATATTGATTATTTCCTTTTTTAGCAAAAGTCTAAGAATAACATTTGAATAGTTGGTGATCCTACTAAATATCATCAATTAACCTGACAAATGCCTTACACACAATAACCTATGTAGTTAGCTCAAACATATAAAATATTCATTTCTATATCTGGCCCTAAGTTCATTGCAAAGGCCTCTTGGTCAGTCTTTCAAGTGACCTGGGTTAAAAATGCTAACTACTCATTGTTATTAGGGACAAATAAATCTCTTCTTCTCTGTTCAGCTAGGAGAAAAAGAGAGTGGTCAGATTTTGCTATCTCAATGTAACTTGTAACTCAAAGTTTCTATGAGATTTTTAAATTCAAATTCCAAAACTGTAAGTTGCATGCACAAATAAAACTGCAGGGTTGAAATCTGGTTTGTCACTCAGGAGCTTTTTTGTTTCTTGCCATTCATCCTCTTCCCTACCAACCCCCCCCCCCCCCCCCCGCTTCAACTCCGCTGCCATTCATCACTTTCCTTCTTTGAAATAACAGTGACTCTGCATATCTAAATAGAGCTTCTATATTCTTGGCAGTGTACAAGAGGGTTAATTTCAAGGAGAAGCTGGCAGCTTCCCACTAGTGGGTAGAAATATGTGCAGAAAGCACGGGGAAGGAGGAAACTGTGTGCAACCATCCTTTGATGGTTCTCCAACTTTCTCTCACCCTTCCCTGCCCTCCATTGCTCCCTGCAGTAATTAAGCAAACCAGGACTGAAGCAACTTCCTGCTCCTTTTTTGTCCAAATGCAAAACCCCCTCCACTTCCAACCCAACCCTAATGTAGATCTTTAAAGAAAATAGCTAAAGGCTACTGCAGACCTTCTATGAGGTCCTTCCAGTCCACACACAGCCACAGGTAACAGCAGTCCACCACTTTCGCTAAAGGATGCTTTTCAGCCCCGCTGAAAGCAATGAGAAATGTTGGGGGATACGAATAAGTTCTGAATTCCACTAGTAGTTTTGGGTAATTCATTGATGTTTGGAGGTTAAATTTAAAAAAATAATGTAGACTACCATGGATGATAGAAGTCCATGTTATTCATGGTTGAGGATGGAAGGGAGGGGAGGTTCAGAGGAGGGGTTGAGAAGAGACAAGGAAGAAAACAGAAGCATACCGTGGCCTGAAGCACTCATCCAGTAATAGATGGTAGCAACAGTTCTTTCTCTATTTACATATTGAAGTTCCATCTCTAATTTTTTAAATTAATATAGGCTGTATTCAGAACTCATGATTTTTTTCTTTTCTGAAGATACCCTACATTGATTTCCTGCATATGAAGAGGAGTTCATACAGGCTTAAATGTAGATAGATTTCTATGGAATGATGTGTGAGGTCCTAACTTAGGGAGATGAAAGGTTACCTTGGAAATCTTGCTAACTACAAACCCCAACAGTAACTCCAGCATAATTTCTCTCAATAGTCACTTCCTGAGGACTTTTTAAACATAACCCAATTCGATGTAGGAGAAAGTGAAAAGTCGAGGGGTAGATCTAGTTTGTCACTGCTGGAGTCAGGAACTTGTTTGACCTTGCTTGGCCTACACTCTTGCTTCCTTCCGCACACAGAGTAAACAAGAGGTCTTTCAAATGTTCATGGAAAATATGTATAGTTAAAAAAAAAACTATATGTAGATTTAAAAATTGTTTGCATCAAATAAACAGTTTTATTGCCATCTCTCCATGAACTTTTTTGTTGTGTCATACTGTTTCCTCTGTGAAATATTAGTTCTCTGCTTTGAATAATTTCTGAGAAGGCAACAAGAGACACATTCCCCTCTGTTTTCTGTTTAGGTAGATATTATTAGTATTAACCTATAGTTTCTGAACACCTGATGTGAGAATTCCTTTGTAGGGCAAGCTGAGCTTTGCTGAAAGGGTTTTTTGAAAAGTCTATGGCGGGAGGAAGCTGTACCGGGCCTGGGACCCAGTGCTGGTCAGAGGAAGAAGGAACCCTCCTCCAAGGAAAAGGAGAGGAAATGGTGCTGAACACCATGTGGGAAGGATGGTTAGAGCCACGTGACCCTGTGGTTTGGCAAAGACACGACTTTTTTATAAGTGAAATTCCAGTGGGCTGTGGGCTGTTACCTACCTATCCCAACCCAAAACTCCATAAAGACTCAAAAATGCTACACTAAATCTGTTTGGATTTCTTATGAAAGACTGAGGGGAGTTATGTTCCAGGTTACCATTGGCTGAAATGTACTCAATGAAAGGAGCAGTGGTCACCAGGGTGTTGTGATTATTCCAAAAGCTATGGGTCTCAGTGGATTTTTAGAAAGTTTTGGAAACTTTCTCTGCCTATCCCTCAGCTTTAGGAGTTTTCCTACCATTTATATTCACAGCCCAGGCACCAGGTTCAGGTAATAAATGTTCTTGGACAAAGTCTTAGACATGTATGGGAATGTCAGAGGCGGGGCAAAGATGTAGGCTGTGACTTATTTAAAGGACATGGAATGTCCCCAACCTCTGTACAACCCTCAGTTGCATATGATCACTCCATATCCAAACCATGCACCTACCTGCAGTTGTATCACTTGTTAAATTATTGTGGCAAAAAAAAAAAAAATCAAGAAGGAATAGAATCCTGTATTGTTTGAAGGTTGCCTGGAATCTTTCTTGGATGAAGCAACAATTCTCAAAGGCCACATCGCCTCCTTTATCCCGGTTTTAACTAAATACAGAAACTATTTTGTTAAAATGGATTGCAGACACAAAGGAAAACCATTTCCAAACCCTCCAGTCAGGTGAAAAAAGTCTCTGGCACTTTGTCCAGGGATCTACAGCAGTGTTCCTGGAGCCAGGGGCTCACACAATGCTTCCCGCCTGCCTTGCTGCTGGCAGATATGGCCTCTGGTTGGAAATAGTCGTTTTTAATAATGCAGATCATCACAAGAACTCGTGGGAAATCACTCTAAATATTACCCTTGGACTTCAGTATAGAAATATAGCAAAGGGAAATTGTCCCTGTGATGCTCAAGGGTTAGAATAATATGGAAAAACCAACTCAGTTCAAATAATTTATTGTCTCTGCCATGCTTTTTGCATAGCACAGCTTAAGCTGTCATTCACTGAAGGGCTATTTATACAGTCTGCAATTCCAAAGGATTCCTGGATTTGTGTTCTTCTACCCTCTTTAAATGATGCATAATAAGGGACTCCACAGAGGTCTTTTGTAACGAATGTGGAGCTGTTTAGTTTGGGCCCCTTCAAAGGGATGGAAGAACAGAACCTGGCTGTTTGAAATGTTATAGAAACTATACTCTGCCACTAGTTGAATGTGTTAGCATCTTTAAAATAAACTCTATCCCCACACAAAGCCAAATCAGTCTTTGTATTTTTGACATTTCACAGTGGAGGTCAATGAGAGGTGCAAACAGAAGTCCCAAGGAAGAAAGGAAAGAGTTTTCCTAGAGGAGCATTCTGGAAGAGATGTCTCAACTGTTGTTGATGGCGTGTTTTTTTTTTTTTTTTTCCTTTCTTAAAGGTAACCGTGTTTTTCTTGGCTTCTTGGCCTAACTATAATCCCTGCTTTCTAGCTAGGCATGGCAGAGTCCAGATTTGCTTTGCTGAGTTGTCAAGCTAAATATGTGCTAGACATCTCAAACTGGGTGTCCAGCAGCAGCCCTGGTCCCAAAGAGTCAAACTCTTCTCTTCAACCACATCCCCAGGTACCTGATAGTTCATCTTCACTCCTTGTCTCTGAGCAAGTAGCAAATGATTTGTCCAGGAATTCAAAACATAAATGTGGAAAACAACACAAGAAGAGAGAAAAACGTATTGAGTCTGGGACATGTTCACCAGGTATTGAAAATACAGTTCTAGCCGTTTGTGGTCTCTTGAGTTTCCATATGAATTTCAGTTATTTTTTTCTGGACCCAGGAAGAAAGTCCTTGGCAGTTTCACTGAGATTGCACTGAATCTGTAAATTGCTTTGGGTAGTATGAACATTTTGGTGATATTAATTCTAATCCATGAACTTGGAAGATTTTTCCACCTTTTTTGTGTCTTCTTCTATTTCGTTCCTTTATGTTTTGTAATTTTCATTGTAGAGAACTTCCACTTCCTTGGTTAAATTTATCCTAATGTTATTTAAAGTTTTTGTAGCTGTTGTGAATGAGATTGATCTTACAAGTTTTTTTCTCAGCCATGGCATTGGTTGTGTATACAAATGCTATTGATTTTTGTGTGTTGATTTTATATCCTACAACTTTGCCAAACTCCCTTATAAGTTCCAGTAGTCTCTTAGTGGAGAATTTTGGTTTCCTTATATGTAGGATAACATCATCTGAAAACAGGGATAATTTGAGTTCGTCCTTTCCAATTTGCAACACTTTGATTTCTTTTTCTTGCCTCAGGACTCTGGGTAAAGCTTCCAGAACTATATTGAATAGTGATGGTGAAAGTGGGCATCCTGCTGGTGCCGCGGCTCAATAGGCTAATCTTCCACCTGCAGCGCCAACACACCGAGTTCTAGTCCCAGTCGGGGCGCCAGATTCTGTCCCGGTTGCCCCTCTTCCAGTCCAGCTCTCTGCTGTGGCCCAGCAATGCAGTGGAGGATGGCCCAAGTGCTTGGATCCTGCACCAGCATGGGAGACCAGGAGAAGCACCTGGCTCCTGGCTTCAGATCAGCGCGGTGCACTGGCCGCAGCGCGCTGGCCGCAGTGGCCATTGGAGGGTAAACCAACGGTAAAGGAAGACCTTTCTCTCTCTCTCTCTCTCTCTCTCTCTCTCACTGTCAACTCTGCCTGTCAAAAAAAAAAAAAAAAAAAAGAAAGAAAAAGAAAGTGGGCATCCTTGTCTGGTTCCGGATATTAGTGGAAGTACTTCCAACTTTTCCCCATCCGATATGATGCTGGCTGTGGATTTGTCATGTAATGCATTGATTGTATTTAGGTATGTTCCTTCTATATCCAATTTGCTTAAGGGTTTTTTTTTTATCCTCAAAAGATAATGCATTTTTAAAAGATTTCATTTATTTATTTGAGATGGAGAGAGAGAGAGAAAGAAAGGGAGAGAGAGAGAGAGAGAAAGAGAGAGACGGAGAGAAAGGTCTTCCATCCACTGGTTCACTCCCCAAATGTGTACAACAGCCAGTGCTGGACAAATCCAAAGCCAGGAGCCAGTATCTTCTGCCAGGTCTCCCATGAGGGTGCATAGGCCCAAGCACTTGGGCCATCTTTTACTGCTTTTTCAGGCCATAGCAGAGAGCTAGATTAGAAGAGAAGCAGCCAGGACACAAATTGGTGCTGTATGTGATGCCAATGCTTCAGGTGGAGGCTTTACCTATTATACCACAGTACCAGCCACAGGATATTATGTTTTATCAAATACTTTCTCTGTATCTATTGAGGAATAAATGGTGTTTGTTAATGTGATGTATCATGTTTATTGATTTGCATATGTTGAACCACCAGTACATTGCTGGGTGAGATGAATCCCACTTGATCTGTGAGGATGATCTTTTGATGTGTTGTTTGATTCAATTAGCTAATAATTTGTTGAGGATTTTTACATCTATGTTCATCAAGTATATTGGTCTATAGATCCCTTTCTTGTTGTATCTTTTTCTGGTTTTGGAATTAAGATCATGCTGGCCTCATAGAAGGAGTTTGGGGGGATTCCCTCCTTTTGAATTGTTTTGAATAGTTTAAGAAGAATTTGGATTAGTTCTTCTTTAAAAGTTCAGTAGAATTCAGCTGTGGAGCCACCCAGTCTTGAATCTTGCAATCTTAAATGATAAAAACAAAGCTGGAGGTATCACAATACTAGATTTCAAGATATACTATGGGGCAGTTATAATCAAAACAGCCTGGCACTGGCACAAAAATAGACACACGGACCAATGGAACAGATTAGAAATCCCAGAAGTTAATCTAAGTACCTACAACAACTAATCTTTGACAAACAAACTAAAATCACTCTCTGGAGAAAGGACAGTCTCTTCAACAAGTGGTGTTAGGAATATTGAATCTCTGTATGTAGAAATATGAAAGAAGACTTTTATCTTATATTCTATACAAAAATCAACTTAAAGTGGATCAAGGATCTAAACCCGACTCAAAACCATCAAACTATTAGAAGAAAACTTGAAACACTGCAAGACATTGGCATATGAAAAGACTTCTTGGATAAGACTCCAGAAACACAGAAACTAAAAGCAAAAATAGACAAATAGTATTACATCAAGCTAAGAAGCTTATAAACTGCAAAGGAAACATTAAGAAAGTAAGGGCAATTGACAGAATAGGAGAAAATATCTGCAAACTAAGCAACTGTTAAAGGGTTAATATCCAGAATCTATAAAAAGTTCAAGAAACTCAACAACAATAAAACAAATATAATCCAGTTAACAAATGGGCAAAAATCATGAATAGACATTTTTCAAAAGATGAAATACAAATAGCCAACAGACACATGAAAAGATGCTCAGGATAAATGGCCATCAGGGAAATACAAATAAGAATTACAATGAGGTTTTACTCGCTCCAGTTAGAATGACTACAATCCAAAATTAGCAATTGGTCACGAGGATTTAGAGAATTCAACAAGCAGAAAACCACTGTTCCACAAGAATATAGTTAAGGACTATAAACAATAGGCAAACATGAAGGTGTTAATTTCACTCATATACATAATTTTTTTTGTTCTCTGTATATTAGCTACAAATCAAAGAAAACATGATATTGTCTTTTTGTGTCTGGCTTATTTCACTAAGCCTAATGGTCTCCATTTGCAATTATTTGGTCACGAAAGACAAGATTTCATCCTTTCTTATGGCTGAATAGTCTTCCAATGCATTTATAACCCACCAGCTGGGTTGATTCTGTGTCTTAGCTATTGTGAAATGAGCTACTATAAACATGGGGGTACAGATAACTGTTATATATGCTAAGTTCATTTCCTTTGGGTAAATTCCCTGGAGTGGGATGACTGGGTCAAATGGTAGATCTGTTTTCAGATTTCTGAGGACTCTCCATCTGTCTTTCATAATGGTTGCACCAGTTCACATTCCCACCAACAGTTTATCCCCTGATAAACTTTCCAGGCCACAGCAGAGATCTGGACTGGAAGAGAAGCAACCGGGAGTAGAACCCAGCACCCATGTGGGATGCTGGCGCCACAGGTGGAGGATTAACCTAGTGAGCCATGGCGCCGGCCCCTAAATTAATATTCTTTAAAAAAATCTCTTGATCCAGATCACATGACTGCATAAATTCTACTTTTGCCATACTACAGATGCATGCAGAAAATATTATTACCATCTTGAAAGACATTTTTCTTCTATATTCTAGTTCTTGATTCTTTTGAAGTTTTGGAAATTTTTAGTTATTTAGTGTCAAATATGGTTCTAGGCAGTTGCTTGATATCCTATATAGCAAAACAGGCACATGGCCAAGTGGGTAAGTTCCTCTTCAATGGTAAGCCTGCACTTAGTAGGTTTCTTTATTTTGTATGCAGCTTTATCTTTTGGAGACCTTCCCCCTCATCTTCTGAAATACAATATGATTTTTGAATTATTTGTGCTTCACTTTTTATCCCAGGTTTCTCAAGGAACAGATTAATGTGGTTGTATTTATGGATTCTACATTGTGATTAATGACCTAGCTGCAATCATTCAAATGGTTTTTGCCTGATGAATTATCTCCAAGGTGACATGAAGATCTCAGAGTAGCAGGAGACGGTTGGGAACAGTAGGGCTGTTTCTCACTGTAAGAAAGGGTGTGGCCGGCGCCGTGGCTTAACAGGCTAATCCTCCGCCTTGTGGCGCCGGCACACCAGGTTCTAGTCCCGGTCGGGGTACCGGATTCTATCCCGGTTGCCCCTCTTCCAGGCCAGCTCTCTGCTATGGCCCGGGAAGGCAGTGGAGGATGGCCCAAGTGCTTGGGCCCTGCACCCGCCTGGGAGACCAGGAGAAGCACCTGGCTCCTGGCTTCGGATCAGCGCGGTGCGCCGGCCGCAGCGGCCATTGGAGGGTGAACCAATGGCAAAAAGGAAGACCTTTCTCTCTGTCCCTCTCTCTCACTATCCACTCTGCCTGTCAAAAATAAATAAATAAAATAAATAAATAAATAAATAAAAATTAAAAAAAAAAGAAAGGGTGTGATCTGTGGAATACAGGCGACTAGGTTAGAATGCAGGCCAACTCTACAGAAAATGAACTATCAGCCTAAAAACACTCAATAATAAAGCTATTTATAGCAAATAAACTCTCAGCCTAAAAATGTTCTGCCATACTCCTGGAAGAGTACTTTATTCTTCCATAATTTCTCAACCTGTTGCATCCTTAAAGAAAATACACATGATATCCTGCTAAAATTTTAATTGCAACCAAAAATTCTAAAGTATACAGAATTCATTTTTAAACAAGACAAATTCTTTGAGTCCTTGAGCTGAGCATGCATCTACCAGTTATCCATAGCTGAATAGTCATTTTTGGTCAGTTGGAGTGCAAGTAATGGTGTGACCCAATCATGGGCGGAATATACAAGATACAAAAACCTTTTCTTCCTCTTGTTGTAGTAGACTCTTTGGGACTTGCTGGCATCAAGACTTTAATTTTCCTTCTGTTCATTTTAAATGAGAGAATGCATTTACTCCCTAGAAAGTTTGATCTGTAATCAATTATATTTAACAAGTTAATTCAATTGTAAATGATATGATATAAATGAAGATTAAAGCTAATTTAAGGCAGCATTTTTTTTTTTACTACTGTATAAATTAGCATTGGAAGAATCAGAAGAAACTATGGTTTTGATTAAAGTTTGGTTTAGGCTGAAGGATTTCAACAAGATCATTTTTATAAAACTCTGAACTGGAGCCAATACCTGCTAAAAGATAACAGGATATATTAAAGCCATGTCCGAGTTTAAAAATAAAGTCCCTAAAAACCTTTAATCAGGAAACTACATGTGTGTGCTGTAAAGCCGGCCCCTGTCTCCCACATCTGAGTCATGGCCACGCCCTTCACCCAACCTGCATCACTCAAAGTCATGCTACCGTGTGCCGTAGCCAGGATCACTGCTTTCCTGACCGGCATCTGCCATCTGCAGGCTGCACTCCCCATTTAAGATTTCCAACTCATTCTCCACATTACAATCAAAATGATCTTTGAAAATAGAATACTGATCCTATCCAGTTTTCTAATACCATTGATAGTTCCCCATTGGCCTACATGCGGTCCACTTTTTTCACCATGGTATAAAATATACTGCAGGGGCTGCCCTGGCTCAACATCATCCCTCACCCCACACACCTTATACTCTATGAATGTACTGAGTTTTCTCTTTATCTCTTAGTCCTTGTGATTTTTAAAATCTATTTCTGGACTATCTTCCACCTGCCTCTCAGACCTACCATCTGACTAACTTCTAAAGTCTTGACTTGGAGCTAAGAATCTCCTGGCTTAAGAGCGATAGGTTATTTTTCCATCTTCCCAATAAGTATGAAAACTCTCTTAAATGAGGAGTGGGTCTTCCTCAACATTATATTGCTCTATTTTACATGTTTCAAAGACTCTTTTGATGCTGAGATAAAAGACAAAACACAGGGACACTGGGGTAGATGAAAGAGAGAGAGCTCTATGTTATTTAAAACTCCAAAGGAGAGGATGCTGCTAGGCAGGACTACTCGTGCAGTTGTACTCTGGACTAGGGTGCTAGCAAGCTAGAGCTATTGGGGACAGCTCATGCAGGGCACGTAGGGTGGGTGTACATGGGTTTCCTAGAAATCCTGTGGATTGGCTAAGTTATATAATTTTGCAGGCTCAGGGAGGGGGTGGGGATGCTAGTTACCCCAGAGGGCAGGAAGTTGGGAAAGGCAATGGCTGGGGTATGGACAGAATCTGTTGCTGGAGTAGGTAAATCTGTCTGCTTCTGGCCACCCACAGGATCTGACTAGGATCCCAGTTGTTGGTGGGTAACACGATTGTTTTTATAAATAGCTGATTGCACAGCTGACACACACAGCAGTGTAGACAGAGCTGCTACTCCGGGCAGGAGGGGATCCGACTGCCTGCAGCTAGTGCTTCGAAACTGGGTCCAGACGTTATCCACTGCCTGCTGTAGTTCAGAGTCTACATTAGGTGCTTAATAACTATTTACTGATACAGGAAGTGCATAAATGGACATAGGTTTGCCTGAAGAGGTGCTATTATTTAGTCTTAGAACAACAATTCTATTTTCTTGCAAAATTTTGGTATGATAACAGCTACCAGCCCCTAAGTGTCCTGGGACCTCGATTTTTGCATCTCTAAAATGGGCTTCAGATTCCTTCCTATGGTGAGAAGTGGTTGTACATTTGTTTTTTTTTTTTAATTTTCAGGAATATTAATTTGATACTTATTCATGATAAAGCTAATTTAAATATGCTTACTGGCAAGACATCTTTTGGTATGTTCTGACCAACAAATAGTCTATAGACTTGGCAGGCCAAATTTACTCCCTGCATTCTAAAATATACTTAATGACTTAACCCTTTCTTTTTTATTATTATTTTTATTTTTTTTATTTAACAGGTAGATATATAGACAGTGAGAGAGAGAGGGAGAAAGGTCTTCCTGGGTTCACCCCCCAAATGGCTGCTACAGCCGGCGCTGCGCCGATTGAAGCCAGGTGCTTCTTCCTGGTCTCCAACGCAGGTGCAGGAGCCCAAGCACTTGGGCCATCGTCCACTGCCCTCCCGGGCCACAGCAGAGAGCTGGACTGGAAGAGGAGCAACCGGGACTAGAACCAGCACCCATATGGGATGCCGGCGCCGCAGGTGGAGGTTTAACCTAGTGAGCCAATGACTTAACCCTTTCTTAAGAAATAGTCTCCTGGAATCTAAGTGCTGGCAGTGCAGACAACAATAATAACAGACCAAAAAACCCAAACCAGGTTTTGCTTTAAATTCACTTTAAAAAAATTTTTTAAATTTTTTTATTTTTTAACTTTTATTTAATGAATATAAATTTCCAATGTACAGCTTATGGATTACAATGGCTTCCCCCTCCCATAACTTCCCTCACACCCGCAACCCTCCCCTCTCCCGCTCCCTCTCCCCTTCCATTCACATCAAGATTCATTTTCAATTCTCTTTATATACAGAAGATCAATTTAGTATATATTAAGTAAAGATTTCAACAGTTTGCACCCACATAGAAACACAAAGTGAAACATACTGTTTGAGTACTAGTTATAGCATCAAATCAAAATGTACAGCACATTAAGGACAGAGATCCCACATGAGGAGCAAGTGCACAGTGACTCCTGTTGTTGACCCAACAAATTGACACTCTAGTTTATGGCACCAGTAACCACCCTAGGCTGTCGTCATGAGTTGCCAAGGCTGTGGAAGCCTTCCAAGTTCGCCGACTCTGATCATATTAAATTCACTTTTAAATGTTGAGAATAATTTGGATACTTTCCATATTCTTGTTGTCTTTGTAATTTGACAGACATGCTAAATAAAAAGTATATGCAGAATATATTCAGATAAAACTATTTGCAAGAGTTTGATGAAGATAAATGTTGCTTCTTATCCAAAGTAAAAATGTTTTATCAAGTATGATTTTTTCTGGAGACAATACCTTTATTAATTTTTAGATTTGCTTTCTAGATTTATTTGCATTGCTAATT
Source organism: Lepus europaeus (assembly GCF_033115175.1). Taxonomy (NCBI): domain Eukaryota; kingdom Metazoa; phylum Chordata; class Mammalia; order Lagomorpha; family Leporidae; genus Lepus; species Lepus europaeus. The sequence continues at coordinate 23,608,388 of NC_084846.1, forward strand.
TTAGTTATGATATGATGAAGACAAAGCAGCTATTACACACAATTATTTTCTAGTTACGAAGCAGATGCAGGGAATTATAAAACATGAACATGGGGTTAACTCCAAGTCATCCGTCATTCTTCAGTGTTCTTAAATGCTTATGTCTAACTAGGTCCTGCATATCTCAGCATAGTGGAAGAAGAATTTGTACATAAACAAGCTCATCAGCAATATTAGAACAGATGCAGAGATGTTAGACATAAATTGTGAAGAAGGCACTCAATCACAGTGCCTCAAATAGTCACTTCTGTATGTCTTATCCCTCCCTGGAGTCATCAGTTTCTTTAAAAAAAAAATGAAATAATCACAAGCAACTTGCCAATGCAGTACAATGCATGTTATTTTCCTGATTTTTGAAAGTTGTCAACCTGGTATTCAACATGAATACGTGTGTGTGTGTGTGTGTGCGCGCGTGATTTACTACAAACAAGGTCAGTCTCCTACATAACCATATATTACTCTCAGTTCATCTCAGACCCTACTCAGGTTTCACCAGTTTGGCCAGTGTCCTCTTTTATTGTCAAGCACTGAGGTCAGGATCATGAGTTGCATTTAGGGGTTGTATCTCTTTAATCTCCTTCAGTCTGGAATAGCTCCAGATTCTTTCCTTGGCGTTCACGACCTTGAAACTTATGAAGATGACAGGCCACATATTTTGCACAACATTCTTTAATTTGATCTGATATGAGCTCATGATTAGAGGGAGGTTCTGCATCATTGTCAAGAAAATCAGAAAAGGGCTGCTGGGGTCCTCTCGCTACATTCTATGAGGTAGCTCATAATTTCTAGTTATTCCATCACTGCCAGTGTTAATTTGACCATCCATCTCATGCTGACGCTCCACACTGGCCACGCACCTCCACGATTGGCATGGATCTCTCCTCTAGCTTTGGCTGGTGTCCCGTATGGGCCCACCCCTCCACAGAGGTGGTCTTTTGCAGCCTCACGAAACAGCAAATGCCAGTGAGACCAGCACCTGGTAAGAATACCTACAAGGCCATTGTCAAAAATGTGGGAGACATAGTGTGGATAGGTTGACAAAAACTCCAGAAAGCCCAGAATGGGTGGGTGGGGGGCATTGTGCTATGAGTTTTACCTCCAAGAGCCCCAGCATGTTCTTGCTATGCAGGCCTTGCACAAGGAGGAAGTGAAGAATCACCAACCATTTCAACATGTGCTTTGCAAAGGTGTGATCTCAGAAGACACTATCTTCCTGGAGCCTGAACATTCTGGAGTTTACCTAAGTCTAACTGACCTGGGGAAATGGAAACACTGAGTTCTATCCCTCAGCAGCCTTCTTATTGCAGATAAGAGGCTGAAAATTTGAGACCTCCTCATAGGACTGTAGAACCCATTTCATTTTTGCTGACAATTTCCTATCACGCCACTTGTACAATAACAAGTGATTACAGCTAAAATAGGTGCAAGATTTAGACCCAGTCTCAGAAGGTACCTCTTGGGAAATCTGAGCACAACAGGTAGGATGTAAAGCAAACACAGCAGAGAAATATCGAAAGCCCTGAAATGGGAGGGTGCTTCACAGTTGTTTTTACACCAAAATAAGCTTATCTTTTATTTCTACTTCTTCACTTACTCCGTAGAGTGCCCTTATACACATAAGGGTAACCCCTAGCCACATAATACCTAATACCTCATTCTAAAGATCTATTTGTCCTACTTCCTTTCATGTGATATATTACGTCCACCTTCCTACCAAAAAAAAAAAAAAAAAAAAAAAAAAAAAAAAGAAAAAAAGAAAAAAGAAACCCAAAGCAAAACAAAACAAAATGGAAGCCAAAAACAAAATAACCCCCGAATTAGAAATAAAACAAAAACAGAGTCTAAAGAGACAAAAAAAAATCAGAAAGACTTCTGACAGTGTTTGGAATTAGAACATTTTAAACTATGGTTACTATACTAAGAGTTCTGATGGAAAATAGTGCCTAGATGGCTAGTAGTAGAAAGATAACGTAAGCAAATATATATGATAAGAGAATATTATTGATGGGCTCATCAGTAGACTGGACACAATTGAGGAACATAATCAATGACATTAATGATGTGTTGATAGAAACGTCCAAAACAGAAAAGGAAATGAAAAAAGACAATAAACAAAGCAAACAAAAACCCAGCAGGCAAACCCCCTTAAGATACCCAAGTACTGTGAAATAGTTACAACAGATGGTTGTGTAATGGAAATATCAGATAGAAAAAAAGAGAAAGAAAGGAGCAAAAGAAATATTTGATATAACAATAACTGAGAATTTTCCAAAATTATTGACAGAAACCAAATCACAGATGCAAAAATCTGAGTACATTGGACAGGATAAATATCACATAAATCTATACTTAGGCCAATCTTACTCCAGCTGAGAAAAACCAAAGGCAAAATCTTGTGAGCAATCAGAGAAAAAAGTGATTTACTATGCCCAGGAAATGATAAGAAGACCTCTGTTCAACAAGAAGGAGAAGAATGCCGGGTAAGAACCACAAACCTGCTCTTATGTAAACCATATTCAAACTTAATGAAATCAAGGGGATATCTTACAAGAAGTCAGGGGGAAAAATATTTTACCTGGAGGGAAACAAGGATAAGAATTGCATAAGGCTTCGCTTCAGGAACCAGTGAGCAAGAAGAGGACATAGTGATAAATATAGTGTTGGAAGAAAAAACAAACAAACAAACAGAGATCAACAACCTAGAGTTCTGACAGTCCTATCACATATGTTGTTTTTTTTTACTTGTCCTTATTCTCTCCCTCTCTCCCACCCTCCTTTTTTAATTTGCCTTCTACTCTTTATTTTCTGGTTTTATTTGAACATTTTATATGATTCCATTTCCTCTCCTTACCATATTGATTATGCTACTGCTTTAATTTTTTAGTGATTGGCTTGGAATTTGCAATATACATTTGTAATTAATGTAAGTCCACGTTCAAATAGCATTGTACCATTCATTGATAGAACAGATCTGGGAGATGAAGGGCAGTAAGGATGCACTTGAACTGAAACACCATTGGTAACTGGATCTAATTGACATTTATGGAACAGTTCACACACCAACAAGATTTGCAAACACATGAGGAACATTTGCCAAGATAGACCACATTTCTGGCTATCAAAGACACCTTAACACATTTAAAAGAACAGTAATCTTACAGTGTCAGTTATCAGAACACAATAGAACTATCCTATAAATTAAAAACAGATGGATAGCTTAAAAATATCACAAAATATTCAGAGATATAGAACCACACTTAAAAATAAAATATGAGTCAAAGAAGATGTCTTAAGAAAAATTATTTATTTTTTTAACTTTTATTTAGTATATGTAAATTTCCAAAGTACAGTTTGTGGATTACAATGGCTTTTGTTCCCCCCATAACTTCCCTCCCACCTGCAACCCTCCCATCTCCCACTCCCTCTCCAATTCCATTCACATCAAGATTCATTTTCAATTCTCTTTATATACAGAAGATCAATTTAGTATATATTAAGTAAAGATTTCATCAGTTTGCCCCCACACAGAACACAAAGTGCCAAATACTATTCATATCATTAATTCACATTGAACTACACATTAAGGACAGAGATCCTACATGGGGAATAAGTGCACAGTGACTCCTGTTGTTGACTTAACAAATTGCCACTCTTGTTTAAGGCATCAGTAATCTTCCCAGGCTCTAGTCATGAGTTGCCAAGGCCATGGAAGCCCCCTGAGCTTGCCGACTTTGATCTTATTTCGACAAGGACAGAGTCAAAGTAGAAGTTTTCTCCTCCCTTCAGAGAAAGGTACCTCCTTCTTTGATGGCCCCGTTCTTTCCACTGGGATCTCATTTGCATAGATCTTTCATTTAGGTCGTCTTCTTTTTTTTTTTTTCCCAGAGTGTCTTGGCTTTCCATGCCTAAAATACTCTCATGGGCTCTTCAGCCAGATCCCAATGCCTTAAGGGCTGATTCCGAGCCCAGAGTGCTATTTAGGACATCTGCCATTCTATGAGTCTGCTGTGTATCCCGCTTCCCATGTTGGATCGTTCTCTCCCTTTTTGATTCTATCAGTATTAGCAGACACTAGTCTTGTTTATGTGATCCCTTTGACTCTTAGACCTATCATTATGGTCTATTGTTTTCTGAAATTGATCACTTGGACTAGTGAGGTGGCATTGGTACATGCCACCTTGATGGGATTGTATTGGAATCCCCTGGCACATTTCTAACTCCACCAATGCAAACTGGTAAAGCCACTATGGAAGTCAGTCTGGAGATTCCTCAGAAATCTGAATATAACCCTACCATTCAACCCAGCCATCCCACTCCTTGGAATTTACCCAAAGGAAATTAAATTGGCAAACGCAAAAGCTGTCTGCACATTAATGTTTATTGCAGCTCAATTCACAATAGCTAAAACCTGGATTCAACCCAAACGCCCATCAACAGTAGACTGGATAAACAAATTATGGGACATGTACTCTATAGAATATTATACAGCAGTAAAAAACAATGAAATCCGGTCATTTGCAACAAAATGGAGGAATCTGGAAAATGTCATGCTGAGTGAAATAAGCCAGTCCCAGAGAGACAAATATCATATGCTCTCCTTGATTGGTGACAACTAACTGAGCATCAAATAGGAAACCTGGTGAAGTGAAATGGACACTATGAGAAACAATGACTTGATCAGTCCTTGTCCTGACTGTTGATGTACAATTTAATACTTTATTCCTTTTAGTATTTTTGTTTTTTCTACTTAATATCATTGGTTGAGCTATGTATTTAACACACAATTATTCTTAGGTGTTTAAAGTTAACTGAAAAATGATCTCTGTTAAATATAAGAGTGGGAATAAGAGAGGGAGGGGATGTACAATTTGGGACATGCTCAAGCTGACTTGCCCCAAGAAAAATTATTTAAAAATTTTAAACTAAGAGAAAATGAGAATATGACTATCAAAATCAGTGGGGTACAGTAAAAGCAGTGCTTAGAGGGAAATTTTTACAACTTGGTGCATATATTAGAAATGAAGATGAATCTAAAATAAATTATCGAAGTTTTCTTTTTAGGAGGTTAGAAAAAGAGAGCAAATTAAACTCAAATTAAGATGAAGAAAAAAATAATAAAATTTATAATAAAAATCACTGAAATTGAAAACAAAATTAATACTGAAAAGTAAATAAGACCCAAAATGGTAATTTAAAAAGATAAAAGAAAATTGATGAATTTATTGTCAGGCCAAGCAAGTAAATAGAAGACACAAATTACTAACATGAGAAATAAAAAAAGGCAGTCACTGTGGCAAAGCTGCCACCTGCATCATTTCCCATACAGAGCTCTGGTTCAAGTCCCAGCTACTCTACTTCTGATCCAACTTCCTGCTAATGTGCCTGGAAAGGTGGCAGAGGATGGCCCACATTCGCTGCCACCCATGTTGGAGACCCAGAAGGAGCTCCAGACTCCTGGCTTTGGCCTGGACCAGCTGCAGTCATCATGGCAATTTGGGGAGTGAACAAGCAGATGGAAGATTTCTCTGTCTCTGTCTCTCTTTCTCTCCCATCTGTCTTTCAAATAAATAAATAAACAAACCTTTTTAAAAAAATAAAATTAACAAATAAAAGAGGTATCATAACACTGGATGAAGGGATATTTAAAGGACAACAAAGGAAAATTATAATCAACTTTATAATCACAAATTTTAAAAACCTAGATGAAATGAACCAATTCTTTGAATTCAATCTACCAAAATTCATATTACATACCTATTAGGGAAGTAGGCTTACACCAATTAAAGATTTTTAACCTTCAGGCCAGGCGCTGTGGCTCACTAGGCTAATCCTCTGCTTGTGTCGGGGGCACCCCGGGTTCTAGTCACAGTTGGGGCATCAGATTCTGTCCCAGTTGCTTCTCTTCCAGTCCAGTTCTCTGCTGTGGCCCAGGAGGGCAGTGGAGGATGGTCCAAGTGCTTGGGCCTTGCACCCGCATGGGAGACCAGGAGGAGGCACCTGGCTCCTGGCTTCGGATCGGCGCAGCAGCCATTTGTGGGGTGAACCAACGGAAGGAAGACCTTTCTTTCTATCTCACTCTCTCTCACTGTAACTCTGTCAAAAAAACAAAACAAAAAAAAAAAGATTTTTAACTTTCTACAGCAGAAAACTCCAAGTCCAGATTGCTTCATTGGCAAATTATATCAAGCATTTAAAGGAGAAAAGATAATTTTCTAGAATTTCTTTCGTAATATAGAAGAAAGGGGAATTGTTTCTTATTCTTTAAAGACCGAATTGACCCTCATACAAAAATTGAACAAGCACATCCCTAGGAAGGAAAATTATGGATCACATCTCTCTTGCACAGACAAGCAAAAATGCTCAATATAATACTAGCAAGGTAAATCCAATTTATAAAAAGTTCGGACACCATGACCATGTAGGATTTTATTTCAGGCTGGTTCATCATGTAGCAATCAATTACATAATCGATTACATGAATAAGATTTAAAGAAAAATTATATGAAAATATAAATATGTGTAGAAAAAAAGCATTAAATGAAATCCATCAGGCTTTGGTGACAAAAACTCAGAAAGCTAGGAGTAATTTAATGGTAAAGTTACCTGCTTCCCACATTGATTCCAGATTCACACCAATGCAGAACCTTAGGAAGCAGCAGCTGTGGGGTCAGATAATTGGGTTTCTGTCACCTATGTGGGAGGTGGGAGACCTGGATTGAGTTCCTTGCTCTTGGCTTCAGCCCTGGCCTTACCTGAGTTGTTGTGGGCATTTGAAGAATGAAACAACAGCTGGGACCTCTCTATCTTTCAAGTATAAATAATTTTTAAAAACTAACATTAGTTACTGGCAAAATCTAGATGCTTTTCCCCTGAAAACTGAGGATAAGGATGTCTCCCCTCACAACACCTAATCAACATTGTCCTGAAATTCTTAAGCGAAGTGACAAGAAGCAGAAATAAAGTATCTATGATTCGGGAAAGAAGAAATAAAATTCTCTTGCTTCACAGATGATGTAATTGTCAATGTAAAATATCCCGAATACTAAATGTAAAACCTTCTGAAATTAAGGAGCAATTACAGGAAGATTATAGAATACAACATTAACATACATATTCAATTCTCTAGTTAGCAAGGATTGATGATTAGAATTTTGTCCATTTATTTAATTTTGTATTAATGGCATTTGCCACGCAAATACAAAAAGAAACCTGCAATGCTTAGATATGAATCTAGTAAAGCTATAAAACTCTCATGAAAGAAATCAAGGAAGATGAAATGAAGATGTCCATGGATAGGTAGGTACTAAAATTGCCCTACCACTAAAATCTACTTGTAAAAAATGTAATGAATATGCAGGTTAAAGGATACCCTCAAGGGCTGGTGTTTTGGCACAGCAGATTAAGCCACTGCTTGTGTACTGGAGTGCCAGTTTGAGTCCTGACTGCTTTGTTTCCAGCCCAGCTCCCTGCTAATGCATCTGGGAAAGCAGTGGAGGAGGGCCAAGTGCTTGAGCTCCTGCCACCCATGGGGAAGACCGGGTGGAGTCCCTGTCTCCTGACTTCAGGCTGGTCCAGTCCTGACAGTTACAATCATTTGGAGAGTGAAACTGATGGAAGATCTCTGTCTTTCTCTGTCTCTCTCTCTCTCTCCATTACTCTGCCTTTCAAGTAGATAAATAAATATTTAAAACAGTTACCTTCACTATAAAAAGAAAGAAAATGGCAATATCTTCTTAGACTTATAGCCTTACTTCTGATCATTGGAATGTACTTATATTGCCTCACAGGACATGGTTATACATTCACCGACATGAACATATGTGTTTGTTAAACATATATTTGTTGAAATGCACACTTGAACTATTTTTATAAAATTTTGATAGTGATTGATCTTCATAATAAAATTTGGAGATCTTCCATGTCAGAACTACATGACTCTCAACATTTATAAAAATTGAGTAATGTATTTCCTTTACTGATAAAAATTTATATTTTTGTTGTTGTCTGTGTTGTTTTTGTTGTCCCCATTTGCCAACAGTTTTCCTTTATTCTGAGGAATTGTTAGGTCAAAAAGCATGTGCATTTTAAATTTTAATAAGGATAACAAATTTTAACAAGGATCAAAAATAAGGATCCATGAATTTTGTAGCAATTATGACACCAGTGTTCCCACATTCATTTTTGCTGATCCTATGGGTGAAGCAGAGCATTTAATTTAAATTTGTGCTTATATACTTATGAATTTTATTGACTGTACCTTCACATTCATGAAAGGATTGTACCTTTTATAGCATATCACTCTATATTTCTATTTGTGGAGCTATATTATTATTTTGTAACATTTTCCTGGCTCTTTTAGCATATTTTCCAGTTCAACTTGAAAACAATGTTCATATTAAAAGTTCTATTATAAACATTTTGTAATATGTGATACATTTGTTATGTGATTAACAATTATTAGGATTTATTTTATAATTCAGAGAACAGTGATATCATAAACTACTTTCTATTAAATACAATGTAAGTTCTCACTTGCTTCTTTTGCTTAGAAGAGTTTGGTTTTTTTTGTCATTTATGTCACATAGTTGTGACTAATATGTATAAATTTTATTTCTAGGAAAACAATTCCCTAGAGTCTTTTAAATAGTAGTAATTTATTTCTGTGAAAATATGTCTTGAGATGATCTAAGAAACATATTACTCATTTAAAAGTTAAATGATAGTTGGGCATTTGGCCCAGTGTTTGAGACACTGCTTGGGATGCTTCCATCCCATGTTGGAACACCCTGGGTTGAGTCCCGGCTCTGCCTGTGATTCCAGCTTCCTGATAATATGCACCCTGGGAGGCAGTGGGTGCCTGATCCAGTAGCTGAGTCCCTGCCACCTCTGTGGGAGACTCAAACCGAGTTCCAGTCTCCTGGATTCAGCCTTGCACAGCGTGGGGTGTTGTGGCCATTTGGAGAGAGAATAAGGGATGTAAATCAATCTCTCTCTCTCTCTCTCTCTCTCTCCCTCTCTTTCTCTCTCTTTCTCTCCTCTCTGCCTTTCAAATAAAAAGTTAAATGAAATTTTACCCCTGGAGGTAATTATTCTCATGTGAGCCACTCATAAACTTGATGGTGTTATCTTACTGCCAACCTAGACAGAAGCACTTGATATGCAGCAAGGATTGGCCCTTTTCTGTGCTTCTCCTCACACATTTCTGACATCCAAAAACATTGGACTTTTGAGTTTTTCTTTGTAATATAATCTTTGTGAAATTATTATTAGAGAAATCAGTAACTGGCTTCTCTATAGTTCCTAGTTTGAATATTATCACAGAATTGACTCAAAATATGGCAATTATTTTGGGGTTTTAGTAGAGGTGGGATGCACTAGGGTTTAGAGATGAGATGGCTGAATGAAAACACAAAATTTTAAAAAAAGCTTCATCCAAAATATACTGATTTTCCATATTCTTAGGGCACCAAAAAAATTGAAGACAATAGCAAAAAATATGATGTTGGATGTGAGATCTGACATTATCTGTGCTCCTTGCTATACTGCAATTTATATATTCTATTCTTTGGGACAGCATTGTGAGATGCATTGTTTAGTTAATGGATGATGAGAATTGTGTTGTCATAATTATCATGCATTTGTTGTGAACCTGATAATCTAATTCCTAAAAAAAAAAATGGTCATGTTAGGCATTGTGACAAAATCATGTATGTGATTATGTCTCAAATCATCCAGGCCCAAAGGGCATAGCAAACCTCTTTAAATTGTCACAACATTTGTTCCAATTTATATGGAGCCCCATTTGTTGTACGTTCAGTCATTCTAAATGTTGCTGGTTTTCTCTAATGTATTTCAGAAAGGTTAAAACCATATCCCTCTAAGAGAAGAAAGGCACATTAAAATTGATTCACTAGAATAAAAGAAAGAGAGAGAGAGAAACAAAGAGATAAATCAAATAAATGTAGGCCCAAACCCCACAGCAAATTTCCTACAGTCATAATCACAGACTTCATCATGAAGACCTAGGCCTTGAACTTGTGCCTGGCACAACTCCAAAGCCAATGCTCTTCTCACAATATGCAAGGCCACTCAGAAATCAGTGATTACAAATGGAAATAAGACCAGACACCGGACCATAGATAACAGAAGAAAATAATCAACAAAGCATAAATAGTCAAGGATATGTGTGGCTATGATGGAAAGATATTCAAAATTAATGTTATTTCTCACATGTTATAGGCTGTTTCATTAGACACAGCATGTTCCATGGAACAAACTGCATAAGCACCACTGCTTTCACATTTTATACTTGCGTTTTAAAAATGATTATTTGTTTATTTATTTCTTTATGTGAAAGCCAGAGAGAGAGAGAGAGATTCTAGAGCTAGGGCTGGGCAAGGCCAAGAACACAAGCCAGGAATCTCACCTGGGTCTCCCACATAGGTGGCAGGGCCTAAGCACTGAACCATACTCTGCTGTGTTCCCAGATGCATTAGCAGGAAGCTGGATTGGAAGTGGAGCAGCCAGGACTTGAACTGTCACTCATCTATGGGATACTGACATTGCCAGTGACAACTTAACTCTATGTGTCCCTGGCATCTAATCTACTCCTGTTCCAATGTCCATTCGTACTTTCTGCAGTGTGTGGTACACTGTCTTTTCAGTGAGAGATATTCCCAGCAAGCTATTTAAAAACATGAATGGCTTTACCAGTAGCAAAGGAGAGCTCAGCATTAGCCAGTCAACAGCAGGTCAACTCTGCCCTCTTCCTTTCTCTGTTCCACACTCATTCATTGTTCTTTATCCTCAACACTATAAGTGTTCTGTGTACAGCCCCACACATGTGTCAGGCTGTAAACAGGAACCTAGTGTAAGAAAAGAAATCAGTGATTGAAGACATTTAGTTGGGAATCCCATAGAGGGGATCTTGATTACCATCTCTCATGATGCCTCCTATGTGGTCAGGGAAAGTGTCTGAAATCACACACAGACCAGTCTCAGGAAGACATCACTCCTCCGTAGACACCGTGGCTTTCCCTGCTGACAATATCCAGTGCACGACTTAACACCCATGTTTCAAACAATTGCATCTATAGTCCTGATTTTGTTCTTGCAAGTATTCCCTGGTGTTTTGCATGCCTGGCTCCCACTGCAGGTGCTTCTGATTAGACCTACCTGTATGCTTGCATCCTCGTTTCAAGGGTTTGTGAAAGCAGGTATCTGATGTCTATCACGGGGGAGGGAGGGAGGTGTCAAGCACCCACTGAATTGTTAAGGTCCCTCTTACAACAAGGCTTCCCAAATTGAGTGCACCATTCCAGATGGCTTCTGACCAATGCAGTGTGCAGCGCAATTAGCCACCTATTTGGACAGAATATATAATTACTTTAAAGAGCATGCCAAGATTATATGAGCATTTTTCATATCCACATCAAAGAAATTGTTCATAATTAAGCTTGTGCTGAACAATAACCCCACAACTTGTTCACCTTTTACTGCTGTTTTGGCCATGTGTTCTCCATCCTGTGTTTGTCCACTGTGGTTCAATTTTTTTTAACCCAAATACGGAAATTTATATTTAGGTCTGTTGAGTTTCAATTTATTAGTTTTGGCCCATCTTTCCAGTGTTTTGGAATCCTTTTGAATGCTGTTGCTGTCAAGCAATATAGTAATTATTGCTTCCCAGCTTAGTGTGGTATACACATTGAATAAACATACTTTCTATTTTCATGCAATTTCCTGATTAAAAAATGTTGCAAGGAAAAGCAATTGTAAAGCATAGTAGAATAAAACAGAGTATTTTCATCCAGGGTGGCATAAAACCATTAATTACTCTATTAAACCATATTGATTAAGTTTAATTTATCTTGAGTTATGTTACACATTGCCCATTCTTTGAGTTTTTTCATTGTGGTAATAATGATGACTTAACTCATTGTGCCCCAATGACAGTCCTCGTGATGAAAATGAATACTTGAGAATCATTGAAAGGAAAAATTCATCATATGATCATTATATAACCAGGAAGTGGGATGTGATTAATAATCAAAGCTAACATATTTTCCAATATGTAGACAATATGCTTATTAAAGTAATTCGAATCACCATCACTCAAATGTTGAAGACATTCTGTGAATTTCAGAAAATATTAGTATCAGAATCAGCAAATATTTTCTGTGAAAATGTGAACACTTTTAGAGTTTTCAGACCATGTGGTCTGTGTTGCAACTCTTTACCGAACTTTATAAAAACACAATCAGCCCAAGATAGGCTATAAGTACTCATGATCATGTACCCATACAACTATAAAAGCATATGGCAGCCAAAACCACCATGAGGCTTCACCTCACACCAGTTATAATGGCTCTCATACACAAATCTACAAACAACAAATGCTGGCAAGGATGTGGGGAAAAGGTGCCCTTATCTACTATTGGTGGAAATGTAAACTGGTGCAGCCATTATGGAAAGCAATTTGGAGATAGCTTAGAAATCTGAATATAAGTCTACAATATGACCAAGCCATCCCACTCCTAGGAATTTACTCAAGGGAAATGAAATCAGTATATGAAAAAATGATCTGTACCCCCATGTTTATTGCAGCTCAATTTGCAATAGATAAGATATGGCATCAACCCAGATGTCCATCAATTGATGGCAGGAAAGAGAAATTATGGTATATACATCATGGAATACTACTCAGTAATAAAAAAAAAAAAAAGAAATCCTGCCTTTCACAACAAAACAGATGCAACTGGAAAGCATTATACTCAGTGAAATAAGCCAGCCCCCCAAAAAAGAATATCATTTTTTCCCCTGTCTGTAGTAACTAATAGAAAGACCTATAAGGTAATATATAGGAGTGCTATTGACATTTTGTGATTTGATGATTGTTACAGCCCTTGGACACTTGGTGGCAAATTCCTCACTATTTTCAACCTAATGCCTAGAGCAGGTGCCACCTGCTTGCTGATGTTGAAGGCCACTAAAACCTAGGCCCCACTAATCTTGAAAATCCTTACACTCCACCAGAAAAGACAGTAAATGTTCAGCCCTTTGAAAAGGGGCTTCGTGGAAAGTGGGATAACGTCCGATATACATATGAAGTCATGCTCCTATTCCACATGAGTTTAAAACTCAGTCTTAGAGGTGAGATAAATGAAAAAAAAGCAAATGGATGCAATTGAATGGGAAGTGGAGGGTGGGCCCCAGGGATGCTAAGGAAAGTTCAGGACAACAGCGTGATCACAGAAGGGGATGATAAGAGTTTTTATTATTTTTAAAGTAGTATTTTTTCCAAACTACTTTCTGCAAAATTATTTAAAATAATGTCTAAAATAGCTTTGGGGAGTGGGGCAGGGTTGCCTAATGGTCCAACAGGTTAAGCTACCACCTGCAATGCCAGTATCCATAAGGAGCACAGGTTCGAATCCCAGCATTCCACTTCTGATCCAGCTCCCTGCCAATGTGTCTAGGAAGGCAACAGATGATGGTCTGAATGTTATAGTTCCTGCCATCTACATGGGAGACCTAGATGGAGCTCCAGGCTCCTGGCTTTAGCCTGGCCCTTTGTGGCCATTTAGGGAATGAATCAACAGATGGAAGTTCTCATTCTGTGTCTCTGCATCTCTCTGTGTAACTCTGCTTACACAAATAAATAAATATCTTAAAAAAAGAAATACAATGGCTTAGGGTACGGTTGAAACCAGGAGAGAATAAAAAAGAAATTTGAGACTTTGGAATGCAATTAACTTATCATTTTCTGTTGCTAAGGAGCCAGTAAAGCACTCTACACCTGTTAATCATCTAATCATTAGCTTTAAGAGAGTTTTGTTTTTTTCCACTTTTTTTGGTTTGTTTTTCTATTAGGCAATTGATGCATGTGAAGATCAAATAATGTAGGGACACACCACTATTGAATAGTGCGCTGAGACTCTAATCCAATTCATTATGACTCTAAGCTTTTTTATGTTTATACCACTTGAAAACATAAAACAAAGAATCTTATAAATTTTGTAATTTTAATTGTAATCCAGTGAAGATGTTTCAACTCCATTTTAAAAAAAATCAGGGGGGCCGGCGCCGTGACTCAACAGGCTAATCCTCTGCCTTGCGGCGCCGGCACACCGGGTTCTAGTCCCAGTCGGGGCGCCGGAGTCTGTCCTGGTTGCCCCTCTTCCAGGCCAGCTCTCTGCTGTGGCCAGGGAGTGCCGTGGAGGATGGCCCAAGTGCTTGGGCCCTGCACCCCATGGGAGACCAGGAGAAGCACCTGGCTCCTGCCAATGGATCAGCGCGGTGCGTCGGCAGCAGCGCGCCAGCCGCGGCGGCCATTGGAATGTGAACCAAAAAAAAGGAAGACCTTTCTCTATGTCTCTCTCTCTCACTGTCCACTCTGCCTGTCAAAAAAAAAAAAAAAATCAGGGTCAGAGGAAGAAACCTGATAAACAGATTTCTAGATATGTCCCCAGAACTTTCCCTAGAGATAATGTATTATATACATTTGGATTAACTATGAAGTTTCCAAGTTTGTTTAAACATGACTGGAATCTGTTCAACTTTAAGCATTCGTTTACAACCAAAATAGCCCTGATACCATGGTATTTCTAGAAAATATCACAAAATACTTGCTTTAAAAAATAGAAGTTTGTAAACTGCGAGTGTTTTGTACTTTTAAAGATTAGTTCCTAAATATTGGGGCCGGAGTTAAAAAAAAAACTGAAATTACAATTTTAAGTATGAATAGAATACGAATTGGAAAAGGAGGACTTGAGAAGAATGTTTCAGAAACTTGGTAATAAGTGTATATAACAATTGAAAGTTTCAACTTGGACACTGGATGTAATCAAGGCTGACTCCAAGGAAAGTGGGAGATGATAGGCAGCTTCCAAAAGATCAATCAAAAATTTATTGTGTACTTTAAACATCTTATTCTCATAAGGCAGAGTGTGTATTGTGAGTGTGTGTGTGTGTGTGTGTAATACTGGGCAAGTTGATTATGCTTTTCTTTGGAGAGAATTGTGTTCTGAGTACTACAGTAAAAATATAAGGTATGTGGTAGGTACATTTTATGTCAAGACAGTAGAAAGGGCTTTAGTGGGGCCTTTCAGAGAGCTTTCTGGATCTGTGGAAGTTAGCTCCATTATTATCTTTTTTTTTTTCTTTTGACAGGCAGAGTTAGTTGGTTCACCCCTCAAGTGGCCGCTATGGCTGGTGCACTGTGCCCCTCCGAAGCCAGGAGCTTCCTCCTGGTCTTCCCTGCGGGTGCAGGGCCCAAGAACCTAGGCCATCCTCCACTGCACTACTGGGCCACAACAGAGAGCTGGACTGGAAGAGGAGCAACCGGGACAGAATCCAGTGCCCCAGTCAGGACTAGAACCTGGAGTGCTGGCGCCGCAGGTGGAGGATTATCCTAGTGAGCCTCGGTGCTGGCCTCTGGATCTGTGGAAGTTGGCTCCATTATTATGTGATGCCTGTCAGGAGAATCTAAGGCAGAGGGGGTGGGCGAGCCACCTGACGGTGGTCTGAAGTGTGCTTTCTGTGTTGTGACGGGGCCATGCTTTGAGACTTTGCACAGGTGTAGAATGTGTGACTGCTTCCTGAGGGCTTGGTTGGAGATCATCTTAGAGTTTGTCCAATAGGGCCACCTAGAGGGAAGCTGGAGGTGGAGAGTGAGTTCGGAGAGGGCTGAGGATCATCGTGAGATAAGATGGTCAAGAAACCCTACAGGTGGTACCACCAGGTACATGGATCTTTGCAAAACCCATGAAAGCAGAGATCTGCTTTATATATTCTTCACACCACTCCTAACCTCAGTCCAAAATGGGTTCAGAATAGCAGCTAGAAGGGAGGGGAGGGAAGCACAAACACACCCCCTACAGCCACCCTTTCTCATGCTGTGTATAACAGCTCACTGGAGGCCCTGTCTGGGAGATGCTTGTGTAAAGACCTGACTCCAGGTCTGTAGAACTTCCTAGGTCTTCATCTGAAGTGAACAGCAAGGGTGCAGTTGCACGAATCAATGGGAAAACAAACAAACAAGCAAAAAGCACAGGTGTTCGGAGTCCTCTCTTTAGTCCTTCTGGGTCGATGTGTGAGGTGCATATATTTGGATGGTCAGGAAAATTGCATTGAGCTCCGAAGGAAGATTTTGTCTAGAGAAGCTGAAAGGGCTGAAAACTAGCTATGTAAAGGACAGTGAACACTAGCCCATAGAATTTGAACTGTATCCCATAGGAAGAGGGGCGTCGCTGAGTGTTTTTGCAGTTGGAGCTTGAGTATTATGACAACAACCAATGTATTTTTCAATAGTGACAAACACTGATTCTACATGGAAACCTGGTGATACGTAAGGCAATATAAAGATCTAGAACTATCAAATGTATGGGTAAATAGAAATATTTTGTTTCAAACAACTGAGTATATTTTGATGCCTAAGTATATGTGGAATTAAAATAAATGACAACAATAGCCCAAAAACAGTAAGCATTGAAATTTGCTAAGTTCCTGATTTCGTTTGGGAATACCTGAAGTTCAAGTTGGGAGAGATTGCAATAACAAGAAGATGCGTGTTAACCATTAGAATAAGCAGTAAAGGTAAACAATGTATCATTATAAACTAATAAAGGGGGAACTAGAAAAATCAAAACATTGACTATTCTAAAAGAAGACAGGAAGGAAAATGAAAAGAAAAAATAAAAAGGCAAATAGAAGTTCATACAGAAACACAGAATTTGTCATAATATCAGTAATTACATTAAATATAAGTGGACTAAATACCTCAATTACAACAATTTTGCAAATGAAAGTAAACAAATACTAAGGAACTTACCTTAAATTTTTAGACATGTAAATATATACAATTCAAGCCATAAATAAGAGAAATCTGATGTAGCTCTTGTAATAGCAAGTTAGAGATTGAAAAGAATAGTTGATAGTTAAAGAGCACAATTACATTAAAACAACTTAGATAAGCAAGTGAAATATAAAATTTCTATGTTACTATGCTCCTATCATATTCTTAAAAATTAAGAAATAGAGGCAGGCATTTGGTATAGCAGTTAAGACGCCTATCTGGATGCATGCATCCCATGTTGCAGTACCTGGGTTTGAGTCTTGGTTCTGCTCCTGATTCCAGCTTCTTGTTAATGCACATCATAGGAGGCAGTAGGTACGGCCAATTGGGGAGTGAACCAGCAGATGGAAGATTCTTTCTCTCTTTCCATTTCTCGCCTTCTCTCTCTGTAACTCTGCCTTTCAAGTAAATAAATAAATCTTTAAAAAAATAGACGATACAGGTAGAAGATTTGGACATGATTAATGTTTTTTCCAAATTTAAGTATTTATAGATACATTTACAGCAATATTTATATTTATGTATACATGTTAAAAGTACACATAGATTATTTACCATGGTGAAAGCAAGACTAAAGAAAACATAACTGGTTGAATTCAAATGCAATGGATGCTCTGGACTTATCTCACATTTGAAAATGAAATATTAGTTTAATAATGCATGTGTCAAATAAGAGATCACACTGGGAATTAGAAAACAATTTGAACTGATGGGTAATGAAAATATGTCAAACTTGTGGAGTAGAACTGTATCCATGGTTACAGCCATGATCCTCACTTCAGAGATTTTGCCTGAGAGGAAACATCTTACTGTGAATACATTTTTGATTTTACAACAGAGGGAGATGGTGTTATTGGCACCTCGTAAATGGAGGCCACATTGCTACTGACCTGCACAAGACAGTCCCCACGACACGCCATTGCCTGCCCTACATGCTAATAAAGCCAAGGCTTAGAGGGAACTTCAATGTTTTAAATGTCAATATTAAAAAAGAAAGACTGATTATCAGTGACCTAAGTATCCATCTGAAAAAAACTAATCATGGAATAAAACATTAAAAGCCAAGAAATTGTAGAACAACAGTGAAAAAGACAAAAATGAGTGAAATAGAAATAAATATTATAGGCAGGAAATAAAGCCAAATTTTATTCTTTAAGAATAGTAGTGAAAGAGGGAGGAGATGAACAATTTGGAACATGCTCAATCGGACTGGCCGCAAATGGTGGAGTTAGAAATGTGCCAGGGGATTCCAACACAATCCCATTAAGATGGCATGTACCAATGCCATCGCACTATTCCAAGTGATCAATTTCAGCTCACAATTGATAGTTCTGATAGGTCTAAGAGTCAAAGAGATCACACAAACAAGACAAGTATCTGCTAATACTAACTGATAGAATCAAAAAGGGAGAGAAAGATCCAACATGGGAAGTGGGATACACAGCAGACTCATAGGATGGCAGATGTCCTAAACAACACTCTGGCCTCAGAATCAGCCCTCAAGGCATTCAGATCTGGCTGAAGAGCCCATGAGAGTATAGCAGGCATGGAAAGCCAAGATATCATGGAAAAAAAAAAAAAGACCTAAATGAATGATCTCTGTGAGTGAGATCCCAGTGGAAAGAACGGGGCCATCAAAGAAGGAGGTACCCTTCTCCGAAGGGAGGAGAGAACTTCCACTTTGACTATGACCCTATCGGAATAAGACCAAAGTCAGCGAACTCTAAAGGCTTCCATAGCCCTGGCAACTCATGACTAGAGCCTAGGGAGATTACTGACGCCATGAACAGGAGTGTCAAATTGTTAAGTCAGCAACAGGAGTCACTGTGTACTTACATCCCATGTGGGATCTGTCCCTAATGTGTCGTCTAAAGCGAAGTGATGCTATAACTAGTACTGAAACAGTATTTTTATACTTTGCGTTTCTGTGTGGGCACAAACTGATGAGGTCTTTACTAATTATATACTGAATTGATCTTCTGTATATAAAGAGAATTGGAAATGAAAAAAAAAACAACCTGGTGTTAAAATGGAAATGGCATAGAAAATTAATTAATTTGAAAAAAAAATTATGTAGGATCTCTGTCTTTAATGTGCTGTACATTGCTATTTAATGCTATAATTAGTAATCCAATGGTAGTTTTTTCACTTTGTGTTGCTATATGGGCAAAATGTTGAAATCTTTACCTAATATATACTAAACTGATCTTCTGTATACAAAGAGAATTGAAAATGAATCTTTACATGAATGGAAGGGGAAAGGGAGCAGGAAGGGGGAGGATTGCGGGCGGGAGGGAAGTTATGGGAGGGGGGAAGCCATTGTAACCCATGGGCTATACTTTGGAAATTTATATTCATTAAATAAAAGTAAAAAAAAAAAAAAGAAAAAAAGAAAAAATCCTACTTCTAAAAAAAAAAAGGTTTAGAAAATAGCATTGGCATCTATCAAGGAAACATAAAAAATACTCTTAAATAATTGAGTTGAACAAATAGAAATAGATAATGATATTGATGATGGTGGTGACAAGATGATGATAAAGATGAAAACTGTAACAATCATGCAAATAAAGTACAAAAGGTTTCTTTTAAAACACCAAAATATTTTCCAGTAACTGGATTTTATGAAATGTATGTGAATGAGTAAAAACAGATACATATTGTCTCTTATTTTCATGAAATAACTTACAGGTATGGTCATATATGAAATGCTTTGTCCAAAGCCAAGGAGTAATTAAATGTTAAACTCCAGTTTGAATTCATTTATTCACCAGTTCAGGCAAACAATGAATAGTTGTCATATTGCCATCAGTATCTGAGCATTAGTGACTCAAAGTGATGAAAAAAAAAAAAAAAAAAAAAAAAAAAGAATAGTAGTGAAACCCCTGGCAATAATGAAAGAACAAGACACAATTGGCTAATTTCAGGAATAAAATAGTGGGACATTATTTTGCCTCATTTAGTTATTAAGAAGAGAAGAGGATATTATAAAAACTTTATATTAATAAGCTTGAAAATTTAAGTATATTAAAACATGCTTAAGAAACACAATTTTGGAGGTATTTTTATATTCTTAGAGTGGTATATACAAAATGCATGAAATCTGTTCCCTTTATATAAACAAATTCATTTATTTTTTAAAAAAGAAACACTATTAATGCTGACACAGAAGTAAAACATTGAACAGAGCTAATGGAGTTAAAGACACTTTATAATTAAAGATTAGAAAAAGGGAGACATTTCCAAGTGTGTTTTTGTGAGGGGAGCATGAGGTTGAAACTACAACTTAACATGATAAATAACAAAAAGGAAAATTGGGTAGTGAATCTCTCTAGAATAATCACATAAATTCCTTCAATAAAACATTAATAAATTTAACTCCAAATTCTATCAAAAGGAAATCACAACCAGTTGGGCTTTACTCCAAGAATGTAATGATGCTTTAACACAGGGGTATGGACAACTCATTTTCAAATGTATATGGATACGTAAAAGATCAAGAACAACAATTAAAATTATAGAAGATGGAATAAAGTTGTTTTTCAATAACTGATATGATGACTAATAAACGGATAAAATTAAGTAATGTAGTATTGGCATGTTAGCCAATAAGACCAATGAAATAATATATAAAAACTAGAAAAAAAACCCACACATATGTAATCATCTGATATATTTCTAATTTGCAACTACAGTGAACTATACAAAGAATGATCTTTGCAATAAAAGTCCTCAATTATGTTTCTACCTGGAATTAAAACAAGGAGTGTTTCCTCTAATTGACATAATACAACTATCAAAATCTAATTACAGAACTATAATGGAATGTAAAAATCTGTAAAATTAAAAGAAGTTGGAAAAGTATAATATCTTTGTGGCACTGGGGTACACAGTTTTCTTTATTTTGACACAAAAATGCTCAGATTAATTGAGTATCATGTGGTATTTCCATACATTACATATCCTGTAAAGATCAAGTCAGGATAATTAGCTTGTCCAGCACCTCAAACACTTTTCATATATTTGTGACAGTGAAAACACTAAAAATCCTCTCCTGAGCTATTTTGAAGTAAATGATAATTTACTGCTAATTACTTTCATCCTATTGCAAAAGAAAACCAGACTTTCCCCCTTACTTCTGTTGCATTCTACCCATTGACCCACGTCCCAACAACCCCCACTCTCCACTACACTGCCAGTTTTGGTTCCCCCTATTCTACTCTCAGCTTCTATGAAATCAACATTTTCAAGTTGTACATATAAGTGAGAAGTTACAGGACTTATCTTTTTTAAAAAAATATTTATTTGAGAGGTAGAGTTACAGACAGTGAGAGGGAGAGACAGAAAGGTCTTCCTTCCATTGGTTCACTCCCCAAATGGCCTCAAAGATCGGAGCTGCACTGATCTGAAACCAGGAGCTTCTTCCTGGTCTCCCATGTGGGCACAGGGGCCCAAGTACTTAGGTCATCTTCTACTGCTTTCCCAGGCCATCACAGAGAGCTGGATTGGCAGAGGGGCAGCTGGGACTAAAACCGGCGCCCATATGGGATGCCGGCGCCACAGGTGGAAGATTAACCTGCTGTGCCACAGTACCGGCCCCAGGACTTATCTTGTACGTCTTCATTTATTTACTTAACCATCATGTTCTCCAGGTTCATTTGTCCTATTGCAAATGATACCCTTTGTATGGGTCAATAGTATTCCATTGTGTATATATTCTACATTTTCTTTATCAATTCTTGAGTTAATGGACACTTTGCTTTCATTTCTGGATATTGTTAACAGTGCTGCAATAAACATGGGAGAAAAGGTGACTTTTTGACCCACTGATTTAACTTTCTTTGTACATATACCCATAATTTGGATGGCTGATTGATATAGTGGTTCTATTTTTAATTTTTTGAGAATCCTCCATTCTGCTTTCCACAGTGGCTATACTAGTTTACATTTCTACCAACATCATATAAAGGTTCCTTTCTCTCCACATCCTCACCAGCACTTGTTATCTTTTCTCTTTTGGGTAGTAACCACTCTAACTGGAGTGAAGTGAGTACTCATTGCAAATTTGATTTGCATTCTCTGATAGTTAGTGATGAATTTTTTTAATTAATCAGTTGGCCTATATCTGTTTTTAGGGATTGCCCTATTTTTTAAATTAGATCATTTTGCTCTTTAGTTCCTTATATATTATACATACTATCCACTTTTCAGATGTATAGTTTACAAATATTTTCTTCCATTCTGTAGGTTTTTCATTCTTTAAAAAATACCCTATTGAGACATGATTGACATAAAATACCCTATTGAGCCATGACTGACATGTTGATGAGTTTGAGTTGAGTCTACAAAACCATCACTACCACTAAGGTCATAAGCATATCCAATACCTCTCTTCTTGCTCCAATTATTATTATTATTTTTATTACTATTATGAGTAAGAGCATTTAACATGATTTACCCTCTTAACAATTTTTAAGTGTAGCTCCATGTTAATGGCTTTATGCTGTAATTCTCAGAACTTATATTTCTTGTATAACCAAAAAATTATATGCTATAATCAATAACCACATCCTCCTTCCCAACACCTGAAAATAACTCTGACTTATGAGGTGCATTTTATTGGATTCCTTATGTGAGATCACACAGTATTTCTGTTTCTGCATGCGACTTTTCTCTCTTAGAATACCTCCCATTTACACCCATCTTGTTGCCAAGGTTCTCTTTTTTTTTTTTTTTTTTTTTTTGACAGATAGAGTGGACAGTGAGAGAGAGAGAGAGACAGAGAGAAAGGTCTTCTTTTTGCCGTTGGTTCACCCTCCAATGGCTGCCTCGGCCAGCGCACTGCGCTGATCCGAAGCCAGGAGCCAGGTGCTTCTCCTGGTCTCCCATGCGGGTGCAGGGCCCAAGGACTTGGGCCATCCTCCACTGCACTCCCAGGCCACAGCAGAGAGCTGGCCTGGAAGAGGGGCAACCGGGACAGAATCCGGCGCCCCGACTGGGACTAGAACCCGGTGTGCCGGCGCCGCAAGGCGGAGGATTAGCCTGTTGAGTCATGGCGCCAGCCAAGATTCCCTTTTTTAAGGTAAATTATTTAGATCATTTTGATATGTTGACTATTGTAAATAACACCACAATAAATGTGGGAGTGTGGATATCTGAGATCCTTATTTCAATTCCTTTGGATAATGCTCAGAAATAGGTTTACCGGATCATATGATACCAGTTTTATTTTCATGTTTTGAGAAATCTCGATACTGTTTTCTACAGCAGCCATACCATTTTCCATTCCTAGCAACAATTGAGAAAGGCACCCCTTGTCCATATCCTTGCCAAAACTTATATTAAAATAAAAGCCATCATAACAGAGGTGAGGAATTATGTTATTGTGGTGTTGTGGTAGTAATTTCTATGTCCATGATAATGAGTGATGTTAAGCACCTTTTCATGTATCTGTTGAACATTTGCTTCTTTTCTTTGGCACAATGTATCTTAAGATCTTTTGCTCATTTTAAAAATCAGGTTTTTGTCCATTTGTTTTTTTTTGTTTGTTTGTTTTTGTTTTTTTTGGTATTCAGTTCCATGACTTACTTATGTATTCTGAATGTAAACTGCTTACCAAATATATGGTTTGGGGGCTGGTGTTGTGGCGTAGCTGGTAAAGCTGCCACCTGCAGTACTGGCATTCCATATGGGTGCCGGTTTGAGACCTGGCTGCTCCACTTCTGATCCAGCTCTCTGCTATGGCCTGGGAAAGCAGTGGGAAATAAGTCCTTCGGCCCCTGTACCCACATGGGATACCCAAAAGAGTATCCTGACTCCTGGCTTTAGATCGGCGCAGCTCCAGCAGTTGCAGCCAATTGGGGAACAAACCAGCAGATGGAAGACCTCTCTCTCTCTGCCTCTCCTTCTCTCTCCGTGTAACTCTGACTTTCAAATAAATAAGTAAATCTTAAAAAAAAAATATATGGCTTGCTAATATTTTCTTCCCATTCCTTAGGTTGCATTTTCATTTCATTGTTTTTTGTTTGGTTTGTTAAACTGAAGCTTTTTAGCTTACTGTTACTGTATTTGATATTTTTGTTTCATTGCCTATACTCTTTGTGGCATATCTCAAAAAAATCATAGTTGCAGTCAATATCTAGGAGCTTCTTCCCTATGTTTTGTTCTAGTGGTTTGATAGTTTCAAGTCTTACACTTATGTTTTCAGTCCATTTTTAGTTTGCTTTATAACACACACAAAAATAAAGGTTCAATTGCTTACAAAACTCAACATACCCGAGTGATATGACCTAGATACTGTTCTCTTGTGTCCATACCAGATCTTGTATCTGAAAGTGTATCACAGCTTCATTCATAATTGCCAAAAATTAGCAGGAATTGAAATGTTTTGGTTGATGAATGGATAAATATGCTGTAGAATATCCAAAGAAGGGAATATTATTCAGTGTTAAAATGGAATCAATTATCAAGCCATAACAACACATGGATGAACCTTACATGATTAGTACAAGGTGATAGAGGCCAACCAGAAAAGTATACAAATTGTAGGATGCCAACTATATCTTTCTGGAAACAGCAGAGCCATGGAAGCAATATAAATCGATGCTTGTTACAGATTTGGCTGGGTGATACAAGGAAAAATAGCCAAAGAGAATTTGGTGGGCAGTGATGAATACATGTCCCAGCACATCTGTCCAAACCCATAGAATGTACACCAACAAAAGTGACCCTTAACCAAAACTATGAACTCTGGGTGATAGTGGGGTTCATGAATTATAACCAATGCCCCACTCCGATGGGGTGTGCTGATAACCCAGAACGTGTGTCTTCTTAATTTTCCTCTGGACCTAAAACCACTCTGAAGTGCAAAATGTTTTTAAAGTCAAAAGCAAAGCAAACCTATCTGTTGTTTACTGCTACACAACAAATCAATTCAAACATAATAGCTTAATAGAGAACAAACAAAAATTTATCTCATGTAGTATCTAGAGATTCACAGACTAAGGGTTGCATAAGAACTGAGTGGTTCAGCCTCAGGATTGTTTATTAGAGCAGGCAATGGATCAGCCGGGTCTCAGTCTTCGAAGTCTTGGAGGCCAAACATTCTTCTTCCAAGCTTACTCCTCTGACTGCTGTCTGTTGCTTTAGTTCCTGCTGATCTTGTCCCATCCATAGATCATGATATGGTTTCCCCTGAGCAAGAGAGTGTAGGTGAGAGACAGAAAACCCAAGATAGAGCCATTTAAAAAAAAATTTTAAAGATTTATTTTAGCTTACTTGAAAGAGTTACAGAAAGGCAGAGGCAGAGGCAGTACATATATATATATATATATATATATATTATATATATATATATATAGAGAGAGAGAGAGAGAGATGTCTTCCATCCACTGGTTCACTCCCCAAATGACCCCAACAGCTGGAGCTATGCTGATCCGAAGCCAGGAGCCAGGAGCTTCTTCTGGGTCTCCCACGCAGGTTCAGAGGCTCAAGGACCTGGGCCACCCTCTGCTGCTTTCCCAGGTCATAGCAGAGAGCTAGATCAGAAGTGGAGCAGCCGAGACTTGAACCAGCACCCATATGGGATGCCAGCACTGCAGGCGGCAGTTTTACCCACTATACCACAGTGCCAGCCCCTTAAAATTTTTAAATAACTGAGTATCAAAAGTGTGCTGTTTGCAGTAGTCACACAAAGCAATCTGGTACAAGGTAGGGGGAGGTGGATTCCATAAACGAAGCATAGGTCACTGGAAGCTGAGCACACCGGCCATTGATTCAGATGATGATTTCAGATGCCTTTGCCAGTTGAGTAATTAGGGGAGTGGGAGCAGACTCTGGTGTGTGGGTAGTCACGTTAACATCTGATTGGAGGTTACAGGGATATGTCTAAGTTAAAATAACTCATATATGTACTTAGGATTTCTGTACTTTCTGATGAAGGCTACACTTTAGGAAATCCATGTTAAACATTTTAAGCTTGTAAATTTTGTTTCAATCGATATAATAATTATACATTGTAACAGAAAGAAAGCATGTTTAAATATTCCCTTTGAGGAATTCATCCTAGCTTCGATTACATCAGTTTTGTAATGTTAAGATGCACCCCCACCCACCCACACATGTTGGTAATACACTTCAGCTTCTGCTCATTGTATCTTCTTCCAGTCAGTTCCTTGTATCTATGCTCTTGCCCACATTACTGCAAAGTTATCAATGACAATCGCAAGACTGCTCCCTGGGGCTGTCTTTTCATCAGGAGGAACACTGTTCTTCATTTTGGAGGATGCTCTGCCACTGGGCATTCCTCATCCCGGCCCCAGCTGGATGTTTCTGAACAGATGGTCAGGGGTGGGACAGAGAGGGGGCTGATGTGCTGCTTGCTATGGTTTGGAAGTGTTGCTCTAGAACCAAGGATGTCAAGTTGCTTCTGTAAAGGTCTAGATGGTAATTTTTTTTTAGCTTTTTATATTACATGGTTTATATTTGTGACTCCTCAATTCTGTCATTCTAAAAATGAAGGTAGCCATGAGGAATGTGGAAAACAAATGTGTAGCTGTTAATAACATTTTGTTTACAGAAATAAGAATAGGATGGGCTATTTTTGTATGCGTTCCATGGAGCATGGTGTGCTGAACCTCACTCCACATAGAACATCAGTGCGCATAGCTCTTTGTTCAACATTGCTTCTTCAGGCCAGTCCACCCAAGCATTTCTGATATTTTATGCACTGGCTTACACCAGCAGTATTTTCAGACATTCCTTAAATGTAAGGCTCCATTATTTTCTTACTCTACTTTAAAATTCAACAGCTGGATTCTGGTGATATCATAAAGAGAGAATTCATGCAGCTAAATCAGATTAAGATAATGAAATGATTTTAAAAGAACTACAATATCATACCAAAGTGCAAGGTGAGTTTCTACTTAATCATTGTTAATGTGATACACAATGCGAAAAATAAAACAGTGCACATTTTGCCTTTTATGGATCTAATGCTAATAAACGTTTAAGTTCTGTATACCCAGGACTTTTGTCTGTATTGTGCACATGGATCAAGTTCAGAATTACCTAGAGAAATTCAAATAAAATAGGAGACCTCTGGGTCATGGCAATAGTGCATCTCCATGTCCCAAGAGAAGGCAAGCAATGACTTCTTCAGTTCAGATTGGTGAGGTGGGAATTCACTCCAGCTTTTATATTCCTGTAATCATTTGGCACAAGATTTTAACATTGTAATAACTTTATCCCTGGAGTTGAAAAATACAAGTCCCGAGGGTTAATTGCAAGCAGAGTTGTCCTTGGTAGAAACTGTCTTTTATTTCAAGTGTGAAAAAAGTTCAGAATGATGTAATAAAGCTCTCTGGAAAAGCAGACAATGGTCATATGCTGTTCTCTCCCTATATGCTTGGGAGAAAATATGACTCTGTTGGAAGCCAGCTTGGGGACCGTGATGCCTGCCTCCCCCTCATCTTATCGACACTGCTTAGTGAGCTCCTGTGAAATTACTTTTTCCTTTCTTTACAAGAGGATTGCCTCTTGCTCAGAGAGTCCAAAAGACAACATTAACTGACTGTAGAAGGAACTCTTTGGGATCTTCCAAAGTAACTCTCTCATTTTTTTTTAAAGATGCATACTTTCCCTTCATTCTCAAGGTTGTGATTCGTCTTTTCAGTATGAAGTGGAAAAATGGATACTCTTATTTCATGAAATACTCTGTGGCATAAAGGCAAAGTAGACAACTGTGCAATAGTTACTCTAGCAGCTAAATGGATTTTCTGTTAGTTGTAAATGATAGGTTTTTGTGTCTTCATGATTTCTTGGAAATTTGGCTGAGGTATGACTCTTGTTTCTTAAATCTATGGAATCCTGATGCACACACATGTGAATTATTATCCTGCTGGGGTTCACAGCAAAGAAAAATTACTAGAAAAGTAGATAATGAAACTGGAGTTACCATTGGTAGCTCTGGACTGTACAACCAAAGCTGTATCTTTCTATTCTTTAGGTATCTGAACAGCTAGGGGAGGTTCTCCTCCAGACCTGACCCAACACAGCTCTGCTTGAGCTCCAGGGCTCCGTCAGTCTATGAGAACATTCCTTATCCATGTGCTACTGATTTATGTGCCACACGTGACAGCTCACTGTCAGTCCTGGGGCTAGCAGCTCCTGGTGATGTCTAAGAAATGGCATAGTTGGAGCATTTCTCTTTTATCTGATTTAGTTGCTTGAAATCAACTGGAAATGTGTGACAAATGTCAGGAAAAGGAAGTGGAAGGTAACTGAGTATTCTAAGGAAAGAGGATGAATAAATGCAGAACATTCATATTATAATTATGGAAGCTCATTTGCTTGGAGTTGTCCATTCCAACAAGGCTCATTTTATCTTCACTGTTTCACACGTGGCCTTTGGCAGCCACCCAATGCATCCTTTGTCATTGTGCATGCTGCTGGCAATCATCTTTTTACAGTGAGCCTTTCAACTGGAAAACACAGAAACATTAAGCGTGAAAAGAAACTAACACTTCAAGGCAAAGGATAATAACTAAAGCAAAAGTGAACATCTCAAGCCAGACTTCACAAACCAAATAAGTCTAAATATCCCATCTCCTAATAGCACCTAGCTTATTGGAAAGGGACAGCCTAGTTTTAGTTTAAGTACCGTTGTTTACCAAGAAAGCATGCTATTCTTAATTCATGAAGAGAAAAAAATCTAGACTGCACTTTTATCTCACACATATCTAAGATATACCAGGGAATTCACTTCCTATTTCAAATCAGTCTATTTGTAAGATTTGACTGGAAGTAATGATACTGTGTTTGCTGATACAGGGTAATAAAAGAGATGAAGTTTCAAGTTTGCATGAACATACTTATGATTTCTATTTGTTATTTGCCAGTGAAACAAACAAAAAAAAATTGGTGCTAGGTTCCTGGTCTCAATTCCTGTAAATTATGGGATCTAGACCTCTTAACAGCAGATTTGAGTTTGACACATCACTGATATTATATTTTAGTATATATGCTGTCGAAGTGAGCACATGATACATCACTGATATTAACATATCTCTTCTGCCCTAGGTTAGGTGAGCTTTTACTTGAATGAATGAATTAGTTACAACACATTCTAAAAAAAAAATTTGTGTTAATTTAAATGAAATAATAAAACATCAGCAAAGATAGAATAGCCCCTATGTATATTTCATTTCTCTTTAATCATTTTTGTACTTTCATTGGGATTTGGCTCTGAGCAGTTGATCATTGTAATCTCTTTCCTTATTTTCTTCTTGCATTGCATAACTCATTCTCAAATATTCTGTAAATAATCAATTTAAGATTAATATACAGTGTAAATTAGAAGGATACATTTTGTTGAATCCATATTTTAACTAAGAAATATGGAACTGAACTACTTTTTGTACTGTTATTTTCTGTTGGAAATAAATTATGTTTCAAACAGTGCTTAGAAATGAAAGGGGGCTGGTGCCATGGCTCAACAGGCTAATCCTCTGCCTAGCAGCGCGGGCACACTGGGTTCTAGTCCCCGTCAGGGCACCGGATTCTGTCCCGGTTGCCCCTTTTCCAGGTCAGCTCTCTGCTGTGGCCCGGGAGTGCAGTGGAGGATGGCCCAAGTGCTTGGGCCCTGCACCCGCATGGGAGACCAGGAGAAGCACCTGGCTTCTCGCTTCAGGTCAGCACGGTGTGCCCGCCGCAGCGCGCCAGCCGTGGTGGCCATTGGAGGGTGAACCAATGGCAAAGGAAGACCTTTCTCTCTGTCTCTCTCTCTCACTGTCAACTCTGCCTGTCAAAAAAAAAGAAATGAAAGGGATAACCTTGATAACTATATAGGCACAGCATTTAAAAACTAGACTCTGAACAAATTGGGGTGTATGTTTCCCCTACTCGGCACATGTATGTTGTTAATCTTTAACTTACATATGTGTGTGTGTGTGTGTGTGTGGCATATACAGCCGTACAGTGCATTTCAATTTATTGATGGTGCTGAGAAATGATCTAAATTAAAATTTAGTACTACAAATAGTGACACATGTACTTCTAACATCTGTAGAGGTTAAGCAGTATATTTTACGCAATATAAGATCATGTGTAACAACTAGGATAGTGCATGCAAATAACAGAGCTTTTTAAAGCTGGATAAGCAAGCGGGTGCAGCCATTCTCGTCCTGTTCCTCAAGGAGCTTCAGTGACTAAAGTAAATATCAAAGTCTACCTCTCCCATCTGGAACCTGGCACCCTCACTGAGTACTCCATCCTCTACTGATTACCTCGTGTTACTCCTCCCCTTGACTTAGGCAACACCATGTGGCTTTGTCTGAGTCCACATGATAATTGCATCATAGTTGATAGCAGATACAATTAATTGTTGCCATTTTAATTCTCATAGTAGCCTAGCATATTTTGACATTTATAAAGAAAATATTTGCAGAAGTCGATGTCAGGATTAAACTGTAAATGAACCTTAAGCTGAGTATACTTGATGAGACAGAAATTACACTTTTCATTGTGGGAAGTTAAATACTAGAACTTGAATTATCTAGGTCATTCTTAAATACTCATTCTTCATAGCCAACCTCAGAGTTTTGGTATATCAGGAATAGTTAAAATTTTCCTCTATGAATGTGGTATTCCCTACTCCTCTGTTTATAGTATGTTTGTTATCATTGAAGACAATCTTCACCCATAAGTTTCAAAGATTCAAAACATTTCACAGCCTATGATCCCCGAAGGTGATGTGAAACCACTAAACTTTGAAATGTATCCTGCAAAAATGGACCCTTACATCGCTCACAGTGATGTAATTGGATCTGAAAACGCATTCCTTGGGTGTACTCATTACTGCTGACCTTTATAGTTGGTGTTGGTACCTTCAGTTTATATTATTCTTTGTAAATGGTTTAAATTAAAATATGCAAAGAAGTATCCTGTTCACAGCATTTGAAGAAGTAGAGAAAGAAATATTATAAATTTGATTTGTACATGGGGTGGAAAATGTAGATGATAGAATCCCATTAGAGGAAAACAAGTAAACTAGATTGTCACTTTAAGAGATTTCTTGTGGAGGATTTATTCTTTAGCTTGTTATGATTTCATTTTTATAGGAGCAGCTGTACTTGTTATCACACTCTGCCACATCATCAGTCATCTAGCTACTGCAGAGAATTCCCCCAAGCAGCACAGGACATTCATGGGCTTATATTACTGCCATAAATTTTGGGGCTGTACGTTTTTATACAAATAATCCCATGTCTCTTGTATACATTGCACCAATTGGTTAATAACATGATCTCTATCCAGGGGTTTCTGGAATGTTTCTATCTTTTAAAAACAATGGCCTAGAGTATATTTTTTACATATGCTAAAAATCTTCTAAATGAATTTGGGCAATCTGAGGACATCTATATGATGAGAAAATATGCTTTTCCTTAATTTTACAATTTAACCTGGTGAGCCATTTCTTTAACTGAATGACGTGAGAGCATGTATTTAAAGAAGGGATATAGTGGTTTGTAGTAGTGCTTGAGAAAATAATATGGAGTGTTCTTTCGAATGAGAGTGGTAAGTTCCTGGCTGTGAGGAACTCAGAGTTCCTCCATTGCTTTTCAAGGTTGAATAACTTCCACTAACCCAGCATTTCCATGGTGCCAACTATTAAGTAGGTGTCAGGGTTTGTGAACGAAGTCACATCCCTACCACAATACAAGTGAAAAAAGTCGTAAGTACGAAAGTTGGTCCTAAACATGCTAGCCTGATCTTATTTGACCTCTAGCTCTTTGGGGGACATATTAATAGAATCTTAGATACTCCTTCCTCAGTTATTCAGCCTTCTATATTCTGTGAGCTTCATCTGTGGCCGAACTAAACTGTTGACTGGGTCTGAGATCTTAATGATGAAGGTAGTATTGTCTGAGAACCAATGAGGATTTTTCCAATGGGAATACAGATGCAATAAGAAATGTACCATTTTAGATTTGGAGAAGAGACAGTTTGAGATTTAGTGTTTCTGTTCATGGAAATAATCAGCTTGAACATCATTATTCCAAACCCAGTCACAATTTTCCAATATGCTACATGACCAACTAAAGCTTCAAACTGTTCATGTACTATCTTCAGTACTAAGTTCTTCTGCTCTATCTTAAGCAGCACACATTTAGCTCCGGGGAACTGGGCTTTAGCTAGGTTAGCATTTAAGTTATGCATTCTAAAAATAACAAAACATGGTACTTAAATAAAGATATCCTCAAGCAGAAAGATAAGTGGAGGGGCCGGTGTTGTGGCATAGTAGGTAAAGCTGCCTCCTGCGATGTTACATCCTGTATGGGCTCTGGCTCTAGACCCGGCGCTCTACTTCTGATTCAGCTCCCTGCTAATGTACCTGGGAAAGCAGCAGGGGATGGTCCAAGTCCTTGGGCTCTTGCACCCATGTGAGAGACCTAGAAAAAGCTCCTGGCTTCTAGCTGCAGTCTAGCCCAGGCCGTTGTGGCCATTTAGAGTGTGAACACCAGTGGATGGAAGATTTCCCTATCTCTCCCTATATTTGTAACTCTGTCTTTCAAATAAATAAAAAAATAAATCTTTCCAAAAAAAAGGTACGTGGATTGCCAAGGTGTAGATTTTTTTTTGTATATAGGGTTTCCTGTTTGTAGGAGAGTGACATTCATATGCTTATAATATATAAGAATACATACAAAATTTTAAAGAAGACTTTCTGGTTGGGAAAATTGGAGAGTAACAACTGAGGAAGTTATGGTATTCACTTGATTTTTGTACTATTTAAATTTCAGAATATTTTGATAGGAAAAATTTGAAAACAAAACAAAGGGAAGGAAGAAAAATGTCAACTCATCCAATATCAATCTTTATCAAAAAAGCTATACTTCTTTTTAAAAACATTTGATTCATAAAATATGTCGAACGATTATGATGTGTCAACAAATGTTTATTAACTAACAAATGTATTACTTTAGGAATGTTGCTAATAGACTAACCTTCCTTTCAATTTTTCTATGAGCCTACTACTGCTCTAAAAGTAATCTTTAAGTTGAAATTACAGATCAGAGCCGATATTAATGAAGTAGAACACAGGAATTTGAGAAAAATCACTGAAATCAAAAGCAGATTCTTTGAAAACATCAGTAAGCCAGTCTAGGCACAACAAGAAAAGAGATGACATAAACTGCTAATAGCAGACATGTAGGAAGGGGCGTCACTACAGTTCTCATGGGCTTTGAAAGGATAATAAATCACTTCTGAGAAGCAATAACATAGAACAGCCCTTTGCCTACACTGTTGAGGAACAGTTCTGTTAGCTTTTTTATTCCATTCTTTTTTTCTTTGTTTCTTTTTTTCTTTCTCGGACTAAACAGGAGAGGGAAGAGGATGTGGGGGTGCAAGGGAAGGCAGGTACGGTAAGAAGAATTACTATATTCTTAATGTTGTATTTATGAGAAATACACAAATAAAAAAAGAATATAGGGGAATATTATGACTAAATGACCACAAGTTTGCTAACATAGAAAAATCGACCAGTTCCTTGAAACAAACAATTTACTCAAACTCATACTCATAAAGAAGAAATAGGCAAGCTGAATAGACCTATTATCTCCTAAAGGAAGTGAACCAATAAATAGTAGCATTCTACAGAAAGCGCCAGACCAGGAAGAAGACAGTTGGGTTCCCTGATTACTATTGCTGTTCAACATTACAATGGAAGCACTAGCTAAAGCAGTGAGACACGAGGAGGAAATAAAAGGTTACAGATTAGGAAGGAAGAAATAAATCTTTCTTAACAGACTATACCATCATCTATGTTGAAAATCTGGAAGAACTGACTTAGAAAACTGAAACTAATAAGTGATTATAGCAAGGCTGCAGGATACAAGATTAGTACGCACTGACAGTCAGTCACTTTCTTATAGGCTAGCATGAGTGGAAATTGAAATTTTAAAAACTTACCTTGACATTCAAAAAAGAAATGTTTAGAAATAAACGCAAAAATATGAATAGCAATATTATAATGATGGATGCATTTTGTTGTACTTTTGTTCAAACCCATGCTATACAGAACAGTAAGTGCACTATAGTGTAAATTGTGCCACTTTGGGTGACTAAGCTGCACCAGTGGAGGTAACTTAGGAATCCCTTTGTTGATGACTGGGGAGACCACATGTGCCTAGGAATAGAGCATACGTGAAATGTTCGTGTGCCTCGCTCTTAATTTTTTCTGAACTTGAAGCCTTTAAACATCATATTACAGCTAATTCCTAGGTGATTTTAAACTGAGATGATTTAAAGAAGCATTATAAGATTGCATTAAGACAAAACTATATAATTGAAAATGAATGTTAATGGATAATGGGACTGGGAAGGGAAGAGGGAAGAAGAAGAGGGGTAGGATTGTGGGGGGAGGGCAAGTATGGTGGGAAGAATTACTATATTGCTAAAGTTGTACTTATGAACTTTGTATTCCTTAACTAAAAGGTTTCTTTGGGGAAAGAAAGACGAAACTATAATGAGACACAGACAAGTTCATTTGTGTAATATTTTAAGAACAAATTTTCCAGTTTAATAATCTATATTTAGATATAGAATAGTATATTATCTTTGTTTTAAATTCTAAACTTCATTCAAAGTGGTAAAAAAAGTATTTTGCTTTAAAATAACATTTTTAGTGGTCACAAGCAGGCCAGATAAGCATGTTCTTTATGCAATGGTAAATGTTTTTAAAGCTGAGAAAATGCCTTTTTAGATTAGCCTTCTCAAAATTCATGAGGTTTGTGCTACAAGGCATACAATATTTTTTACATGAAATGACAAAAATGAAAACCAAGGCATATGAAATGTAATCTACTGCTATTATCTAGGTGCATGCTAGTCTCAAGATGACAGAATTACATATTGTATTTTGGGAATATGCATCATTGATACAATTGTAAGTGGAGCCAGCGCTGTGGTGCAGCGGGTTAAAGCCCTGGCCTGAAGCGCCAGCATCCCATATGGGCGCCGGTTCTAGTCCTGGCTGTTCCTCTTCCATCCAGCTCTCTGCTATGGCCTAGAAAAGCAGTAGAAAATGGCCCAAGTCCTTGGGCCCCTGCACCCAAGTGGGAGACCTGGAAGAAGCTCCTGGCTCCTGGCTTCGGACAGGTGCAGCTCTGACTGTTGTGGCCATCTGGGGAGTGAACCAGCAGATGGAAGACCTCTCTGTCTCTACCTCTCTCTGTAACTCTGTTTTTCAAATAAACAAAATAAATCTTGAAAAAAAAATATAATTGTAAGTGATGCTATTTTTGAGTTATAATTAGCAAAGGAGACAATGAGTTTGAGTTTAGGACAAAGCTGGAGGCATCACAGGCACAGGGACACACCAAGCACCGCTTACTCTTCTCAAACTCTGTGGTGTTTATTACATTTCTGTCTCTGACCCATAGACGTATTTTTTTTTCCTGATAGATTCTGTGTCTGGTTTTCAGGCATTAATAGTGGAAATCCAAATGAGATGAAGCATGCCACACTTGCTCTGAGATATGAAAGAGAAGGAGCACACACACACACACACACAGGGAGCCAGGGGTTGTGGATTCTGGTTTCAATTCTACTTCAATGTGAAATTTTGGCTCAATTAACTTAATCTTTCTTAACTTCAAAATATAAGCTGTAAATTATGTTTTTAGCAAATCAATTCCAGGTCCCTTTCTTGTCATCTACTATACCCCATGCTTTAGAATTCTTCAACTGTGACCCAGGGTTTGATTTAGATAGTGTATTCCTCCCCACCTCAGGCAGCCTCTGCCTTTCTCAGGGTTCCCAGCTCAGCTCACACACTGCAGACTTCCTTTTTATTTTAAATCTGCTGAATGAATGCAACCGGATGAGTTAATCGATTTTTTCCCAATCACTGATGCCACTTAGAGTCATCCTTCCATGAACGAGGAAGAAATGATTAAAGTATTCAATAAGGAAAAATTAACAGCCCCTAGTTCTAGCATTGTCAGACACACACAGTATGTGCTCCCAAGGGTGAGGTTTCACTCTGGACAGAGTCATAAAGCCACCGTTTGAGATCTGACCCAGGAGGAATGGAAAAGAGGCCCACTTCCACAATCTCCTTCCAAACTCAAACTTATTCTATAATTACTTCCAGGAAGCAAACAGAGTACTCCAAGTTCTAGCCTCTTGTGATTCTTCCCTGTAACATAAAACTACTTATAATTGTCGGAAATCTGTGCATTCAGAGAAAATAGGAGGGCATGTGTCACGAACCAATTAGATCGGGGAAGTGCTTGTGAACCCGCACCCAGGCAAACCTGAGATGAGAGATAACCTGTCCATGGAAATGTAAGGATTTCCCTTAAATCAAAGGAAAATGAGTTTTAATCAAGGAACGCTTCTATTTATTTGTTAATCCAACAAACACTTCCTGCTCACACTAGTTCTGCAATTGCTTAGTACCAGGGTCAATTCAATAAAGAACAGCATTCAAACACCTCCTGACATGAGCAGGCCATTAAGCATGGAAGATAAATCGTGTCCACATGTGAGAATCATCCAGTTCATCATGCAGCAAATCCCAGAAGAGGAATTATGATGAATTTATTCTTAACCTTGGCTATGATGACCACAGAAGCTTTCATAGGAAAAAGATCTTTTTGCTAAGTGACCTCACATTTCTCTAAATAATTTTTATTGTTAGTGTTCATCTAAGTTAACCCTTATATATTTATAAAGTAGGAACATGTGTCATTATCTTAGTTTTATGTCAGTCTAGCAATACTGGGAAGATGGGTGGGCAGTGGAGAGGAAATAAGAGATGTTTTTAATCATTCTAATTACCCACATAAAAATAGTAACTAGATAGCAAACTCCAAACTCCATGCAAAGTTACCAAAAAAAAAAAAAAAAGAGGTGCTAAGATTTTCCTACAGATCCCATAATGCAAACAGGTAGTGATAACCTAGCAGACCTTGGTGATACCACATCTGTTCAGCAGAAGGGAGAAAGAAACAACAGGTGCATGAAACTGCTGTGCAGAAGAGAACCGAGTAATAGCCAGACTCCTGCTTCTTGACATGCTTGAACCTGAGCGAGAATCTTTTTTGTTGTTGTTAATATTTATTTATTTATTTGAAAGGCAGACCAAGAGAAAGAGAGAGAGAGAGAGATCTTCCATCAGCTTGTTCACTCACCAAAGGCTTCAATACTCAGATCTGGCCAGGCCAAGGCCAGGAGCCAGGAACTCCATCCTGGTCTCCCACATAGGTGCCAGGGGCCCAAGAACTTGGGCCATCTTCCACTGCTCTCACAGGTGCGGGAGCAGGAAGTTGGATTAGAAGTAGAGTAGCCAGGACCCAAACTGGCACTCCAATATGGGATGATGGTCTCACAAGCAGCAGCTTTATCTCTTGTGCCACAATGCTAGCTCCTGAGAGGAAAAACTCAATCACAGATTGTGACACAACCAGTGAGTGTGAAAATTGTGGGACTGGCATAGTAGGTTAAGCCTCCACCTGTGGCGCTGCTATCCCATATGGGCGCTGGCTCGTGTCTTGCTTCTCCTCTTCCGATCCAGCTCTGGGAGTGAACCAGCGGATGGAAGACCTTTCTCTCTGTCTCTCCCTCTCTCTGTCTGTAACTCTGCCTCTCAAATAAATAAATAAATCTTAAAAAAATAAAAGAGTGAAAATGTGCTGAGTTTGGGTCATGAACTGAATGAGCATTTTTCATACTAGGAAGTTAAGTTATAGCTAAAATACAAAATAATAATAATAAAGGTATCATGCTATCTATAAGTATGAAATAAATGCCACCTGAAAGAATCAAGCAGAACCTGGGATA
Organism: Lepus europaeus; assembly: GCF_033115175.1. Lineage (NCBI taxonomy): Eukaryota > Metazoa > Chordata > Mammalia > Lagomorpha > Leporidae > Lepus > Lepus europaeus. Next base: position 23,646,123 of record NC_084846.1, read on the forward strand.
ATACAAAGTGGTACCGGAAGTTGCAATTTTTAAAAGTAGTCTTATAGTATGACTTGATTCTCTGTACAGTATGTATGCATGCAAATTAAATGCTCGTTAATAGTATTGGCAAGAAAATGAAAAGTATTTCAGCAATATAAGTGAAAACTAAATTTTTGAGAATAACATTTGACTGCATTTTAGTATGAATATAGAAATATAAAAAACCATTAGGGAAAAATTTCCTTATATCCCAACTCCATCCTGAGAAAATAATGTATACTATATTCTCCTTGGGCCATCTTAACTCAAGCATAGATGCAGAACATTTTCCATCTTCATTCATAAACAACACTTCATTCATAAACAAAATTAATTTTAAAATAGGGGCTGGCATCGGGGTGCACCATTGAAGCCTTCACTTGCAACCTTGGCATCCCTTATTGAACTGCCATTTCCAGTCCCAGCTGCTCTGCTTTGGATCCAACTCCCTGCGGATGCACTTGGGAAGGCAGAGGATGATCACCCAAGTGCTTGGACTCCTGTCACCCACATAAGAGATCCAGATGGAGTTAAAGGCTCCAGCTTAGGCTTAACCTCCTTGCTGAGCCACAGTGCCAACTCCTGGGGTGGCATAGTCTGACCTCCTTACAAAACCTAAACCCACCGTGATGGTGTTGGAGGAGGTGACCTTGATGAAACTGGAGCCCTGGTGAATAAAATTGAGCTTTTACATCATTGGAGAACCCATAAAGATCATATTCCCCTTTTTCCTTGTGAAGACTAAGTGAAACACAGTTTTCTGTGAACAAGGAAAAAGCCCTCTCCAACAATGAATCTACCCCAACCTGATCTTGGATGTCTCAGCCGCTAGGATGCTGAGAAATAAATTTACTGTCTATGAGCTGCTGCCTCATTGTTTTGTTATCATTTTTTTGTTTTCATTATAGAACTTTGAACAGACTAAGAAAGAAGTTCATTGCTTTCCATATTTAAAAAAAAATGCTATCCCATTGTCTTTTGGCTTTTCTGATTCTGTTGAAATGTTAGCTGTCTGTCCGTTACGCCTCTGCAAATAACATGCTCTTTTTGTCTGGCTGCATTAAGGATTTTCTTTTCCAAGATTTGTTTTTCAACAGCTATAATACAATATGCCCAGGTGTTTTATTCTTTATGTTTATCTTGTTTGCTGCTTGTTTATAATACTTAACCAAATTATTGAAGTATTTCTGTTTAGAAGATTCTCAGCCAAAATCTTCGTATTTTGCTGTCCCACACTTCGAGAGAGTAATTAATTGCATGCATGTTAGACAATTTAATTATGTGGCATGCTTTATTTTGTAAAATTTATTTGTTTGGAAAAAGGAAGAGTTGATAGGTAGATAGACAGACAGGAAAAAAGGCAGATAGATTGATGGGGATCACCTATCTGCTGGTTCTCTCCCCAGAAGCCCACAACCATTCAGGGCTGGACCAGGCCCAAGGCAGTAGCTGGAAGGCAGTTCTGTGGCTGAACTGGCTGACGGGGACCAAACCACGGGAGCCCTCACCTGCTGACTCCCAGAGTATACATTAGCAGGAAGCTAGAGTCAGGAGCAGAGCCAGGATTCAAATGCAGGCAGTCCGATATGGGATGTTGGTGTTGAAAGTGCCATCTTACCCTCTGTACCTAAAGCTCACCTCTGTTGAAGGCATTTACATAAGTTTTCCTGTTTTATTTTTTCCTTATTTTAGCCTGGATGTTTTCTCCCGATTTTTTTTTTTTTTTTTGTCGTGTGAAATCCATCTGCTTAAAGCTTAAGGTCATTATTGTATTTTTCAGTTCTATGATTCCCATTCATTTCATTTTTTCACATTCCAATTCTCTGGGAAAAATGTTACTTGCTGTCATACATTTTAGATCTAAGACTGAGAACTCCAGAAAATGAACAACCTAAAATGATCTACGTGTCTGTTTCTGTGGTCTAGCTCTTCTGCGTCATGGGAGTATTTATTTGTGTCATCAGTAGCTCTCAGTGAAATGCCATATATTCGGTGCAAAACACAGAGGATTAGCAACAGCTTCCTGTCTTCGAAGAAAGTTCAGCCTTTTCCCTTGATTATCAGTTAGAGAGAAGTTGGTTTACAGACATTGTATGTCTTGATCCACATCTTTTCCAGCCCTGGGCCAAGCATAGCTTCCATCTCTCTTACCTAAGAGCCTAGGATGTCTGCCAGTGGTTGAGCTTGATGGGTATTGAGCTCCATTTCACTCTCCTCAGCACAGCCCTAAGCTCCACTCTTCTCAGCCTTTCATCCCGGGCAGCCAGAGAGTTGGCCTAGTGTTTTATAGGGAAATTCGTTAGTGGTCCATCGTATCTTTGATTATTCTCTCTGGGATCTTGTTCTCACAGTACTGACTGCCTTGACAGACACAGTCTATTTTCCTTCAAGCTTTGTACGATTTCCAACATCCACTGGCCTTTCTTTGTTTTCACAGTGGCACTTTGCCTGAATACTGAGCCTCTCTCGGCACGGAGCATCAGCAAATACTCAAGGGCAGAGGTAAATAGAAAGTTTGCTCTTTTCTCTCAAGTTCCCTTCAGAGGTTGGCCCCTCCCATCCTGCCAGCCTCATGACTTCCCCCATGGGTGGGTGGGGGCGGAAGGATGGGGAAGGGGTGCCATTTGATTTCGTTGTGTCCTCAATGGGAGTATTATTGGCCACTTACCAAGAGAGACAACATTATAGACAGAAGGGAGAAGTTAAAGTATACATTTTCAATCTTAAATTAGCAATGTATTTAAATCCCACTTATATCCAATCATTTGATATAATTGTAATTTGATAAATGCATAGGGAATGCTGCCTATTAGTTTTAGTTCAACCTTCCTAAATTTCTCACTTGGGCAAATAATAACTACTTATTTAAAAATACTAAATTAATTAGGAGTTGTGAATGTGTGTGTGTGTGTGTTTGAACCTTACTTCTATCACTACTTTGCTTACAGTTCTTAGTGTATATGTGACTGGGCAATTTTCTTATGTTTCTTCAGTCTTCATTTCTTTCCTATTAAACAAATGTAAAAAACATTTAGCTTGCAGTTACTGTGAGAATTAAATTAAGTTATGCATTAATGTACCAATCACAGGGACCAGGACACTTCAAAAAGTTCAGGGAAAAATTGAATTAAAAGATAAAGTTTATATTGGTGCAAAAACAAAGACGCATTTATTTATTTGAAAGACAGAGTTACAGAGAGAGGGAGAGACAGAGAGAGAGAGAGAGAGAGAGAGAGGGAGAGAGAGATATCTCCATCTGCTGGTTCATGCCCCAGATGGCTGCAACAGCCAGGGCTGGGCCAGGCCAAAGCCAGTAGCCAAGAGCTTCATCTGGATCTCCCATATGGAAGCAGGGCCCCAAGCACTTGGGCCATCTTTCATTGCTTTTTCTAGGCCATTAGCAGGGAGCTGGATTGGAAGTGGAGCAGCTAGGACATGAACTAGTGCTGATATTGGATGCTGGTTTCACAGGGGTGGCTTTACCTGCTATATCACTGTGTGGGCCCTGCAAACAAAATTTTGAAAACCATGAATAGATTTTTTCATAATATGTATTTTTTTCCATGCATGTTTTGAAAATCCCTTGTATTCATCGACTTCAAAATATTTGCACCAATATAAAGTATATTTTAATAATTCCATTTTCCACACATTTTTGAAGTATCCTTATATTAACTAGGAAATACATAGTTGTTTTCATTTCTTTCTATTATTTTGTCCTCAGTTGATGATGTAATGTAACAGTGGGTGGTCAAAGGATAAATAAGGAGATGATAGGAAAGAGAAAAAATTATATGTATATGCTCTATTGAGATATGGCAGCAATTGCTAACATATGCATGGAATCCAATTTTGTTATCCACATTTATATAAAATCATGAGACTACAATGAGGTGGGGAGTAGTTATAAAAGCAAAGGAAAGACAATATATATATATATAACCAGTATCAGACATATCTAGGACCCTTGAATATATACTTAAATGATTTATTTATTTATTTAATTATTTGAAGGGCAGAGTTACAGAGAAAGTGAGAGGGTGAGAGACAGGTCAAGAGAGAGGTGGGCAGTAGAGAGAGAAAGAAAAAGAGGTCTTCCATCTGCTTGCTCACTCCCTAAATGTTTACAAAGACTGGGCTGGGTGGGGCTGAAACCTGGAGCCAGGATCTCCATACTTCTCTCTCATTTTGGCAGGGGCCCAAGCACTTGGACGGTCATCCATTCCCTTCCTAGGCACATTAGCAGGAAGCTGGATTGGAAGCAGAGCAGCCAGGAGTGGAACCAGACCCCCTATATTGGATGACAAGTGGCAGCTTAACCCACTGTGCCACAACTACAGCCCCTTAAAGGAAGGAAATTACGAATCAATTATTCGCTGCTTTTATGAAGCAGAATACCTTGCCCATTGTTAATAAAGTCATTAGATCTTTCTAATGAGCAACTCCATTTGGTGAGTTCTCTTTGTGATGAGCTCTCACCTGCTTTCTCGGGCTCAGTGTGTTTCTTCCTAAACAATCACTAATGAGGGACAGTTACATAAAAGCTCTCTCTCTTCTCAAAAAATAAATAAATAAAATCTTTTTAAAAATGTTTTTAATTAGGCCGGCGCCGCGGCTCAATAGGCTAATCCTCCACCTGCAGCGCCGGCACACCGGGTTCTAGTCCTGGTCGGGGGAACCGGATGCTGTCCCGGTTGCCCCTCTTCCAGGCCAGCTCTCTGCTGTGGCCCGGGAGTGCAGTGGAGGATGGCCCAAGTGCTTGGGCCCTGCACCCCATGGGAGACCAGGAGAAGCCCCTGGCTCCTGCCATCGGATCAGCGCGGTGTGCCGGTCGCAGCGCGCTGGCCGCGGCGGCCATTGGAGGGTGAACCAACGGCAAAAGGAAGACCTTTCTCTCTGTCTCTCTCTCACTGTCCACTCTGCCTGTCAAAAAAAAAAAAAAATGTTTTTAATTACTTGAGGGACAGAAGGATACACAGACAGTAGCTCCCATCCACTGGTTGGATCTCCAAATATCCACAATAGCTGGGCCAGTGCCAGGGTCTGAAGCTGAGCGCTGGAAAGTCAATCTAGGTCTCCCATGTGGGTGGCAGGAATCCAAATGCTTGCACACCCTGAGAAGCAGCTCATTAGCAGGAAGCTGAAATTGAGAGTGGAGCTGGGAATTGAAACCAGATGTTCTGATAAGGGTTTTAGGGGTCCTAACTGCTCCCAGAAGCCCTTTTGTTAAAGTATTGAGTCTTGGCCAGCGACACGGCTCACTAGGCTAATCCTCCGCCTTGCGGTGCGGGCACACCGGGTTCTAGTCCCGGTCAGGGCACCGGATTCTGTCCCGGTTGCCCCTCTTCCAGGCCAGCTCTCTTCTGTGGCCCGGGAGGGCAGTGGAGGGTGGCCCAAGTCCTTGGGCCCTGCACCCCATGGGAGACCAGGAGAAGCACCTGGCTCCTGCCTTCGGATCAGCACAGTGTGCCGGTAGCAGCACGCCAGCCGTAGCGGCCATTGGAGGGTGAACCAACGGAAAAGGAAGACTTTTCTCTCTGTCTCTCTCTCTCACTGTCCACTCTGCCTGCCAAACAAACAAAAAAAAAGTATTGAGTCTTAAAAACTCCATTACATGTTCATGGCCATAGAAGAGGTAATAGGAAAGAAGCAAAGATGGTAAAACCACCAGAAGCTGTGTCCTAATAAGGAAAATTATGAGAGAAAGAAATGACTTAGCCTAGAAAATGATAACTGATTTTCTAATCCTAACACCTGAAAGGTTTTGTCTGTTTGCAAAACCCAATTGCATGCTCAGATGGGTCTAACTGAAGAAACAACATTAAGTTTGAATTAGTACAAGCAAACATATTAAATACCTTGAAACTTTAATGTTTTACCAAAGAAAATTGAGAAGGGCTGTTTTCCAGAAGAGAGGGAGGTGTTAAAAAACAGTCGGCCAACTACTGAACAGTATAAGAGAACTTCAAAAAATTCATGGAGGGGTTGGCATCACAGAGCAGCAAGTTAAGCCACCACCTGCCCCACCAGCATCCCATATATGCAAAACTGGTTGGGCCCCTGCCACCCAAGTGGGAGACCCAGATAGAGTTCTGACCTTGGCTGGCCTAGCATCAGCCATTGCGGCCATCTGGGGAAGTGAACCAGCAGATGGAAAATCTCTCTCTCTCCCTCTCTCTCTCTCTGCCTTTCAAATAAATAAAATAAAATAATAAATTTATGGAAAAAGAAAATGCAACATAAGCACTTATTTAGCTGCAAAAAAAAAAACTTTAAAAATCTATTCCGATTTTCTCATAATATACATTTTCATGTATGATGGAAAAAAGTTTCTTTTGCTCTCAAACTCATACCTTTCATTTCATTTCGACGTCTTTTTGAAGTCCATTGTCCAGGCTGTTCTGCTCCTACCTGCATACACCTGCACTCCTGGGAGTGATCCGGTGAGCAAGCTTTTTAGTAGGGTATTATTTTTCTATTAATCTGCCAGTTTCTGGAAGATTCTGAGAAACTGCATATGGATAAGAATTCAAAACGATAAGACTAAGAAATGGGTGCTGTGAATGTTTTAGAGGAAAAGGGTATGAATACCGCAGATCTTAATTTTTCAAGCCTGCAAAACAGCGTCAGGAACCAAGTTTGAGCTCACTCAGTTTTATTTTCTTCCTTCCTTTTTTATTTTTATTTTTTACTACCTGTTCTCCATTTACACAAAAATGTTTTCAATCACTGCAGATTACCAAATCAAGCAAGATTTATACTTACAACTTCAGAGGTGAACATAACTGTTTCACAGAGTGGGTCAAACCAAGCATTTTTTAGAGTCGTCCAGGCTACTTAATTCGAAAAGTAGTTGACAATGGCATGTTTTTGTGTAAGTTAATGATGTGAGAAATATGCACTGCCTTCTGAGCTATTTCCACATTCAGAGTGGTTCTCTACTAACAGAATTTCTAATACATTTCTTTAGCCCTTCCAGAACACATTAATTTAGTTCTACCAATAATTCAAGTTCAATTACATGCTGGTCAGTTGCCTGGGTTCTTCAAATAAGACTTTCTTAAAGAGTTTCTTCACCACTAGGGATAGTCCAGCAAATGGAGGAAAACCATGCCAGTAGAGGAATAAATTTGTTCTTTACTTAGTCCCTGTACAAAAGGAAAGGAAAATGTCCTCTGGGTAATGTTCTCCAAATTATGACCTGCCAGGGACCTCAATGTTCAAGTTTATTTTGTCCTCTTCTTTCCTTTATTCCCTCCTCAACTGCTTGCTAGGTCAATAATTCCAAAATCCTTGCAGAGCAGCCAGTTCCTGGGAGTCTGTTGCCATGAATACATTTGTGTTTTGCGAGCTGCTCTTTGTGATAGGTAAGGAAAGGAGGAAGGATTTAAAAAGCAGTGGAAAAGGGCGAAGAGGTTGCCACTAATGTCTGTTTCTCTCAGTGTCTTTCTATGCAGAGTTTATCATAAAGCAGATCAGTGACTGTCCACATGTTTACAGAATGGGTGGACTGCTAAGTCCGCTGCTTTGGGCACTCACGGAACTGGGTTCTCATCTCCCTGTGGCTGTGCAATGCTATCTTTGATTCTGACCTCAGCAGGGCTACGCAATGCCATTTTCTCAGATTGTGGTGCATCTGGCTTCCTCGTCTATAAATTAGAGGCTACTGCCTAATCTCTTAAGATCTCTTCCTATTTTACAAATCTTTGTTGACTGCAGTGTCTCAAAGCCAGAATCCCATGATCCCCCAGTTCTCTGGTTTGATGCCTTCTAGCGAATGCTTATTCCACGTATCTCCTTAATGATTTGAGAACCTAGATCTACTCTAGTGGCCCTGGTTTTTGCCTGACAACTCTGAATGAATGTTGACAGATAACACAAGGATTTGGAGAGGAACACGGAGAAAAGCTGCCTCTGCCTGCCGTGGCTTTTTTCACAGACAAGAAGATTTGAGGAATGTAGCGGATAATCGAAGGAGTCAAAGTGGAGTGGAAATAAAAATACCTACTGATCATCAATACAGTTGTGACACCAAAGCCTCTTCATATGAAAATTATCAAAGAATAGGATGCCTATATCTTTGCATAAGATCAGCTAGTGGAGCAAACCTCTGTGTGTGTGTGTGTGTGTTTTCCAACACAAATGCTTAACATAGGCACTGGATCATTAGTAGAGGAAACAAATTATTTTCTTGAGGACCTTTTATTTTATTTTTTTTTTGACAGGCAGAGTGGACAGTGAGAGAGAGAGAGACAGAAAGAAAGGTCTTCCTTTTGCCATTGGTTCACCCTCCAACGGCTGCTGCGGCTGGCGCGCTGCGGCCGGCTTACCGCGCTGATCCGATGGCAGGAGCCAGGTGCTTCTCCTGGTCTCCCATACGGGTGCAGGGCCCAAGCACTTGGGCCATCCTCCACTGCACTCCCTGGCCACAGCAGAGAGCTGACCTGGAAGAGGGGCAACCGGGACAGAATCCAGCGCCCCGACCGGGACTAGAACCCAGTGTGCCGGCGCCGCAAGGCGGAGGATTAGCCTAGTGAGCCGTGGTGCTGGCCGGATCTTTTATTTTTATTTCAGAAATTTCATTAACCTTTATGTCCTGGTCACTAAATCATCATCCAGGCATCAGATAGGCAGGTGTAAGAGGAGGTAGTGAGGAGGTACCCCACAATTTGATAAGGCATTGTGTGCATGATACATTTATAGTTTCATTTCATGTTGACAGCCATTTAACATTGTCCGTTGAGTGAAAAATGAAAGCTCAGTTAAGCTGTTGGAGATCACACAGGGACTTGAGTACTGGATTCTGGATGGAACATGGGTCTTCTTCATTCTTACATGGTTTTCCCTATGCTGTGCTGTGTCTATCAGCAGAACAGGGGCATTACCTTAATATCTGCTAATTCCACATCCTGAAGTCTCTGCAATTTGATTTTACTCTATTGCAAGCTAAGTTAGCTGTGACTGTATCATGGATATTTGCAGGGACATAAAACTCCTGGACTGGATCAGAGACAAAGGAATTTGATACCCAGAGCCTAGGAAGAAGCATGAGCCTCAGTAGACATGCTTTGGTTTCTCTATTAATTTTGTTTTACTGAAGTAATAAATTGCCACAAACATGGCAACTTAAAACAATGCTCATGTATTGTCTAGCAGTCCCACAGATCATAAGTCGAACAGGTGTTTGCTTAAAATCTTTTTTTTTTTTTTTTTGGACAGGCAGAGTTAGTGAGAGAGAGACAGAGAAAGGTCTTCCTTCCGTTGCTTCACCCCCAAATGACCACTACGGCCGGTGCGCTGCACCGATCTGAAGCCAGGAGCCAGGTGCTTCAACCTGTTCTCCTGTGCGGTGCAGGGCCCAAGCACTTGGGTCATCCTCCACTGCACTCCTGGGCCACAGCAGAGAGCTGGACTGGAGGAGGAGCAACCAGGACAGAATCCGGCGCCCCAACCAGGACTAGAACCCAGGATACCGGCGCTGCAGGTGGAGGATTAGCCTAGTGAGCCGGGGTGCCGGCCTGCTTAAAATCTTAAAATATCAAAACAAGGGTATTGGGGCCAGAGCTGTGGTGTAGCGGGTAAAGCCACCGCCTGCAGTGCTGGCATCCCATATGGGTGCCGGTTCAAGTCCCGGCTGTTCCACTTCTGATCCAGCTCTCTGCTATGGCCTGGGAAAGAGGTAGAAGATGGCCCAAGTCCTTGGGCACCTGCACCCACGTGGGAAACCCAGAAGAAACTCCTGGCTCCTGGCTTTGGCTCGGCACAGATCCAGCCATTGAGGCCAATTGGAGAGTGAACCAGTGGATGGAAGACTTCTCTCTCTCTCTCTCTCTCTCTCTGTGTGTGTGTGTGTAACTCTGATTTTCAAATAAATAAATAAATCTTTGGGGGAAAAAAGGGTATCAGTGAGCCTGTACTTTTTCCAGAAGTTATGGAGAAGAATCAAATTCCAAGTACATTTAGAATTCTGTTGGAGGAATTCAATTAAAATCCATGTAGTTGTAGAACTGAGGTCCTTGTTTCTTTGCTAGTTGTTACTGGATTCTTGAGATGACTTGTATTCACTGTCTTGTCTATTCAAAGCCAGAAGTGGCCCATGTGATACCACTCTTCTGGATCCCTCTGACTTCCTCTTCTGCCTCTGTTTGTAAGGGTTGACGCAAATATATTTGGCTTACATTGAATTTAGTAGACTCTACTTTTTGCAGTCAGCCCGAGTAATCCTAATTGCCTCTGCAAATGCCACTTGTCACCCAAGGCAATATATTCACAGGCATGGTATGTCATCACAGTCATCGTCCCAGCAATCTGGGATGAAATCTTCTCAAAGTCACAATTCTACCTGCCACAGGTGTTCTTTCCTACAGAGCCCATGGGAGAAAAAAAACATGGTCCAGACAGATGCTCACATGTGGAGATTTTGCATCTCAATTGGGAAATTCTCTTCTTGGGGAATCCATCACTTTTATAACAAGCAGTAAGCAACCCTGCTCTTTGCTTAGTAGAAGGACACTACTTCATCTTCCAAGGTCACAAAGAATATAAGCACAGCCTTGAGGGATTTCTAGTGTAATGAACATGTGAGCGGAAGGAAACCTACGGAGGGCTGCCTCTCCCAATGGACTCCTCAGAAGACAATTGCACCTTTAATCCCTGAATACACGGGTCATTCTCAATCAAGTAGAGAGGTCACATTTCAATCAGGCTTTGATTTACAGTAGAAAGTGCATTTCCTGAATTTCAGTGAGCTTCAAATTCTACGCAATATTGAGTCAGTCATAGTCTCCCCCATTTAGATAAGAAACAGCAGCAGACAAGGGTCAAGTTAAACCTGTGGTAAAATTTAGACTGGCAGAGAAAAATATACATAATGAAGATATTAGGATATATTACTGCAGGGCCAGGGAGTTACAGCTTCCCTCTATTGATCTGACTGGAAGAGAGCTAATTAATTCCTCTACTTTGTCACTGTCTGTTGCATAAAAATAAGTCCTAACACAGTTTTATTAGAATTCATTGAGGGCGCCGGTGTCGTGACATAGCAGGTTAAGCTGCTGCCTTGTGACTCCAGAAGCCCATATGGGCACTGGTTCAAGTCCTGCCTGCTACACTTCCAATCTAGCTCTTTGATAATGAGCCTGGGAAAGCAGTGGAAGATGGCCCAAGTGCCTGGACTCCTGCCACCCAGGAAACCCAGATGGAGCTCCTAACTTTGGTCTGGCCCAGACCCTGCTGTTGTGGCCATTTGGGAAGTGAACCAGTGGCATCTCTCTCTCTCTGTAACTCTGCCTTTCAAACAAGTAAATAAATCTTTTTTTTTTAAAGAATTCATTGAGACAATTCCTGTAAAGCAAATAGCTATGCATTTGCTGTATAAAAGTGTGCCAGAAATGTTTCTTCACCCTTTCCTGTTCTGCCCAACTCAAATTGCAAGGATATTTCAAAAAAGTTTTGGAGAAATTGAATTAAAAGTTATGTTTATTTAATGCAAAATATTTTTGAAATCCATGCACAACTTTTTCATAATGTGCATTCTCTGTGAACTTTTTTAAGACCCCTGAAATGCACAGATTCAATTTTTGTACCAAAATAAACATCTTCTAATTAAATTTTCCATAAACTTTTTTTGGAGTACCATCATATACCCAAATAGGAGGTATCTTGGCAAAGAGCTGACCTTGGATGTGAAAGAAAACAACGGCCTTCTACTTCACTCTCCCAAATACACATGAAATAGCGGTATGGACCACTTCCAACAGGCTTCATCCTAAAATCAGCTTCAAAATTAGCGTTGGGGCCAGCACTGTGGCACAGTAGATTAATTCTCTGCCTGTGGTGCCAGCATCCCACATGAGTGCCGATCTGAGTCCCAGCTGGTCCTCTTCCGATCCAGCTCTCTGCTAAGGCCTGGGAAAGCAGTGGAAGGTGGTCCAAGTGCTTGGGCCCCTGCACCTGCATGGGAGTCCCGGAAGAAGCTCCTGGCTCCTGACTTCAGGTCAACCCATCTCTGGCTATTGTGGCCATCTGGGGAGTGAACCATCAGATGGAAGACCTCTCTCTCTCTCTCTCTCTCTCTCTCTCTCTGCCTCTTCCTATTTTTAACTCTGTCTTTCAAATAAATAAATAAATCTTAAAAAAAAAAACGAGAGAGAGAGAGAGATATACTTTGAGTATCACATGCTCAGAGTTAATTCACTGGAATGTGTATATTGAGAATTCAGGGAAAAAAAAGCCTGAGACTTTGGAAAATGGGAGGCTTTTTCTGAGATGAGTATTCATGTGCAGGAGTCCCTGGGAGATTCCACCAGCTTCCCTGTTCTGGGATGGTCTCCCCGACCACTCGGGCAGGGCATGAGGCCCTGAGGACCACCTACCCGGTGCGTTCCCTTCTCTGCTATCACAAGGCCTTCAGGACCATTTAGTGGTGTTAGGGCTTGGCCCCAAGATCATTATTGTGGTTAAATGTTTTTTAAAGTTTGCTTTCATGCTTCCCGGCGCCGGCTTCGCTCGGCAGTGGAAAATACATTTATAAAAATATGCTGTTGCGTGTGTATAACCTGTGTTTTGGGCTGGCCCCCAGACCACTTGGAACACCTACCTGGGTCCCCGTTATCCAAACGCCACATCGTGAAAGCCCGCAGGATGCTTCATTAGGTTACTACCCGCACTGCTTTGAGAATCCCAAATCAATATCAGAAGCTGCTTTTTGATTGCCGCTACTGTGTCTTTCACTTCTCCTTTTACTTGGAGTAACATGTACCTTTTGTCCGTGTATTGCCATGGTTGATATTTGAAGTGTGCAGCATAAGAAAAAAAAAAAAACAGTAAAAGTCTCTGTCTTTCACTTCAGGCAGAGGTGAATTAAAAATGGACTGCAGCATTCTGAGAAAGCTGCCGTCTGTTTTGCTAACCCGGACACTGGAGCTGCAAAGTACAGGCCACACCCTGGAGCCTACCTCAGGTTTATAGATGGCCCAGTGTGTGGTCAGGACCTGGACACTCAGTGCAAAGTTCATTCTGAGGATGGGCTCAGTGACTCCCGTGGCTTTTTTTAATGAAGGTGAAACTCTCCTCCGGCTAACGTCCCCAGCCATCACTCTCGGGTGCCCGTGCACCCAGGGCAGGGGCCTTGGCACTCCACCACTGCTTCCAATGCTTGGGGATCCTGCTTTTTAAATAAATATGCATGCTGCAATTTCTCTGTGATGGGAAGAGCAGAGACAGGGCTTAGGAACTTCGCCCACAAATTTCATGGTTGCAGAGAGCGAACTACCTGACCAGCAGACGGAGAGGGCCAAAGGCACAGCAAACCACACAGCCCAAGCTCCGCCGCCAAGACTGTGGCCGAGTTGAAGTGGATTTGGCCCTAAATATATTAATTCCAGACAGCCGGTGGTCTGAGGCAGAAAAGGCAAAAGTAAGCAAACTAATTGGTAAAAGGATAAGCATTTTTTCCCCTTTCCCATCCCTTTTTGGTGAGAATCTCTCCCTTCCTTTCTCATGTAGCAGTGGAAAAAAAGGGAAGAGGAGCAGGTGAGAGCGCTCATCTGAGGTTCTGCTGCTGGGGCCTGATGCAGGTTTTCTCTGGCGAAATCAAACCCCAGGTGTCGCCAGCCAACGGGAGAACCCTTGTTGCCCTTTTTATAAAGTGAGTCTCAATAGCAGGTCTCTGAGCTCTCATAAATGGACTCGCAACTGCCAGAGGTAAATCTGAGGCACTGGCTGTATCTCAACTTGGCTCTTGCCCTCCGTAATTGTTGAGCTTGACTAAGGTTTGCATTTTAATCGCTTTACCCAAAGGAAAAACAAAAACAGGAAGAGAAACTTCAAATCAAAGTTCAGGTGTCCAGGGGGTCTCCATATAGTTGCCTTTAATTTAAAAAAAAATAATAATAAAGTTTTATTTTGTTAAGAATGGATTTTCTTTTAGAGAATTGCTTCTAAGAAAAAAGGGCTCCCTCTAGCGGGCAGCTGAAATAATACACATCCTGTTAACGGGAAAAATGTTTCTTAAATTTGGGCGTATTACGTTCGTGTATTGATAAAACTATTCTCAGTATGAGCGATAAAAGTTCAGCAGGGTTATAAAAATTTCAGTTGATTGGATTGATTTTTTTTTTTTTTGCCTTTCAAAGTGTTTTCAAAACTTCTTTCTAAAAAATTATTATTATTATTATTTTTTTTTGAGAGGCAGCAAGATAAATCTCCCATCCTCTAGTTCATTCCAGAAATAAAACATTTGGGGCTGGACTAAGCTGAAGATGGAAGTGGCAAAATAATTTCTGGTCCTCCACATGAGTGTCAGAGCCTCGAGTACTTGAGCCAGCATCATATGTTGCTTCCCAGAGAGTGTATTAGCAGAAGCTATAATTGGGAGCAGAACTGAGACCTGAACCCAAGGCCACTTCAATATGGGAGGCAGGCACTCCAGGGGGCACCTTAACTGCTGTGCCAAATGAAGATAGTTCTGAAAATGACATAATGAGGGGGATGGACAGGAATTATTATTTTCTTTTCTTCCGTTTTTTAAAATATTTATTTGAAAGGAAGAGAGAAAGTGCTGCTTCAGCCTGGCTTACTCCCAAAATGGCTGCAATGGCCAGGATTGGGCCATGCTGAATCCAGGAGCCTGAAACTCCATGTGGGTTTCCCACCTGGTCTTTGTGCCCTCATCTGCTGCCTCCTAGGTTCATCAGCAGGGAGCAGGATCAGAAGCAGAGCAGCCAGGAATCTAACCAGTGCTCTGATACCAACTGTATGGGATGCTGGCACTGGCCCCAGAATTATCTTTCAAAGCAGGAAACTGGAGATGTCTTAGATAATTTAAAGTGAAGTACCTCTTTATAAATATTGGGAGGACAGCCAAGATCCAGGAATAGTTGCACTTTGATCTCACATCATGTCAAAACGAAGCAGAAATCCTGCCGTAGAATGTGAAGTATTTTGTGTGAGTTTATATGAAAAGGCAAAGTTAGAAAATATTTATACATCATGTTTCTATTTTGGTCAGCCTTGTTTTGCTGTGTTTCCATGAGACATACTTCATTTCCTTATAAAGTTTGTGTGTTTATACAATTTGTATGTCCGTCTCCACGTGTGCAAAAAAAAAAAAAAAATTAAGCGTTAAAACAGCCCAGGTATAAGGAATTTCAAAATATGCTTCAACTCTGACTAACCAGCGGGTTTTCAAAACTCCCTAACTTGGGATAGGTCCTCTGGGAGGACTCCTGCCCACACCTACCGCCATATTCTTCACAGGCCGTAATGCACGTGTCTCCTTGTTGCAGAACCAATGAGCTAATGTGCTGCTGGCACATCCCAGTCACGCTCTGTGACAACAAGACAGCAAAAAAGGCTGGCATTGGCCAGCAAGCAGCTAGGAGAAATGACTCAAATCTCCCTCCCTGATCAAGAGCTCGGGGCAAAGCTTTGGGGATTAGGGAGGAGGGAGCTGGTATGCACAAACAGTGGTGAGCACTGATTGGAGGGGCTTGGAGTCATTCAGGCTGTCCCAGTGCTGCTGTGTTTAGCAGCTTTCCTCAGAATACAGGGACTTAAAGGGCACCAGTCCCATCCCCTCTGCAGGGCCTCCACCAGGTCGTCTTCTAAGAACTGGGCAAGGAAAGCAGGACTAAACCAAAAAACTTGACGGGCATGGTATATGGGGTAAATGAAAATTGTGATAGAATGTGATAAGCCATTAGAATGAAGAGAAGAAGCTATCTTGAAACATTTGTTGCAACAATTACAGCATCTGATAGCAACTAGCACCCTGATAGTAAACACAGGTGTGTATATTTCTGAAGCTTCCTGTTGTCACACAGCACTCAGCAAATCAAGGTTTTCAGGTGCGTTGGAAGCACCTTGAACTTGGCACGTATTCACCTAGAGCTCTCTAGTGCTTCACCGTCCTTCTGTGTGCACATCCGTTGCATTGCATGTGCCAGCGATGATGGCAGTCTCAGAAGCAGTGGGTTTGAGATGATCCACATCTCCCGCATCACCTCGCTGAGCAAATTAGATATTTACACCCCACCACCACCACCACCAACCAATGGGACTGCATGTTCTCGTACAACTAGTTGTGTGTAGTTTTGTTAGAAAGGGTTTCAAGCCGTTCTTCACAGCTTTATCTGGTAACGAATATGTATTGCAACCATGTAGCAAACAGTTCAGAGGTTATTTACATTCTCATTAACTATTTAATATATATATATTTATTTATTTAAAAGTCAGAGTTACAGACAGGGAGAGAAAGAGAGAGAGATCTTCCATCTACTGGTTTATTCCCCCAGATGGCTGCAATGGCCAGGGCTGAGCCAGGCCGAAGCCAGGAGCCAGGAGCTTCCTCCAGATCTCCCATGTGAGTTCAGGGGCCCAAGCACTTGGGACATCTTTAGCTGTTTTGCCCAGGCCATTAGCAGAGAGCTGGATCGGAAGTGAAGCAGCCAGGACGTGAACTGGTGCCCATATAGGATACCAGCACTGCCAGGTGGCAGCTTCCACCACCACCCCACAACACTGGACCCCTCATTAACTTTTTAGGTGAAAAGCAAAAATACCACTGCTTCCCTGCTATTGTATCCTGTATTTGAGGAATGTCCAAAAGCCTGTGGACAGTGGGTTTGTTTCATTGCAAATCATTTTGAAGTCCACGCATACCTGTGTTGGATGTCAATCTCATACACTGACCAGCGTGTGTTGTATATTATTATCTGTAGATTCTAGTTCTGTTTCCACTGCCAGATATAAAAGATAGGAAACCAGTTAACTAAAATGTCAAAGGATTTTTAAAATTTATTTTTGTCTTTTTTCTAAGAAAAAATATTTCTCCTTAAAAAAATGTTGAGTTTGGCATTTTGCCTCACAGTTAATACCCTGTGTCTTATCTCATAGTACCTGGGTTCTGTTCCCACCAGTGGTTCCTGACCCCAACTTCCTGCCAGTGCTCACCCTGGGAGGCACAGGGGTGGCTCAAGTAATTGATTTCCTGCCACCCATGTGGGAGACCTGGATTTGAGCACCCAATGCTGGCCCCAGTTCATCCTTGGCCTTTTTGGGTACCTGGGGAGAAAATCAGTGGATGGTGGTTTTCTGTCTCTCCCCTTATCACTGCTTCTAAAATAATATTACATTTTTTTAAATGCCATAGCAGTTCCATGGTGGGGGGGTGAGTTTGAATTCTCGTTCATGAAAATATATTTCCAGTTGGTTTACCACCTAGAGTCTCCACCCTGTGCTTGCCTCTTTGCTGGGATTACCTGCATCAGTAGTTCCTATGCTGGTGAACAATTTTAAATTTAGCTGCAAGGGAAGTGGCTTCTGCCATTTTAGTTTCTAGCTGCAACTTGAAACATTTTATAATAATTTTCTTTTTCACTTTTGTAGTAGAACTTGTATTCTTGCTCTGACATGATTACTTTCTATTGGATATATTTGTTATGGAGATATGTATACAGTGTTTATTCAACTAATAAATACTAAGCACCTGCTAGATATTGGCAGTGTCTTTCCTGGTGGAGTTTCCATTCTACAGTTTGAGATGATGAACACTACAGAAATAATAACTGTGTTTCAGTGGTGAGAGAGTCCAGTAGTAAAAGGTCCATAGAATACTTGGAAAGACAGGAAACAGAGACTTGGTCAATCAGGGGTCTTGGGAAAGGGCTTCCAGAGAAAACGACCTTTGTGTGCAAAGTTCTTGCCAATTGTTAAATTGGATTTATTTATTAGAAAGAGGGAATGAGAGAGAGAGAGAGAGAGAGAGAGAGAGAGAGAGAGAGCACTTCTATCTGCTGGTTCATTCCCCAAATAGCTGTAATACTCAGAGCTGAGCCACATGGAAGCCAGGAGCACAGAACTCAGTCTGGGTCTCCTACATGGGTGGCAGGGACACAATTATTTGAGCCACCATCTACGTCTCCCAGTCGGTCTTCATCACTGCTGCAAATGTCACCCCTCTGGGCCAATTTCTGACCAATCATTCAAATATTTGTTACACATGACTTGTCCTACCCTGGTGAATATTGGTAGGGATGTTATTTTTATTTATTTTTTTTTTATTTTCTGGTCACCAACAGAAGGTGCATAAAAGGACATAAATTTTTCTGTTCCATTGTAAAAAAGACTACCTATTCATGCTTATTTTTAGCCATCTGACAAACAGAATAATTCTCACACTTCTCAATTCACAGACCTTGGGGGCTGAAACTGACTCAGAACTCAAGGGTCCAGCTTCTTGTCTACAGGCAGAATAATTGTTCATAAACCACTACCATGTTCAAGTTTTCAACCTGCCATTTTCTACCAGAGTTTTGGAGAAGAAAAACTAGGATTCCTAATCTTTTAGAGTAACCCCGTGGGGATTCCAAGAAACAGCACATTCCTGACTCAAAAAGATTTACAATAGCAAACCAAACCCAAGCTCACAGGGCTCACTTTGAAAGGGAACAGCATGTTTACATCAAGAAATGCCAGAATTCTTTCAGACTCCTCTAGTTATTCTCAAATTGGCAAGGACATCACTTTTCATTTGCTAATTTTGTATTGTCCACTTTTCCAAATAAACATCTTATATTCTAATTTGGTATTGAAGGCACTTTAAAATCATATTATAGTTGATTCCCTTCTTCTCATTCAGCCAATTCTCACATAATAACTTCATGCAGATAGTACAGAAAAATTCAAATGGATGGAGGTTTTGACTTTGGATTTAGTATTAAACAAGCAAATGTAGTTTGAACTCACAGGCTAAAGAAACCTGAATATCAGCTCTGTATTTGGGAGTTGGAAAAAAGTTAAACAAATGTTAAAATACTGCTCTGTAGCAACGAAAACTAGTTTTAGATCATTGGAAAATTACTTCTTCCCCCATTTCCAATTGAATTTATTTTATCCCTTGGTGATCAATAGCAGTTATAATAAAAGGAACATTTTATTCCTATGATTTAGAGATTATTTTAGCCTATGTCTCTTGGTCATTTTAAAATACAACCTTGATCAAATTTTACCATGGCTTGACTACAAAATGTCATCAAATTGAACAGCATTGTGCGTTTTTCATAGATGTTTTCAGGAATGTTTACAAATTCTACTCAAAGCTAACTTTCTGGTCATAGTGTTATCATCACTGTCACCGCCATTATTCAGCAACAGGCTTTGCCCTGGTGGGAAATTGGCCAAGCGTGGTATTTCTCATCTCAATCACAGGTACCCTAAAGTTAAAAAAAATGCCATTCAGTTTCCTTTCACGTATGGAGGAGGGAGCCCAGGAATACTGTAATTGTCTACATGTGGGTGTGTGGGGTTGGTCCTGGGTAAAACCTCTATAGAGCAAGTCAAGAAGATGGCAGGTCCATATGTTTCTTTTCCTATTTAGGACAGGAAGTGTCTGAATGAAGATGAGAAACGTATATATGGTGCTGGGCCTACAGACAGAGACCTGTGTGAGTGTGTCCCTGGAGACAGAAACCCAGAACACAAGACATATGTATGAGCAGTGAAACTCCCGGCACATTTCACAGGATGGAGCTTAGCAATTATTTTAAAACTTTAAGCTTTTTTTCTGGGATGGTCATTTGGCACAGTGGTCAGGATACTGTGAGGGATGCCCACATCCCATATCAGAGCGCCTAGGTTCAAGCTGTGCCTTGGCTTAGTCCAACTTCTTGCTAATGTACATGCTGAAAGGGGGCGGGGTTTGGCTTAATTATTTGGATCCCTACTGCTCAAGTGAGAGACTCGGGCTGAGTTGCTGGCTTCTGGCATGGGCCTGGTGGAGCTCTAGCCCCTGCAGGCCTTTAGAGAGTGAACCAGTGGATGGGACTGCTCTCTCTCTCTCTCTCTCTGACTCTACCCCTCCCACTCTGTCTCATTCTATTTCTGTGGTGTAAATGCTCCTCCCAAGGACAATTTCAAGCTGCTAACCTGACCTCACTGAACCCAAGCTACAGAGAGAAGCATAAAAGCACCCTATTATGGTAAGGTATGCCCCCCCATACAGAGACACATAAATAACCACAAGGGCATAGATAATGGTAACAGGTAGTAAAAGAATTCGGAAGCAGAGATTGGCAGGTAGACCTTTCTGATCAGTGTTATGCAGGCAGCTGTAAGTTTGTAATTTGATTTCTAAGAATAGCTACGTTTAATAATTAACGTGTAAGTTCCTGAAAATTGGTAATGAGCTCTTGGGAGCCAGTGTGTGCCAGTTCCAGCATACTACTGGGTTTCAGATTTTTTTCAAGAAATAAATCATCACCTTGCACGTAGAACATTCGACCATTTCAGTGTATGAAAATTAAACCTCAAAAATAAATGTTAATAAAAATGGAACTTCTTGATAAGCAAATTGGCTTAAAGTGGTTATGGATCAGCAGTCTTGAAGTTGATTATTGTGTATTGTAGGTTGAAAAATATGTAAATATATCGAAGATAATTGGAGGAAGTCTTCTCACTGTGGACGAAGGAAACTTTAAATATCAAAATGATGAAACCAGAATGTACCCTGTCTTGTTGGATTGGAGTTGAAGGGATTGGAGTTGAAGGTATATAGTTAGATACACACACACACACATGTGAGAAAGTATGTATATGGGTGTACATTTTATATACATAAATACATGTGCAGAAATACATGTAGATAAATATGCATATGTCTATGGTATATATGTGTGTATGTATACATATGCATATGGGTGCTTGTATTTCTCCATCCAGATGCAGCCTGGACTCAGGGCTGCACCAGTGAATCTGAGGATATTGATTTTTTTTGTGCATGTTTCTAAATACCACTCATTTCTAAAGGAATGAGGGCTTCTTCAGGAAATATCTGATGCCAGGGCCGGGAAAGAGAAAGTGCAAGATGAACCTGGGGATATTTTTGCACCATAAGTTAAAAACAAGTTCAGAGAATGAAGTGGTCATGTTAGAAAGACACAGACATTAAATGATAATGATGGATTATAAGTAGCTGTATAATACTAGAATCCAGTAATGCATTCTGACAAAAATAAATGAATAAAGCAAAGTTTTCCTTACTCTAGGATATCGAAAGAACAATAGGCTTAGGAATTTAAAAATGAATTTTAAAACTAGTCAGTTAGGGACTGGCGCTGTGGCACAGAGGGTTAACGCCCTGGCCTGAAGTGCTGGCATCCCATATGGACGCTGGTTCGAGACCCGGCTGCTCCACTTCCAATCCAGCTCTCTGCTATGGCCTGGGAAAGCAGTAGAAAATGGCCCAAGTCCTTGGGCCCCTGCACCCATGTGGGAGACCAGGAGGAGGCTCCTGGCTCCTGGCTTCGGATCAGTGCAGCTCCGGCCATTGCAGCCAATTGGAGAGTGAACCAATGGATGGAAGACTCTCTCTCTCTCTCTCTCTGCCTCTCCTCTCTCTATGTAACTCTGACTTTCAAATAAATAAATAAACCTTAAAAAAACTAGTCAGTTAAAATTTGAGGACAATATTTATGTATTCTCAAGTTTTATTATGGGAACATCTTATCAGTTAATAGTTAAAAGTGATAACATTATAAGGGAGAAATGTGATAGGCAATGCTTTAACCAAATAACTAATGTAAACTTCACCAAATCAGAAAGAAAGCGATTTCATGAGCATACTAATTTGATGAACCTAGACGCAATAATAGCGCATCGATGATATTTCTGCTCCACTTCTGGTTTGGTTCCCTGCTAATGTGCCTGGGAAAGCAATGGATGATGGTTCAAATGTTTGGTCCACTGCCACCTGTGTGGGAGACCCAGATGGGGTCCCAGACTCATGGCTTTGCCTGGCCCAGCCCTGGCTGCTGAGGTACTCTGAGGAGTGATCCAACACAAAGAAGTTCCCTATCTCTTTCTGTCTCTTCCCCTCTCTTTCTTATTCTGCCTTTTACACATCTTTTGAAAAAAGAATTCCTGGGGCCAGCACTGTGGGACAGCAGATTAAAGCCCTGACCCATGGCTCCAGCATCCTATATGGGCACCTGTTGCGTCCAAGCTACTCCACTTCTGATCCAGCTCCCTGCTAAAGCACCTGGGAGGGTAGCAGAGAATGGCCCAAGACCTTGGGCCCCTGCATCCATATGGGAGACCTGGAAGAAAATCTAGGCTCCTGGCTTTCCACTGGCCCAGCTCCAACTGCCACAGCCATTTGGGAAGTGAACCAGCAGATGGAAGACCTTTCTCTGTGTCTCCCTCTCTCTGTAATTCTGTCTTCCAAATAAAATAAAACCTTAAAAATTTGCTGAATAAATGTATCAAGTCTAGTTATAGAATTATAACACTCCAAAGTCAGTATTAGATTTTTATGTCAAATATAGGTTTAAAATTAAGGCAATGTAAAATTGCATTAACGAACATTGTCTAATGTCTACTAATACATATTGGGAAATATGTGTAAGATTTCCGTACTGTAAACTGAAAAATATCAAGAGAACCAAAGGATGCAAGCATAAGTGGAGAGAAGGAGCCTAATTGTGGATTGAAAAACTCAGTGTTGAAAGGATATTCACAGATTTATCTGAAATTTGCCCATAAATTCATAGATAGCCCAAAGAATTTCTGTAAGATTTTTTCTTTGGAGGAGAGAAAAGGATAGTAAAAAATGTATATAGGAATTTAAAAGAAAAACTAGGCCATCTAAAACAACCTCACACCACAAATAATTGAAAAAACTTTACATTAACATCATTTATAAATTGATATTAATTAAGCACTATGGAATTGGGAAAGAATATACAAAGAGAGGATTAGTCCAGAAGCCACATACTGAATCACCTACGTACACTTAAATTTTGGAAAACAGATGATTAATTGTAACATAGTCACATACTGGAAGACTATAAAACAATGAGAGTGAATAATCTACAAGGACGAGGAAACTATGCTAAAGTTTACAAACATAATGAAGGACAATTTACCTGCAAAAGATACTGCCATATAATTCCATCTATATGAAATTTAAAAATTATAAAAGAGAATTCATCTTTCCTGTTAGTACTGTAGAGAGTGGATTCTCCTGAATGATGTGTTGGGGCTAGAACAGAGCACAGAAGGGCTTTGGGTGGCTTGACGATGTTTGTAAACTGAGATGCTGGTTGTATGGGTATATATAGTTTATTTCAATGTGTACAGACAAGCATGTGTGATAAGCGCACTTACCTGTAAGTCTGTGACAGTTCAACACATTTTACATTAAAGCAAACATTGAAAAAATCTGACAGAATGATTAAGGTTCTCATTCTTCCTCAGACTAAGTTTAGAAAAAGATATAATTGGTGGAGGACAGAGACAGGAAACATATAATCTTGTAGAATTTTTTAAAAAACCTAGTTCATGGTTAAATAGCGTGATTTTAGTAGTATTTGAATTCCTTAGACTAAAATGAAAAAGTGTCTAAAACAGCACAGATGGTTTCAAGGGAAGCCTCTGACATCCTCTGTCGCGATGTACTGCATGGATCTTGGTGAAGTCCTTGGGAGGCTCAGAGCTGGACTCGCTGCTGGAACACTTAACTCCTATGACCTTCCCGGAGGGCTTGCCAAGAACTCTGCAGAGCCCGTGGTTTCCTGAAAGAAACTGTCACATGGGATTAGAAATTCAGGCCGAAATTTTACTTTGATCTATAGGTTCCAGTGTAACTTAATTAAATTAGAGAGCCTTTATTTCGACGAAACAAAAATCCTTTTTTCCAGAGGAAAAAACTAAAAGTAAAAATATGCGGCAGTCTGCCTGATTATGCCTTTTTTGACTCCAAAGAGGTTACGTTATAGAAAATTCTAGATGTTAGTTGTCCATTTAACCTCCTATTTATGATTGATGTAACCTTTCAGTATATCAAGCTATTACCATTAAACAGTTTCTAGGGTTTTCTTTACTGAACATTTTTATAATGTCACACTAAATTTTCAAGTGAGAATTATTAGTATTTGTAAAATATTAATAAACTGAGCTATTTTAAAAGCCCTCCATATCAAGAGATGATAGTTCTTTAGACTTAATCTAAAGCACAATCCTTTTAAGGCCAAATCCATGTCAATGGAGAATTCAAGCTCACATCTGTTGAACTGTGATGTCAACTGTGCAGGAAACAGCAATCGTGTCAAGCCAGCAGGTATTTATTCACTGTTTAGTGTATGCCAGGCACTCATTGAAGCCCTTCACAGAGTTCATCTACTCATTATGCAAAGAGCCCAGTGCTAACTGAAGGTTAGGCCATTGGTAGAAATGGACATGCAAAGAGCAAGTCAGCTTAAGTCCAGAGCCCTTGTTTCTAGCAGCAAATCATAATTGGGTATTGCAAATATAAATGATATACTCAATATATATGTAAATTATGACATACTATATATGCAAATATATACTATATATTAACGACATATAGTATATATTGATGTAAATATATATGCAGAATATTTAACATATAGAGTCCATGCCTGTATATGCATAGACACATGTACATATTTCTCTATTCTATAGGTAATATATATTTATGTTATCGATATTGCAGTGTCTACTTTGTTTCCAGTCTTGTGGAATTTTTAAAGAAATCAATCATATGTTAGGCTATAGATAACACATCAAGACACACAGATTCCTAAAGTCCTCTCTGTCTGAGCAGACATTGGATAAACTAAAAACAAAACTGAGTAACAAGTAGAAGCTTCTCAGTTACTTGAAAATGTTAGAAAAAGTTACTGTCTTTCATAATTTTTGGAACAAATAAGAGTGAATTAGGGCACTTTCATGAATTCCCAGCATCTAGAACACACCATAGAGGAACTACCAGAAGATTCTTCTTCAAATAAGAAATAAAAAGTAAAAATATACAAACATTTAATTCAAGAAGGTAGAACGGAAAGAGCAGAGCAAACAAGAAATGCCTGGGAAGAAGATGAATGAAGATGAAGGTGGAGACAATTTAACTGTGGACAGAAAAGAGCTGCAATAGTTGTTTAGAATCACTGAGCCAGGAGTGGGAGAGGAGAGAAAACACATAAACAAGGTTCAAAGAGTTTCTGAAATTAGCATGCAATGTGGACACAAATAATGGGCTCAGTAACTACAGTGAAATGTCTTATTTTGGAAAATATGAGTTACAAATATTCAAAAATATTACAAGTTATACCATCTAACATCAACTCTAATTTTAATAATATTCTGGAATTTATAAATAATGCAAGCAGAAGGGCAATGAATATGTCTTGCAAAAGAGTACACAAAATTTTATTTTATATATCACATTACAATGTGATATATACAATTGTCTACCTGGATAATTTAAGTAAATAAGTTGGAAATATCAGAAATAGTAAGGGAGTTTTATAGAAGTTCAGTTAAAATGCTGAATATTCAAACAACAGCCAAAACCAGAATGAAAATGTAATGTGAATGGCATGCAATTCAAAATAACAATAAAATAAAAATATGAAATAACTAGGAATGATTTTAACAAGAAATGTATGAACTAATATGAGTAGATCTCAAATCTTTTATGAGGAAACTCTGTGAAGACAATAACAAATGTGAACAAAACTTGCTAACAAATTTTATATAGATATCAGCCTCCTCTTACAATGAATCCGTGTATTTAACTCAATGCCAATAAAAATACCAATAGTTTTTATTTTTTGTTTGAAGGTGAGAATTTGAAAAGCTGGTAGGAGATCATGTAAGAGGTTGAATTACATAGATGTCCAGGAATAGGCCTGATGCCCATCAAGCATGGTGAGGGCTCCCACAGGAAGCTGAGGGGCATGTGAGGTCACTGTCAGCACGGAGTAGAATGACCTTGGCCTGCAGGGATGCACAGTGTTTCTCCGTGGTTAAGACTAGGACACGACGTAGATATGGAGAGAGACAGAACCCTGACACCATTTCTCCCTCTAGCAGCTCTGTACTGAGCTGGAGACAGACGTGTTAACAACTGATTCAACCGTTTTGAGATGAACAGTATAATTAAGAACCATGGAAATGTCTGCAAAGGGTTTAAAGAGACTAATCGGGAGTCCCTAAAGAAAAGGAAGACTAGCCCGTAGCTAGTTCTCCGTAGCTGAAGGTCCTCACTGCAGACTGTGAGCACGAGGCTGGGGGTGCAGAAGAAGCCTCATTTATGTGGGACTTTTTCTGCCACTCGGAGGAGGTGTGCTGTCAATATTTCCATGTGTGTGGATTCGGGAGTTTCTATGTCTACATAATACACAAACTAAAATGCAAGGTGCACACTTGTTTTCTGTATGCCACCAGCGTATCATATCTTGCACCAACCTTTGCAATAATGCTACTGTTATACACACACACACACACATGTATAGATTCTAAATAATAAGCTTCATTTCGTCTAGAATAGAAATGCTTTAGTTAGGGCCAGATTAATATTCCATCAAGAGATTTTGAGCTTGCATTAAAAAAATTAGTGTTTATTGTTTGGATTCAAAGAAAAAAAATGTTTCTACCTCTTAGAGTTAATAAATGAAATGAAGCAAATTGGACGTATGTAGACTTTAATAAAGTGAAGAATTAATCTTTAATACATTTGTGTTTGTTCTTTGTTAAAACCAACAATATAAAATGCCACGATGTTCTCATATGTATTCCCAGATGTGGACATAATAATTACTGAATTTTTCTTTGAAAGATTACTAGCTAACACAGGAGCTACATAAAACTTGCCCTTCAGGTTTCTCTAAATGGGCATAAAGAGAAGAAAAAAGAAACAAAACCACATAGCTTTCCTGAGAACAGCCATGCCTTTGGCCTCCACGAGAGACGCATCATACTGAACACACAAATACTGTTCTAAGAGGCAGATTTTGTTTGTGTCTCCTTATGTATCCAGCATTAACATTGAGGAATTTACGCATAATGAAGAAGTCTCAGAATAAATGAGAGATTTCTTTCACTCGATTGTTAATTACGGAACCCAACCTTGAGTCTTCGGGTGGTTGCTGAGTTGGTTAGAATGAGAAGTACAAAGTGTAGACCCTGCTGTGTGGGTAAACCGATGACTCACTTTTAATATTAGGTTGAGCCAGGAACCCATGCTCTGCCAAGCGAACTCCGCAGGGAGCCCCACTTCAACCCACTCACATTTCCTACTAACAGCTCTCTTTTTTTCAACAGTGCTGCAACAAACTCGCTGCACTCTGGCGTTTGGATCTGAAAAGGAAGGTAGCATGCAAAATAAAGAATTACGGTAATTTCTAACACAAGGCTTTACGGCAGCAAGATACACAGACATCTCTGCTAAGACAAGGACGTGAGACGGCGTGCTAAGGGAAATCCGAAAACATTCATTGTTCTGTTCCTTTTGCCCTGGCTGTCGTTGAGAAATGATTCCACCTGCAGTCACAGCAAGGCAATTTCGCTATTATTCATAGTATGAAGATGATGGCAGAGGGGAGGGACATTTATAAATTTATGCCTGTAAAAATAGAAGTTTGAAAGAACTTTAATTTATAAACCTGGGGCCAGAGAAGTTTCGAGTGATGTAGGCCATGCACTTCTGTGTTTTGACGTTGGGATTTAAGCTATCACACTGGTTCGGATTTTTATGACCCCTGTAGACATGTTTATTTGAAATCTCCCTGGCTTTCCTTGGTGAACTTTAGACATGCAAAAGTGCCCTGAGGGCACGGGCTCACCTCTGGCAGATTGGTTTCCCATTTTTCTCCGTTTGGAACGCCAGCTCCGTCACTATTGCCACACAGATCAAACGAGCCATGTTTATTGTCCTGGCCACATGGTGGAAAATAGATCTCTGTGTAAGCCCTGCATTAGGTTTCCTGCCTGAGAAGACAAAATACTTTCTGTTCAGACACAAAGATTGTTCTTCAAGCGGCTTGTGTTTGCATACGGAGCTGCACAGCCACGCTGATGGCAAATCCAGCAGCATTTTTTAAATGGTAACAAATCACTGCTTTGGTTTTGTTTCTTTAATGTTCACTTTTCCTTCCCTGTCTGCAACAGCATTGGGCTCTTTGTAAAAGTCATTCCATTTTCAGCGTACCTTAGTCTTCCCCTCATGAAAGAGACAGCCAAGAGCACACGGGACAGGTAACCAACATGGGATGTTTTCACTGAGCTTGGAGAGGAAAGCCACAATTACCAGTCTCACCCCCTAAGTTGTGCCTTTGGTGCCTCCATGATGCTACAGGTGTATGTTCAGGGGATTAAACAAACAGTCCTCTAATTGACCAGATCCCAAGTGCCTGACACCAAGGGAGTACATTCTTACTCAACAATAGGGTTTCCATGACTAAGGTGGAAGAAGACAGATCAGGTGGGCTATGCAGTAAATCTGTTAGGTTGGAATACCATACAGAGCAGTGAATTTTTCTAAATAGAACCCCCATCTGTGACCTGAACTCATGAGATGTTCTCCATTCCAGTGTGTACAACAGTCTGATTCTGACTAGCGTGCAACTTTGAGATGGTTTAAGAATATATTTATAATAAGTTTTAAGACTCAGAAGAGAATACCTATAGAATGAGAGAAATGATTGGTAAATCATACAACTGATCACAGGTTAATACCCAAAATATTTAAGGAACTCAAAACAATAGCAAGGAAAAAAGTCACCGCAATAAAAAATATGCAAAAGATCTAAATAGAAATGTTTCTAAGAAGGACTTGGAGATGATTAACAAGTATTTGAATAGGTGCTCAATATTACTATTAGGGAAATGCAAAGCAAAACCAACATGAGATGTCACCTTACAGTTGTTGAAATGGCTCCTATGAAAATATGAGATTAAAAAGTGCTGGGGAAGATCTGGAGAAAAGGAAATATTGTATACTGTTGCAGAGATTGTAAATTGGTATAGCTATTATGAAAAACAGCATCCGGGTTTCTCCAAACTCTATGAAATATATCCACATGTTATACATAAATGTATACTCCTTTGTTCAGTGTAGCATTATTCATGGTAGCCAAAATATGAAATTTAACTAATTGTCAACCAACAAATAAATGAAGAGAGGGTGATATTTAAGCACACCAAAGTATTATTCAGGCTTACAAAGGAAGAAATTCTGCCACTTGCAATAACATAGATCAATCTGAAGGACATTATATGAAATGGAATAACCAAGACACAGAAAAACAAATGCCCCATGTTTCTACTCAAAGTCAGAATAAAAAAAAAAAAAAACACTCATAACGGCAGAGAATAGAATGGTTGTTGCCAGGAACAATGGGGAGATGTTGGTCCAAAAGTAGGTAATTTTAGCTAAGAAGGCTGAATAAATCCTGGCGCTCTAATGGTGACTGCAGTCAGTAACACTACTGTGTACTTAAATATGCTGAGAATATACCTTAAATGTTCTCACACACAAAGGATACCTGTGTGGTGATGAGTATGTTACATAGTTGGTGGTGATCCTTTCACAATGGGTATGTACATCAAAACAGTGTTGTATGCTATTAATATGTTCAGTTATTTGTCCATCATGCCTCGATAAAGCTGGGAGAAATAGGACTCAAGGTAAGTTAGCAATCCTCCTCCTCCTCCTCCTCCTCCTCCCCTGTTCAGCATCTCTGGCAAAACCCCCTGGATACATTGGTCAGTTACCTTACTGTCCCTCACCTGCTCTCCCCTCCGTCTTCTGGCTTCCTGTCCTGTCCCCTGCATGTTTCTTCATTCCTCTCTCTCTTTTTCTTCTTTCTTTTCTCTCCATCTTCTCTCCCTTTCTCTTCCTTCTCTCCCTTTTATTTTCTTTTCTCCTCCTCCTCCTCTTCTTTTTATGGATTTTCCTTTTTCTATCTACAAACTACTTTCATATTACTAAAATTTGAAAAAAAACCTTTAAAATCTCATAATCATAATACTCACCTTTAAAAATGCAATTCGTGATTTTGACTTCTCTTTGGGGACTTAGTCATCTAATTCCACTTTCATTAAAAGATAATATGGTGCTTAACTTCTCCTCTCCTGCCAGGTTGAAAATGCTACTTTAATTATCTTGTTTAATATTCTTTTTCATAGATTGATCTGACCTACATATGCTGTTGAATAGTAGCTAGTAAAAACATTTTTGTCACATGTCTATCTTTATAGGTCACCAAGAAAGAGAGTGCTTGTGTTGGATTTCAGAATTGTGTTGAATATTATTAACTTCTCAAAATGAGTTACAAAAATTGTTACATTCACAACTGCTTTTAAATAAGTCACCAGAAAAGTGGCAACAAATTGCTATTAAGGTAGAGATTGGCAGATGGGTCAGTCAGGCTCAAAGGTGCTGGATGAAGTATGATTTCTTCCCCTGTGATTACAAATTCCCATTCTTCTCACAAACATTGGTAATCTACATGGTGACCATCTGTCTCCTGGTCTAACACTTGTCATAACTGTTTTAAAAAATACCGATCTAGGCCAGTGTTGCTGCTCACTTGGCCAATCCTCTGCCTGCGGCGCTGGGTTCTAGTCCGGTTGCTCCTCTTCCAGTCCAGCTCCCTGCTGTGACCCAGGAGGGCAGTGGAGGATGGCCCAAGTGCTTGGGCCCTGCACCCGCATGGGAGACCAGGAGGAAGCACCTGGCTCCTGGCTTTGGATGGGTGCA
This sequence comes from Lepus europaeus, assembly GCF_033115175.1. NCBI lineage: Eukaryota > Metazoa > Chordata > Mammalia > Lagomorpha > Leporidae > Lepus > Lepus europaeus. The sequence goes on from NC_084846.1 coordinate 23,676,706, forward strand.
GCGCCGGCCATAGCGGCCATTTGGGGGGTGATTCAACGGAAGGAAGACCTTTCTCTCTATATCTCTCACTGTCTAACTCTGCCTGTCAAAAAAAAAAAATACCAATCTAGCAATCCAAAATAATAAAAAAGACATTCAGGAAAAACTCTGGATAGATGGTGGTAGATATAACATCAGCAAGCCCTTAAATATCCTTGAGTCCTCTCAAAAACCTGAGCAACCAGGACAAGAAAAGCTAAGTCAAAGACACAATCCGGTGTCAGTTCACTGTTCTTGTGTTGTCAGCCCTGTATTAAAGGAAGCTGAATGAAGGCAATGGCGCTTCCTGCAGCCTTGTGAAACTGGGCACCTGCTGGTATCTCTGAACAGCTAGGAAACCTACTTAGAGCAACAGCGAAAAGTAGTAGGAGATTTTTAGGATCTGATTAATGGAGAGACTTGGATGTGATCTGGGCTCACAGTGCTCAAGTGACTTGGCCACTGTAAACTCCCCAAACTAACTCATTAAGGTGAAGTGTCTTACTGCAGCAAAACAGAGGCAGCAGGAACAAGGAAAAGACACGGTTCAGAAAAGACAGATATTAAATAGAGATTATTTTATGATAAATTTGAAAAGTAATGAAATAAATAACTCTAGATATGTGAATATAGAGAAGTTACTTTGACCTTTTCTTCCTGTTAAAAATGCTAAGAAAGTCATTTAAACTCATAATCAAGAATCAAATAAAAAGTGTGGCTGAATTCAAGTTTTTATAAGTAATAGGGGAATTAAGAGAAGAATCCTATTTATAAAAGACTGAAATTCATATAGACATGTCATGGGACAATTAAAGCTGTGACTTTTCTTGCAAAATGAGATAAATGATATAAATTATTACCAAACAACATAAAGCAAAAATATGGTGAGTTGAGAAAAGGATATTTTAAACAGGGAAATGACAAGGCTCAGAAAAGAACTGGATAGAAAAATAAATTTAAAAATGAAAACAGAACAGTAAACACAACAGATAATTCCTTAAGGAAAAGAAATGATGGAATAGAGAAAAAAAATAAAATTGTAAAGAAAAAATAAAAATATAGTTGAAAAGGACACAACGAAGAAGATCTAAAATGATTATATGTATAAAAGGAATTCCTTTAGAAGAAAAATGAAGGAAGAAAATGGTAAAGATTCAAATTCAAGAAGCTTTACCTTTAAATTTGGAAGTGGATTTGGCATGATGTACTATATGTCCAGGAATATTAAACTTGAGTAGCCAAAAGTAAGAATTATTCTAATAAAAAGTTCTACTTTAAATAAATGAAACAAAAAATCCTTTGATTATCTAGACAGAAAGACACAAGTACTGATAAAAAATAATATAGTGATCACATTTTTGTCCATTAGGTTTTATATCAAGAGGAAATGCTTCATAACAGCAAAGAAAATCATGAACTACAGAACATTTCCATTCAGCCAAATCTTTCAATTATCAAGGCTACATGCAAATTTTGTAAACATGAAAGAATCGAGAAGAGATTGCTCCTGTGAATATTTCCTGGGAAATATAAATACTAAACTTTATACAATAAAAAACTTAGGGAGCTATCACAATAAAGATGGTGGTAAGAATTAAATGGACATCATCTTACAAATCAAACCTCCATGAGGGTTACAGAGAAAATGATAGAATAAAGCATGTAATAGCAGTTTGCCGTAATAAAATGGCTTTACTGGAACTATCAAAAACAGGGGGGCCGGCGCTGTGGCTCACTTGGCTAATCTTCTGCCTGTGATGCTGGCACCCAAGGTTCTAATCCCGGTTGGGGCGCCGGTACTAGTCCCGATTGCTCCTCTTCCAGTCCAGCTCTCTGCTGTGGCCCAGGAGGACAGTGGAGGATGGCCCAAGTGCTTGGGTCCCTGTACCCACATGGGAGACCAGGAGGAAGCACCTGGCTCCTGGCTTCGGATCGGCGCAGCACCAGCTGTAGTGGCTATTTGGGGGATGAACCAATGGAAGGAAGACCTTTCTCTCTGTGTCTCTCTCTCACTGTCTATAACTCTCTCTCTGGCTCTCTCTCTCTCTCACTGTCTAACTCTGTCTGGAAAAAAAAAACTGAGGGTAAGGAGAAGGGACACATAAAAGTTATATAAGCTTTCGGATCTTGTATCGGTATCGCGGGTAGTAAAACCAAATTATCTAATGTGAGACATTGGAGGAAAGAGTAGAAGTTACTAATGCCAATTTTGATTATAGAGTGGAGAAAGTGAATGATAGTCTAAAAAGAGTGTTTTCTAATGATAGTAGAAGAAGATGAAGTGGAGGGGAAGGAGACAGGAAAACACAAGAGGAGAGGGAGGAGGAGACAGAAGATGACAGCAAGCACTGAGAAGAAGAGAAACCAGAACAAGTATGAAAGACCACAATAGGACAGGCTAAACATATGAGACATATGCAAGCAAATATAACATAGAACTGATAGAATTAGGTCAAAAATATCAGTCAACCAATATTGTAGGTGGGACTGATGTGTCTCTTAAAGAACAGAGAGTATTAGATCGTCTAAAATCAGCACTTAACACCACACTTTATGAGAGTCACAGAAAACAAAAAGATTAGAAAGACTTAAAATGAAGAACGATGCTCCACTAACAGTTGTAGATGAAATGAATGCAGGGCTTATGAAATTAATGTTTGTGAAGAATTTAGTCCAAAAACACTCAAAAGTTACAAACAGAGACATTTTTTAATACCCAGACAACAACTCAAAATCAGTTCTTGGGGCGAGCTCTGTGGCGTAGTGGGTAAAGCCACAGCCTGCAGTGCCCACATCCTATGTGGGCACTGGTTCATGTCCTGGCTGCTCCACTTCTGATCCAGCTCTCTAATATGGCCTGGGAAAGCAATGGAAGATGGCCCAAGTTCTTGGGTCTCTGCCCCCGTGTGGGAGACATGGAAGAAGCTTCTGGCTCCTGGCTTCGGATCAACGCAGCTCCAGCCATTGTGGTCAATTGGAGAGTGAACTCTCCAACTCTCCAACTCTGCCTCTCCTTCTCTCTCTGTGTAACTCTGAGTTTCAAATAAGTAAATAAATCTTAAAAAAAAAAAAAAGGAAAGAAAGAAAAAAACAGTTCTGAATATTTATGTTCTAATAGCCTAGCAAATTTCATAAAAGCAAAAACAAACCAGAGATTGGTGGAAAAACAGCAAAATACACTAATAAAGAAATATTTTAACATACTCACTTCTTTTTTGTCTTTATTTAATGTTATTGAATGTATACAACTTTTATATATTTCATATATAGATTTAGGAACATAGTGGTACTTCCCCCTCCCACATTCCGACCCTTCCCCTCCTCACTCTCTGATTCCCACTCTTAATTTTTACAATAATCTATTTTCAGTAAATTTAATGATCACGTAATTAACCCTATTCTAAGTAAAGGAGTTCAGCAAATAGTAAGAAGAGAAACTTTTTTAAAGGTAAAATGAACAACAAGATATTGGTGAACTAAACAAAAATCAATGAGAAAATTGTTACAGATATATACAAATACAGGATATAATTAGTAAAGAATATGTTTTATCACAGGAACTGCAACCAATTTTTTTTTAAAAAAGAAATAACACAATAACACAAATGGTGGTCTGTGAATATAAAACAGTAAATCAACAATATTAAAAAAGATTCTTGACCTAAAGAAAATAACACACTGCTAAATTTTCAATGAAAATTTCAAAGTTGAAACATTTGGCAAGTGAAGGTGTGGAAAACATGGCCTGTTGATTTGGGCGATGCAGCTAAAATAATGAGTGATCATTTTATTATGTGAAAAAATCTGTATCAAGTAATAATAATAAAAAACACAAATCCTCAGCTCAAAAATCTAGAAAAATAGCAATGACTAGCCAAAGGATGATTGAAGACAGGGCTTAATAAAGGTAAAATTCAGAAGTGAACAAGTTAGAATATTAATAAGATATTGAAGTAGTTAACCAAGGACTAAAGAATGAGACCACTGTACATGTATAAAAATGGGTCAGAAGTTCAGGAGAAGAGTAGAAAAAAACAGAATTCTGAAGAAGAATAAAATAAGAAGTCAATGATTCAGACAAGGTATTTATAGTTAAAGAATCAAATGTGAAATCTCAGATTTTGGGTGCTGAGGACCCAGAGAGAGAGAGAGAGAGAGAGAGAGAGCCAGAAAGTTTGAACCTTATTAGTGTGAGCAAGATGCTCTTGGCAAGGCACTGCGTTTCCCAGGATATGATTGGTTCAAACCAATTTTCCACAACCTATGGAAAGCCTAATATCCCCACTCAGAAAAAAAAAAAAAAGTGTATAGACTTCCCATACTATATTTCCCTGTCTCCAAGCTCTTGATTTGTATTGAGTTAGTTTGGATCATGGATTATTTCTCTTTGCCATAAAGCAATTTAGGCACAACACACATGTTCTTCAATTCTTCAAAAAATGTATTTAACGGGCCATTGTGTGTATTGCAGGCACTACAGAATATCTGTAGGGGCTAATAAGGATTTTGAACGCCAAAAATAAAATCAAGTTACAACTGAAGGAAGGAAACTAGAAGAACAACGAAGTTGAAAACCACTGGCCCAACTAAGAAAGAAAAAATATATAGAAAAGTAACAATCACAAGCAGTGTAATTATCCAAAGAGTTCATTTAAGCAAACCTCAAGAGACTACTTTGTATAATTCTATGGAAAAACTAGATAAAATTGATGTGTTTGTTTCAGATGTGCTGAAATTAAACCAAATAGAGATAGTCTAAAGCAAATCAACTACAGTGGAATGGAGAATGTACTAGAACCATCTGTTCACATGAAGACATCATACCCATGTGGTTCTCACAGGACTATGATACAAAACGTTAAGAAATCAAATAATCCCAATGCTACTCATACAATTGCAGAGCACAAGAAAAGCAGTATTACTTTCTCATTCATTTCATGAACCAATATTAATATTAAGACCGCCTAATAAAAAAGGAAAAATATACTAATTTCATTTATGCATATAAATATAAAAAATCTGACACATTAACATTCAGTCTGTTTGCACATCAAAAAATTAGCACATTGTTACCAAATAAGATTTATTTTACAAATCCAATGATGGTTTAAGATAATTAATATGATTAATCACATGATTGTCTCAATGTATCAAAAAAGCACATTTGATAAAATTCAGCACTCAATCATTTAAAAAACAATCCATAAAATAAGAATTGAGGAATTATTGTTTTATAAAATTAGTTACTTAATTTTTGATGTAGAAATAAATCTCAACTCCAAAGCTCATGTATTACTCCACATGGAGTCAACAGCTGTTTCCTCAGTAAAATTAGGAATAAGGCAAAGATATCTGCTCCCTGTAGATTTAACATAGAGTTGGAGGTTTTTGCCAATAAAATTAGATAAGAGTAAGCAATTAAAAGTGGAATATAAGTGATAATTTTATATACAGATAAATCTCCGTATGTATCAGTAGCAAGGCTACAACTAGCAATCTAGACCAAGTTGAGCAATTATTTTTTTTTTATTTGACAGTGAGAGAGAGAGACAGAGAGAAAGGTCTTCCTTCCGTAGGTTCACTCCACATATGGCCACTACGGCCGGTGCTGTGCTGATCCAAAGTCAGGAGTCAGGTGCTTCTTCGTGGTCTCCCACACAGGTGCAGGGGCCCAAGGACTTGGGTCATCTTCCACTGCTTTCCCAGGCCACAGCAGAGAGCTGAATCGGAAGAGGAGCAGCTGGGACTAGAACCCAGCACCCACATGGGATGCCGGCACCGCAGGTGGAGGATTAACCAAGTGAGCCATGGGGCTGCCCCCTCCTCCCCCGAGCAATTACTTTTAAAAATTCTTTCTTCCATTGTCGAGAAGATTTTGACTATGTGGCCATCCAACACCTTTGTTACTTTTGTTGGTTGAGATTTTCCATATCAGGCTTTCCAATACCAACCTGTATGGATACTGAAGAATTGACAAAACTATTCTATACACATGAGGAATTACTTTTGGGGCCAGCGTTGTAGCACAGTATGCTAAACCTCTGCCTGTGGTGCCGGCATCCCATATGGGCACCTGTTTGTGTCCCAACTCCTCCTCTTCTGATCCGGCTCTCTGCTATTGCCTTGGAAAGTGGTGGAAGACAGCCCAAGTGCTTGGGCCCCTACACCCATGTGGGAGACCCAGAAGCTCCTGGCTCCTGGCTTCAGATCAGATCAGCTCCAGCAATTCAGCCATTTGGGGAGTGAACCAGAGAATGGAAGAGCTTTCTCTCTGTCTTGCCCTCTCTCTCTCTCTGTAACTGTACCTCTTATATAAATAAATAAAATATTTTTAAAAATGAATTACTTTTGCTGATAAGGTTTTTTTTTTTATAATGAAAAAAGTTAATTTTATTTACATGAAAGATGGAGTGACAGAGTGAGAGAGAGAGAGAGAGAGCGAAAGAAATTTTCTATCTGCTGATTACCTCCCCAAATGGCTACAACTGCAGGGGCAAAACATACTGAAGTCAAGAGCCAAGAACTCCATCTTGGCTCTCCCACATGGGTGGCAGGGGTCCAAGTACTTGGGCCATCTTCTTCTGCCTTCCCAGATACATTCGCAGGGAGCTAGATCTGAAGCCAGCAGCCTGGACTAGAACTGGTGCTCTGATACCGGATACTGGCCTTGCAGGTGATGGTTTAACCTGTTGTGCCACAACACTGGCCTCTGGCAGGGTACTTTTGCTGTCCTAATCTATTTTCTGTTGCTGTGCCGAGATGCCTGCCACCAGGGAATTTATAAAGAGTAAAGTTCATATTATTTAGCACACAGTTCTAAAGGCTGGTAAGGCCAAGAGCACAGGGTCTGCACATATGGAGATGTGGTGAGGGCTTTCTTGCTACTTCACACCATGACAGAGGACATGACATGCAGAGAATTCAAGCATGCTGGTTTGAGTCTCTCTTTCTCTCCTTATACAGCCACTCCTGATCTCATCTATTCCTCATTACCCTTTAAAGATCCCACCTCGATATGCATTAACATATGAACTTGGAGATTAAATCTCCAACAGATAAACTTTTGAGGTGAACATTCAAATCACAGGAAAATTAAGTTAAAATTTAAGATCTGCACCAGGGATTTATGTCCATGTGTGCGGTATCTTCATGACAAGTCTGCTCTTTCTCTATCCAGATGCTCAAATCTACTTAAAATATCTGCTGTGCAAGTGAGTAACATCTATACCTTGATAATTCATGGAGCAAATACAACATTTCTAGCTCTTCTTCAGAAATAGAGGGCACTTAAAACATTCTGTTTCTCAAAGACTTTGCATTTTTCCCATTCTCAAGAAACAATTTTTTCTTAGAAATTCAAATTCCCTTCCCATACATCCTGAATCATCATCTTTGTGATCAGAGCCTCCAGCTCTCGGTGGGATTAAACACTCAGCTGTGGAAGCATTGTTAATTTATTATTTTCCATCTATCTTAGTGATAACTTGGCTTCTTCATACTGCACTGTTCTCCCAAATCTCACTTCGGACATTCCTCTGAAGAGACAAGGCACAGCTTTTAATGGAAGAAAATGAGTTTTTATATTTTTATACACAGAGAAAGCGTCTAAAAACCAGGAAGTGTTAGAGGCAGGCATAGAGGGCTGTGACATGTGATGTGTCAGTCTCCTAAAGGCTTGGACAAGTAATTCTATTAAAAGTGTCTTCAGTTCAGGCCTCCACATGAGCATAAAATCCTTTCACATAGACAGCCACTTGCTAATTTTATTACATGATATTTTAGAACTGAGACACACTGATTAAACATATTTTAAATAAAGTCTAAAGTTAGGTAATTGACTTCATATTTATCCATGTATTTATGATGTAGGCCCAGAAAAGTGGCAATATGGTTTTCCTTTCATGTTTGGTGTCAGCTTCTTTTTCTTCCATCTGTTTCTTATGTGTTTGAGTTTTCCAGGATTCTGTTCCTAGAGATGTTATATATTTTCAAAGTTTTAAAAGCCACCCGTATTCCCACAGCTCCCAACTCTCTAGCTTAAGTCACATGGATCTTTTTAAGTTATTAGGTTGCTCCACTCCGCATTATTGAATTCTTACTGGACATTTCCACAAGCACTTCAAACTCAACTTGAATAATGCTGAATTCAGCATCTTCTTCTTGAATATACTCCTATGTTGGTATTTCCTCTCCTAGTTGGTAGTTTTACTATCCATCCAATTTACTAGCTTGGAGTACTTTTAACTTCTTCATCATTGAAAATTCCAAATCCTATGCATTCCTCCTTCCAAATATTTCTTGTCTTCCATACCCTCTGTATCCTTACTGTCATCATCTTACTCAAGTCCTTATTCTCGCTCACTTCAGTTCTTCAATACCTCCTAACTCACTGCTGCTTGAGTGGCAATGAACTCATGATAATGAGCCGAGTGCAGAAAATGAGTACAAGTGTTTAGGAGCCATCATCACATTTTGACATGGGGTCTTCTGCATGTGATGATGGATTTCTCTCCTTGAGCAGGTTGTGAACCATGCAGGGTGCTACTGGATTCTGATGGCAAGTGTGTCTGACACAAGATGAGTATTTGTTATATGTAGTGTGACCATATTTCGGTCTAGAGCCACATAAAAATTAAAAACAACAAAGAAACTCAAAAGGAATAAACAGGAAAACTCGTCAACAGATGGAATTTGAAAACCAACCTCAAGGTTTTCCATGGCCTCCAATTCTGCTCAAGACCTGTTGATACCTTCCAATCAGATAGAATAAAGCCCCAGCTTTCTGCCATGTCATGCAAGATCCTCCATATCTTTCCCTTTCACAGCCCATCTGTTCCTCACTCTCTGTCTTATGCTGTAAACAACCAAAATGCCAAGTTCCTTATGTGCATGGCAGGCCAACTGTCATTCACACCTTCACGTATGACTCCTCCAACATGAAACCTTCCCTGAGCACCCAGACTGGTTTCCTCCTGTCTCCCTTCTCCTCCTATGAGTCTCAGTATTCATGCCTGATATCACATGGGCCCTACTGGAACATCATTCTATGTGTCTCTGTCATGCAAAAATGAGATCCTTCCGACAGGAGCTGTGTCCTCTTTTTCATTATCAAGCTCCTGTGTGTTGGAGTAGAAACTCTACACAAGTTTTTGAGTGAGTGATGGCTGTAGGAGAGACTAGAGACAAGATTCCTGTGTTCGAGCTCTCTGTATGTAGTAAGGATAAATGTTTCCATGGGTAGATGTGCAATTTTACTTTTTTGCTCAGTACACTCAAGTGCTGAGACTGGACTCAGTGATTTCTAGTATGTCAAAATAAGTGAAGCTCTACATTTTGAGGATTCTGTATACACTTTTAAACTATAAAAAATTTCATTTTGCATTCTTTCTGCAGCCCTCGCCTAATCCTCTGAGCCTGCAGAAGCATTTAGCAAGTGGAGAGATCTTTAATTATTGTTAGAGAGCCTTTCAATCATATTAACTCTCCTTTTCAGTATCATTGTTTCCCCCTAAAGAGTACATCTTTACACAGACACTCCATTCAGGGTAGTAATGAATTATTAATGGAATTCCTGTCCAAATGAACATTGCAGATATTTGGATAAGCTTGAAAAATATTGAAAATTTTATAATCCATTTTGTTTTAAAAGCCACACAGGTAGTAAACCTACATAAGGCTTTTAATAGAAATTCTAGGAGTTTGAGAAGTAGTGAAATATATGCGTATAAAACTGAAGGCTTCCACCTAGATGTACAAAAATCGTGTAAGTGATAGGCCAATTAAAATTACAGATCTGTTGGGAGCTGTGCAGCAGACTCGTCCTTTTCTCCTCATCTCCCTCTGCCACACATACATTTAGATACTCCTCACCTTCTTTTACTGCTAGTGACCACCCAGACACAGCCATGGTTACCTAAGGGTAATTCAGTAACATGACACACTCAAGTACTCTGGGTCATACACAGTGTGAGCTCATTATTGGTAACCCACATACATTAAATTTTTAAAGCAGCACTTGGATTCGATCCAAGAATTATCTCATCAACACTTAACACCCCAGCCACAGTACGAAGGGGCAGGGAGGTGAAGTATCATACTGAAATCCAAACCAGAGGAGAGACTGAACTGAGAACCCAAGACAAAAAGGGTTTCTGACTCAGTCGGTGGCCACAGTTTGCCTCTCCATCCACACATTTGGTGAGTCCTTCTGAGTGTGGGGAGCCAAGCCAATGGACAAGTGCCCCCAGCTCCACAAAGTGCTCCCAGTCTACAGTGGTTAGCAAAAACAGACTTCGGGAGGGTGAGAATGAAAGGAGAAGGAGATGAAAGGAAGTCCTGGGAGAGAATACGTACAGCTGCTTGAGAGCTGACAGAAAGCGAGGAAGAATGTGGAGCAGGCCTGGCTGCCAACCCTAGGCAGCTGCGTTGTTGGAGGAGGAGACCTTTTCAGCCTGTAGAGACTTAGAACTGCCAAAGCAGGTTCTCCTTTAGAGACACTGAGCTACAGGAAGGGAACCAACAGGAAAGAAACAATATTTTTTTTTGCATGCTCCAAGCACTTAGGATGTTGCTCTGTCTTTAAAGAAATGCTCTTCTTCAAAGGCTGTCAAGTCCATTTTTAGTTAAAACATGCTAAGCCCTAGGAGAAAAAGCAATCATTTCTATGTGAGAGTTTCAAAGGTGACTTGAGTAGTTACAACTGGTGTTCTTTTAATCCTTTATGATGTTCATGTATGTACGCTAATACACCATTGGTGGGCATGTAAACTGGTACAACTATTATGGAAGACAGTGTGGAGATTCCTCAGAAATCTGAAAACTGACCTATTATATGACCCAGCCATCCCACTCCTTGGAATATGCCCAAATGATATCAGTATATGAGTTACTTGTACCCTGTGTTTATAGAAGTTCAATTCATGATAGCTGAGATAAGAAATCAATCCAGATGTCTGTTAACTGATGACCAGATAAAGAAGATGTGGTATATGTCCACAGTGGAATATAACTCAGCCATCAAAAAGAATGAAATCCTGTTTTTTGCAACAACAAAAAAAAAATGTATACTACTGGAGACCACTATGCTTAGTGAAATAAGCCAGATCCCCAAAGACAAATGTTACATATTTTCTCTGATTTGTGGTAGTTAATATACAGAATACAAAACCTTATTGTATATGAGTGAAATTGACATATTAGTATTTGATTATTGCTTATAGCCTTTGTCCATCTTCCTGCTGAATAGTGGTCTATTTTTTACTTATCGAACACCTTATTTAGTGGAGCATTAAGCCTGTGATCCTAAACTAATTAAAAATAGGTTCTCCCAAAAAGTAAAACAGAGAAAAGAAAGGGAGGAGTAGAGTGGGAATGATGGAAGTATCATCATGTTCTTAGAATTGTATCTATGAACCACATGAAATGTGTTCTCTTTATATCAATCAAAATAAATTAATTAATAAAAGAATGCATCTATATTTCTATGACTTTTAGGAGTATCTATTAACTGTTGGTGACTGGAAACCAACGACAAAGGATGAACAAGATGGCTCATTCCTGATGTCTTTAACAGCCCCCTGAGGAATATGAGCAAAAAAAAAATGAAACAAAACAAACCCTCCCAAAGCAAATAAACAAAACATCCAGTCACAACAAACTGTTACAAAACTGTGTGTTACAATGGGGAATAGTATGTGTTGTGAAAAGCATAGCAGGGGCTTCTGACCCGGTCCAACAACTACAAAAAAATTAAAACAAGCGGTATTTCTCATAATATGTAAAAGATAAATAGAAGACAACCACTGAAAACATGAGATAAAATGATTTACATTTATTGTAATCTTATAAGTTCTAAAGGTAACTGGCCAGAGCCAAAAAGAATGGAGAAAGAATAGTTGGGAGAGAAAACGAAGAAAGAGTTAGTTGAGTACAGCTCAGGAATGAATGGCAAGGTAGGGAGAAGTGTAAATGAAGTAGCTTGTCAGGTAGTGAAGACCGTGGAAGGGCAATGATTGTATAATTAACTTGCTGACTGGGAGCACTTTTAAAAATGATTGAGGCAGGAGCCAGCGCTGTGGCTCAGCGGGTTAAAGCCCCAGCTTGCAGGGCTCGTATCCCATATGGGCGCCGGTTTGAGTCCTGGCTGCTCCTCTTCTGATCCAGCTCTCTGCTGTAGCCTGTGAAGGCAGTAGAAGATGGCCCAAGTCCTTGGGCCCCTGAACCTGCATGGGAGACTCGGAAGAAGCTCCTGGAGCCTGGCTTTGGATTGGCGCAGCTCTGGCCGTTGTGGCCATCTGGGGAGTGAACCAGTGGATGGAAGACTTTCTCTCTCTCTCTCTGCCTCTCCTCTCTCTGTAACTCTGACTTTTGAATAAATAAATAAATAAATCTTTAAAAAATAAATAAAAGGATGACATAGTGACATTTGAGTTAAAAAAAAAAAAAAGAATCCACCATGAATGCAGGATTGTATGGAGGGAAATAAAGATGGGCACGGGTAGACAAGCTAGAAGGGTTTTGCATTAGCTGGAATGTCTGATGATCATGACCTGGGCTGGCATAGTTTGACAGCTTGGAACTGAATGTATCCACTTAAAGTTTGCGGAAATAGAATCTGGAACAGATGGGGTGGAGGAGCTGTGTTGGAGAAGAAAGCTCCTGGATCATTCCTGTGTCATGAATGGAGCCACGGATGGAAGGATGATGACTTTTATTGAGATCAGGAACACTGGAGGGGAAATCCTCATCTGGGGGGGTGAGGATAGGAGGTGTTCAGTTTATGTCCCAATGAGTTCAATGGACCTGAGAAATTTTCAAGAA